>NC_134233.1:916791-1216791 GCF_965140235.1 Caretta caretta
CTATACGTATATCTATTTGGGGCAGGGACGGGGTGGGGCCGTGGGGCGGGGCTGGGGGGGACGCAGGGCAGGGGGTGGGGCCCGTTGGGGCAGGGACGGGGGGGGGCGGGGCGGGGGGGGACGCAGGGCGGGGGTGGGCGTGGGCAGGGACGGGGAGGGCGGGCTGGGGGGGACGCAGGGCGGGGGTGGGGCCGTGGGGCAGGGACGGGGGGAGGGCGGGGCTGGAGGGGACGCAGGGCGGGGGTGGGGCTGTGGGGCAGGGACGGGGGGAGGGCGGGGCTGGAGGGGACGCAGGGCGGGGGTGGGGCCGTGGGGCAGGGACGGGGGGAGGGCGGGGCTGGGGGGGAACGCAGGGCGGGGGTGGGGCCGTGGGGCAGGGACGGGGGGAGGGCGGGGCTGGGGGGGGAACGCAGGGCGGGGGGTGGGGGCGGGGCTGGGGGGGGACGCAGAGCGGGGGTGGGGCCGTGGGGCAGGGACGGGGGGGAGGGCGGGGCTGGGGGGGACGCAGGGCGGGGGTGGGGCCGTGGGGCAGGGACGGGGGGAGGGCGGGGCTGGGGGGGGACGCAGGGCGGGGGTGGGGCCGTGGGGCGGGGCTGGGGGGGACGCAGAGCGGGGGTGGGCCCGTGGGGCAGGGACGGGGTGGGGCCGTGGGGCGGGGCTGGGGGGGACGCAGGGCGGGGGTGGGGCCGTGGGGCAGGGACGGGGGGAGGGCGGGGCTGGGGGGGAACGCAGGGCGGGGGTGGGGCCGTGGGGCAGGGACGGGGGGAGGGCGGGGCTGGGGGGGGAACGCAGGGCGGGGGGTGGGGGCGGGGCTGGGGGGGACGCAGAGCGGGGGTGGGGCCGTGGGGCAGGGACGGGGGGAGGGGCGGGGCTGGGGGGGACGCAGGGCGGGGGTGGGGCCGTGGGGCAGGGACGGGGGGAGGGCGGGGCTGGGGGGGACGCAGGGCGGGGGGTGGGGCCGTGGGGCGGGGCTGGGGGGGACGCAGGGCGGGGGTGGGGCTGCGGGGCAGGGACGGGGGGAGGGCGGGGCTGGAGGGGACGCAGGGCGGGGGTGGGGCCGTGGGGCAGGGACGGGGGGAGGGCGGGGCTGGGGGGGGAACGCAGGGCGGGGGTGGGGCCGTGGGGCGGGGCTGGGGGGGGGACGCAGGGCGGGGGTGGGGCCGTGGGGCGGGGCTGGGGGGGACGCAGAGCGGGGGTGGGCCCGTGGGGCAGGGACGGGGTGGGGCCGTGGGGCGGGGCTGGGGGGGGACGCAGGGCGGGGGTGGGGCCGTGGGGCGGGGCTGGGGGGGACGCAGAGCGGGGGTGGGCCCGTGGGGCAGGGACGGGGTGGGGCCGTGGGGCGGGGCTGGGGGGGACGCAGGGCGGGGGTGGGGCCGTGGGGCAGGGACGGGGTGGGGCCGTGGGGCGGGGCTGGGGGGGACGCAGGGCGGGGGTGGGGCCGTGGGGCAGGGACGGGGGCGGCTCGGCCGGGGCTCCCCAGACGCTAGGGAGGGGGGGCGGGTGACATCACTCGTGACGTGATGATGTCATAGCTGGCCCTGCTGACATCACAGCCACAAGCGGTGACATCACGGTGATGCCAGGGCTCACTGGCGACATCACTGTGACATCACATGTGAGGTGTGATGTCATCACGCCGCGGCGACGTGCTCGGTGACGTAATCTAGCCTGGTGACGTCAGGGACACAAATGCTGACGTCACCTCCAGAGGTAACGGTGCGCGGGGCTCGCGCGGCGGCCGTTCTGCCGTAAAGCGGACCCGGCTGGCGTCGCAAGGGGGGATCGGACCCGCTGCCGTAAAGCAACGCCGGAGCCTGGCTGCCCCACCGCCGTAAAGCAGCACCGCCTCATGTGTCGTGAACTCCGCCTCGGCGCTGTGACGCAAAGGGCCAGGTGTCGGAAAGACGGGGCGAAGGCGGAATGCCCCTCCCCGCCGTAAAGCGCGACGCCGGCGGCTGCCGTAAAATGGCAAAGCCGCGAGGGCTGCGCGTTGCCGTAAAGCGTCGCCGTCCTCCCCTTACCCCGCCCGGAGAAAAAAGAGCCGTCTCGCGCTGCCGTAAAGCGAGGCCGCGCGGTGGGGGGTCGGGTAAGTGGGAAGTGTCGTAAAACCGCTTAGCCATCCTCGCCGCCGCGCGCAGGGGCCGGTTTTGCGACAGTGTCGCGCGGTGCCGGGGAACATGGCGGCGGCGGCGGTGGCCGGGGTCGGGGTCGGGCCCGCGGGGCGGTTCCCGGACTGGGCGGGGCGGCCCCTGAGCACCGGGGTGAGCGGGGGGGCCCCGGGGGGCCCTGGAGGGCAGAGGGGGGCAGGGGGGCGGGGACGGGGGGGTGGGAGGGGCGAGGAGGGGTCCCGGGGGGGGTTAGGGGCTGGGGGATTTGGGGGGCGGGGGGGTGGGAGGGGCGAGGAGGGGTCCCGGGGGGGTTAGGGGCTGGGGGATTTGGGGGGCGGGGGGGTGGGAGGGGCGAGGAGGGGTCCCGGGGGGGTTAGGGGCTGGGGGATTTGGGGGGCGGGGGGGTGGGAGGGGCGAGGAGGGGTCCCGGGGGGGGTTAGGGGCGGGGAGGTTTGGGGGGCAGAGGGGTTGGCGGGGATGGGAGGGGCGAGGAGGGGTCCCGGGGGGGGTTAGGGGCGGGGAGGTTTGGGGGGCAGAGGGGTTGGCGGGGACGGGGGGGTGGGAGGGGCGAGGAGGGGTCCCGGGGGGGGTTAGGGGCGGGGGAGTTTGGGGGGCAGAGGGAGGGCAGGGGGCGGGGACGGGGGGGTGGGAGGGGCGAGGAGGGGTCCCGGGGGGGTTAGGGGCGGGGGGGTTTGGGGGGCAGAGGGGTTGGTGGGGATGGGAGGGGCGAGGAGGGGTCCCGGGGGGGTTAGGGGATGGGGGATTTGGGGGGCGGGGGGGTGGGAGGGGCGAGGAGGGGTCCCGGGGGGGTTAGGGGCGGGGGGGTTTGGGGGGCAGAGGGGTTGGTGGGGATGGGAGGGGCGAGGAGGGGTCCCGGGGGGGTTAGGGGATGGGGGATTTGGGGGACAGAGGGGTTGGCGGGGATGGGAGGGGCGAGGAGGGGTCCCCGGGGGGGGTTAGGGGCGGGGACGGTGGAGGCGGGGTGTTTGGGGGGCCCCTGGGGGGGCAGAGGGGAGTCCCGGGGGGGGTTTGGAGGGGTGGGGACAGGGGGCAGAGGGGGTGGGAGGGGCGTGGGGGGGTTGTGGGGCGAGGGGGGGTCCTGGGAGGGGTGGGGGGGTCTCAGGAGGACTCAAGGCCCCCCCCCCGGGGCTGTCTGGCCCCCAGGGGCCGGGGCGGGGGCCGGACTCACTCCCCCTTCTCCCCCCAGACGACCATCATCGCCGTGGAGTTCGACGGGGGGGTCGTGATCGGCGCCGACTCCCGGACCACCACGGGGTGAGCGGGGCGGGGGGGCTGGCCGGGGTGGGGGGCGGGGGGGCTGGTCCGCAGCCCCCCCCCTCCGCCCCCGTCGATGGGTTTGTGTCGGTCTCAGGCCCGGACCGGGCCCTGGTTCTCGCAAGGGGTCTCCCCGGCCCCCCGGGCTCTTGTTGTGGGGCCCGCGTCCGAGGGGCGGGCGAGCTCCCGTCGGCGGCTGGATCTAGCTCCCTGTCCGCGGGGGCTTCGTGACCTTAGGGGTCCCGGGGGGCGGGTTAGGGGAGGGTCCCCGGGGCTCGGGGGGGGGTCGGGGGACGGGTTAGGGGAGGGTCCCTGGGGGCGGGGGATGATCCGGCTCCGCCTCCCGCAGCTCCTACGTGGCCAATCGGGTGACGGACAAACTGACGCCGATCCACGAGCGCATCTTCTGCTGCCGCTCCGGCTCCGCCGCCGACACCCAGGCCATCGCCGATGCCGTGGCCTATCAGCTGGGCTTCCACAGGTACCGGCCCCGCCCCCTGGGTCCCTGGCCCCGCCCCCTCAGCCCCAGGTCCATTCCCCGCCCGCCATCGCCGATGCCGTGGCCTATCAGCTGGGCTTCCACAGGTACCGGCCCCGCCCCCTCAGCCCCAGGTCCATTCCCCGCCCGCCATCGCCGATGCCGTGGCCTATCAGCTGGGCTTCCACAGGTACCGGCCCCGCCCCCTGGGTCCCTGGCCCCGCCCCCTCAGCCCCAGGTCCATTCCCCGCCCGCCATCGCCGATGCCGTGGCCTATCAGCTGGGCTTCCACAGGTCCCTGGCCCCGCCCCCTGGGTCCCTGGCCCCGCCCCCTGGGTCCCTGGCCCCGCCCCCTCAGCCCCAGGTCCATTCCCCGCCCGCCATTGCTGATGCCGTGGCCTATCAGCTGGGCTTCCACAGGTACCGGCCCCGCCCCCTGGGTCCCTGGCCCCGCCCCCTCAGCCCCAGGTCCATTCCCCGCCCGCCATCGCTGATGCCGTGGCCTATCAGCTGGGCTTCCACAGGTACCGGCCCTGCCCCCTGCCTGCCCGGCCCCGCCCCCTCAGCCCCAGGTCCATTCCCCGCCCGCCATCGTCAACACCATGGCCTATCAGCTGGGCTTCCACGGGTATCGGCCCTGCCCCCCTGAGCCTGCCAGGCCCCCCTGCGGCCGGTGGGAGTCGGCACCCCCTAGAGGGGACAGGCCCGCGCCCCATTCCCGCCCCCCCGGAGCCCGCCAGGCCCCCCACACCCCCTAGAGGGGACAGGCCCGCGCCCCGTTCCCGCAGCCCGCCAGGCCCCTGACGGCGGTTCCCTGCCCCACAGCATCGAGCTGGACGAGCCGCCCCTGGTGCACACGGCCGCCAGCCTCTTCAAGGAGATGTGTTACCGGTACCGCGAGGACCTCATGGCCAGCGTCATCGTCGCCGGCTGGGACAGGCGCAAGGGGGGGCAGGTGAGCCCGGCGGGCGGGGTACCGGGGCCCGGCCTGTCCCGGAGTCCCTGGGCGATGCTCTGGAACTGCTCCCTACGAAGCCAGTCAGGACTCTGGGGCAGTCGCCTTTCTGTGAGCAGCCTGTCTGCAGGACACACAGCTCACCCGGCTTCCCCCTTCCTGGGTCTGACCTCGGAGCATTCAGCCTCCTCTGCCCCTCCCTGCGCTTCCCACAGCGAGTCCGTCCAGGCGGGGTCCTGGGGAAGCCAGAGGGTCCTGCCCCCCAACTCCGCAGTCAGACGTGACTCTCAGCCAGCCAGTAACACAGAAGGTTTATTAGACGACAGGGACATGGTCTAAAACAGAGCTTGTAGGTGCAGAGAACGGGACCCCTCAGCCGGGTCCATTCTGGGGGCAGTGAGCCAGACAACCACGTCTGCCCTTCACTCCATGTCCCAGCCAGCCCCCAACTGAAACTCCCCCCAGCCTCTCCTCCTCTGGGCTTTGTTCCTTTCCCGGGCCAGGAGGTCACCGATTCCTTTGTTCTCCAACCCTTCAGCTCTCACCTTGCAGGGGGGAAGGGCCCAGGCCATCCGTGGCCAGGAAACAGGGTGTCGGCCATTCTCTGTGTCCAGACCCCTGCACACCCCTGCCCTCTAGGGCTCTGCAATGATCATACACCCTTATCCCACCCCCTAGATACTTAAGAACGGCCTAGGGGAAACTGAGGCACCCCCACACTATTCAGAGGAAACATTAAGAACAGTCCCACTTCATCACACGGCCACCAGGGGCGCTGCGGAGCCAGGGCTGCCCCGGTGCTCCCGGCGGCGCTGGGGGGTCTCCCCTGGCAGGCAGGGCCGGCACCTGGGCCCCATGTCCCTTCCGTTCTGCATCCTCCAATCTCTGCCCCCATGGAGTGTCCCTGAGATACAGGGTCCTTCACTTCCTGTCCAGAGCCCTGCGCCGCGTCTGAAACAGCCGCCCGCCGGGCAAGGGGCCCCGGGTCACCCGCCGCCCCGCCCCAGAGCTCGGCGCGTCTCGGCGAGGGGCCCCGGGTCCCCGCCGCCCCGCCCCAGAGCTGGGTGCGTCTCGGCGAGGGGCCCCGGGCCACCCGCCGCCCCGCCCCAGAGCTCGGCGCGTCTCGGCGAGGGGCCCCGGGTCAGCCGCCGCCCCGCCCCAGAGCACGTCTTGGCGAGGGGCCCCGGGTCACCCGCCGCCCCGCCCCAGAGCACGTCTCGGCGAGGGGCCCCGGGTCCCCCCCGCCCCAGAGCTGGGCGCGTCTCGGCGAGGGGCCCCGGGCCACCCGCCGCCCCGCCCCAGAGCACGTCTCGGCGAGGGGCCCCGGGTCCCCCCCGCCCCAGAGCTGGGCGCGTCTCGGCGACGGGCCCCGGGTCAGCCGCCGCCCCCCAGAGGTGCTCGCTGGCTCTCTCTCCCCAGGTGTTCTCGGTGCCCATGGGCGGGATGATGGTCCGTCAGCCCTTCTCGGTGGGCGGCTCGGGCAGCTCCTACGTCTACGGCTTCGTCGACGCCTCCTACAAGCCGGGCATGAGCCAGGAGGAATGTCTGAGCTTCACGGCCAACGGTACGTCCTGCCCCCGCCCCTCCCAGCCGCTGGGCGGAGGGGGGGACCCAGGAGTCCGGGCGCGCCCCTCCCCCCTGACGGCGCTCTGCTCTCCCCTCCCCTTGCAGCGCTGGCGTTGGCCATGGACCGGGACGGATCCAGCGGCGGGGTGATCCGGCTGGCCGCCATCACGGAGCAGGGCGTGGAGCGGAAGGTCCTCCTGGGCAACCAGCTGCCGCGCTTCGCCGCCGCCTGAGGGGGGCGCCACCCGCACGCTGCCCCCCACCCCGGGCGATGGACAGAATAAACTATCGCACCCTGCACCCGGCCTCTGTCATTCCAGCCGGACGCCTGGGTTCTCTCCCTGGCTCTGGGAGGGGAGTGGGGGCTGGTGGGTTACAGCAGGGGGGCTGGGAGCCAGGACTCCTGGGTTCTCTCCCCAGCTCTGGGAGGGCAGTGGGGCCTGGGGGGTCAGAGCAGGGGGGCTGGGAGCCAGGACTCCTGGGTTCTCTCCCCGGCTCTGGGAGGGCAGTGGGGCCTGGGGGGTCAGAGCAGGGGGGCTGGGAGCCGGGACTCCTGGGTTCCTCTGGGGCAGGCCATGCCCCGTTTCTGCCTGCACCCTGTATCTGTCGGCTCTTTCCCAGCCCCTGTGGTGGGGGCAGGGCTGGGGGGCAGGGCGCTGGGCTGAGCAAACGGGGGCCGGGGGGGGGATTCAGCCGCGGGCTCCGCCCTGGCCCTGCCAGGGGTATCGCAGGGAGTTGCTGCCCCACCCCCCGGCCTCCCTTCCCCCGCCTGGGCCGGCTCTGTGTGCGGGCCGGGCTGGGAGCCAGGATCTCGCCTGCCAGCCACAGCCCCCGCCCAGCGCCTCTAGGGCATGTCAGTGCCCCGCCCCACAGCCCCACAGCTGGGCCGTGGGGCTGGATTGGCGCCCGGGGGGAACCCGACTGGTTCTGATCCCGGATCCCCCGGTCAGACACCAAACCCCCCTGAGTTCTGAACCCTCCTTTATGGCCGTGCTGGTGCAATCTCCCCTCCCCTCCCCGCCGACAAAACCCCAGGCAGGAGCCACCCCACACCCCCCTCCCTCAGTCCAGCCCCATATCGCCCCCCAGCCGAGAGTCCTCTGCAGGGCTGGGGGTCAGCTGCAGGGTCCTCGTGGGGGGCTGGCAGTAGGCGTGGGCTGTGTCCAGGGGTCGGTCTCTCTCTGTTGCGGGCAGGGCTGGTTGGTGCTGGGGGTCCCAGTCCACCGTCAGCCGGTGCAGTCGATGCCGCGGGGGGCTGGCGGGCGCCGGCGGGTGCAGTTGATGCCGCGGGGGGCTGGCGGGCACCGGCGGGTGCAGTCGATGCTGCGGGGTGCTGGCGGGCGCCGGCGGGTGCAGTCGATGCCGTGGGGGGCTGGCGGGCGCCGTGGGGGGGGCTGGCGGGCACCAGCGGGTGCAGTCGATGCCGTAGGGGGCTGGCAGGCATCGTGGGGGGGCTGGTGGGTGCTGGCGGGTGCAGTCGATGCCACGGGGGGCTGGTGGGCGCCAGGGGGGGGGCTGGCGGGCACCGGCGGGTGCAGTCGATGCCGCGGGGGACTGGCGGGTGCCGGCGGGTGCAGTCGATGCCGTGGGGGGCTGGCAGGCATCGTGGGGGGCTGGCGGGCCCCATGGGGGGGGCTGGTGGGTGCCGGCGGGTGCAGTCGATGCCGTGGGAGGCTGGCGGGTGCCCGTGGGTGCAGTCGATGCTGTGGGGGACTGGCGGGCGTCGGCGGGTGCAGTCGATGCTGTGGGGGGCTGGCAGGCATCGTGGGGGGCTGGCGGGCGCCATGGGGGGGGCTGGTGGGTGCCGGCGGGTGCAGTCAATGCCGCAGGGGGCTGGCAGGCATCATGGGGGGCTGGCAGGCGCCATGGGGGGGCTGGCGGGCACCGGCGGGTGCAGTCGATGCCGTGGGAGGCTGGCGGGTGCCCGTGGGTGCAGTCGATGCCGTGGGGGGCTGGCGGGCGCCGGCGGGTGCAGTCGGTGCCGTGGGGGGCTGGCGGGCGCCGTGGGGGGCTGGCGGGCGCCGGCGGGTGCAGTCGATGCCGTGACCCAGATGCCTGGGACTGGCTGGGTCCCGGCCCCCCCCTTGGCTCCGCCCCGCCCCCCCCAGGGGCCAGCCCCGCTGGGGGAGGGGGAGGGATGGAGTCCTGGGGGGCTGTGGGTCAGCAGTGAGGGGCACTGGCGAGGCAGGGGGCTGTAGGTCAGGAGTGAGGGGCACCAGCAGAGCTGGGGTGGGGGGCAGGGATGGAGTCCCAGGGGGCTGTGGGTCCAGAGTGAGGGGCACCGGCAGGGCTGGGGGAGGCAGGGGGCAGGGATGGAGTCCCGGGGGGCTGTGGGTCGGGAGTGAGGGGCACCGGCAGGGCTGGGGGGGGCAGGGATGGAGTCCCGGGGGGCTGTGGGTCAGGAGTGAGGGGCACCGGCAGGGCTGGGGGGCGGGAGCGAGGGCGACCGGCAGAGCTGGGGGGGCAGGGATGGAGTCCCGGGGGGCTGTGGGTCAGGAGTGAGGGGCACCGGCAGGGCTGGGGGGGCAGGGCTGGAGTCCCGGGGGACTGTGGGTCAGGAGTGAGGGGCACCGGCAGGGGGCAGGGATGGAGTCCGGGGGGGCTGTGGGTCAGGAGTGAGGGGCACCGGCAGGGGGCAGGGATGGAGTCCCGGGGGGCTGTGGGTCGGGAGTGAGGGGCACCGGCAGGGGGCAGGGCTGGAGTCCCGGGGGGCTGTGGGTCGGGAGTGAGGGGCACCGGCAGGGGGCAGGGCTGGAGTCCCGGGGGGCTGTGGGCCGGGAGTGAGGGGCACTGGCAGGGCTAGGTGGAGGCAGGGGGCAGGGATGGAGTCCTGGGGGGCTGTGGGTCGGCAGTGAGGGGCACCGGCAGGGGGCAGGGCTGGAGTCCCGGGGGGCTGTGGGTCGGGAGTGAGGGGCACTGGCAGGGCTAGGGGGAGGCAGGGGGCAGGGATGGAGTCCCGGGGGGCTGTGGGTCGGGAGTGAGGGGCACCGGCAGGGGGCAGGGATGGAGTCCCGGGGAGCTGTGGGTCGGGAGTGAGGGGCACCGGCAGGGGGCAGGGATGGAGTCCCGGGGGGCTGTGGGTCGGCAGTGAAGGGCACCGGTAGGGGGCATGGATGGAGTCCCGGGGGGCTGTGGGTCAGGAGTGAGGGGCACCGGCAGGGGGCAGGGATAGAGTCCTGGGGGGCTGTGGGTCGGCAGTGAGGGGCACCGGAAGGGGGCAGGGATGGAGTCCCGGGGGGCTGTGGGTCGGGAGTGAGGGGCACTGGCAGGGCTAGGGGGAGGCAGGGGGCAGGGATGGAGTCCTGGGGGGCTGTGGGTCGGCAGTGAGGGGCACCGGAAGGGGGCAGGGATGGAGTCCCGGGGGGCTGTGGGTCGGGAGTGAGGGGCACTGGCAGGGCTAGGGGGAGGCAGGGGGCAGGGATGGTGTCCCGGGGGCCTGTGGGTCAGGAGTGGGGGGCACCGGCAGGGCTGGGGGGCGGGGCGCTGTGGGTCAGCAGTGAGGGGCACCGGCAGGGGGCAGGGATGGAGTCCCAGGGGGCTGTGGGTCGGGAGTGAGGGGCACTGGCAGGGGGCAGGGATGGAGTCCCGGGGGGCTGTGGGTCGGGAGTGAGGGGCACCGGTAGGGGGCATGGATGGAGTCCCGGGGGGCTGTGGGTCAGCAGTGAAGGGCACCGGAAGGGGGCAGGGATGGAGTCCTGGGGGGCTGTGGGTCAGCAGTGAGGGGCACCGGCAGGGGGCAGGGATGGAGTCCCGGGGGGCTGTGGGTCGGGAGTGAGGGGCACCGGCAGGGGGCAGGGATGGAGTCCTGGGGGCCTGTGGGTCAGGAGTGGGGGGCACCGGCAGGGCTGGGGGCTGCGGGTCGGGAGCGAGGGCCACCGGCAGCTGCCGGGATCCGGCCCCATGGCCCAGCCCCAGTTGTTGTGGGGTCCGTGGGGTGCCCAGGGCGGCGCAGCGCAGGAGGGTGTGTTATTGTAGGGTCTCCCCGGAGCCCGGCCCCACCTCCCCTGCTGGGGAACCCCCAGGCCGCCCCTAGCCCCACACCGCGGGGCGTCCGCTCCAGTCTATGGGGCAGGGCGTGTCTGCCCCCCGCTCCCTGCCTGGCGGGGGGAGGCGAGGCCGGGCCGGGCTGGGCTGTCCCGGGCCGGGCTCCAAGCTCCCCCCACAACTTCCCCTTCCCGGCCCAGCGGCGCCGTGTCCCACCCGGCCGGGCGCGGGGAGTCGGGGGCCGCGCACCCCCAGGCCGTGGGGCGGGGCGGGGAGACCCCTGGTAAGTGTCAGGGTTCCCCACAAGCGGGGGGGAAGGGAATTTCCTCGGGGGGGGGAGGTCCTAGATCCCCCCTCTTTGTGCCCCCCCCCGGGACGCCCCTCGCCGTGTGGGTCGCTGCCGCCGCCGGTCCCTCCCCTGCGGGGGGGGGGGAGCCCTGGTCCCCGCCCCATAACAAGGGGGGTCCCGTTCTCCCCTCCCCGTTACCCAGAGCAACCCCCCCGCCAGGGGCGGAGCTGAGCCACCTGCGCCTCCCAGACGACGGGACCCTCCCCAGATGCAGCCGCCGGGGGGGGCCTGCAGGGACAAAGCTGCTCTCTGCCCCCCCCCGTTCCCCGCTCCCCCACGTGACTTGGAAGTGACTCAAAATCTCCGTTTGCTAATTACAACCGCGGGGGCGGGGCTGTGGGCCAGGATGACGGGTGGGGCGGGGTGGACTGGGGGGGCTGGCAGGGGGCTGGGGGGCAGGACTGAGGGGCACGGGGGGGCTGTGGGCCAGGATGACGGGTGGGGCTGGCTGGGGGGCAGGGCCAAGGGGCACGAGGGGGGCTGTGGGTCAGGATGATGGGTGGGGCAGGGTGGACTGGGGGGGCTGGCAGGGGGCTGGGGGGCAGGACTGAGGGGCACCGGGGGACTGTGGGCCAGGATGACGGGTGGGGCTGGCAGGGGGCTGGGGGGCAGGGCTGTGGGCCAGGATGATGGGTGGGGCAGGGTGGACTGGGGGGGCTGGCAGGGAGCTGGGGGGCAGGGCCGAGGGGCACGGGGGGGGGCTGTGGGCCAGGATGATGGGTGGGGCGGGGTGGACTGGGGGGGCTGGCAGGGGGCTGGGGGGCAGGACTGAGGGGCACCAGGGGACTGTGGGCCAGGATGACGGGTGGGGCTGGCAGGGGGCTGGGGGGCAGGGCTGTGGGCCAGGATGATGGGTGGGGCAGGGTGGACTGGGGGGGCTGGCAGGGGGCTGGGGGGCAGGACTGAGGGGCACGGGGGGGCTGTGGGCCAGGATGACGGGTGGGGCTGGCAGGGGGCTGGGGGGCAGGGCTGTGGGCCAGGATGATGGGTGGGGCAGGGTGGACTGGGGGGGCTGGCAGGGGGCTGGGGGGCAGGACTGAGGGGCACGGGGGGGCTGTGGGCCAGGATGACGGGTGGGGTGGGGTGGGGTGGACTGGGGGGGCTGGCAGGGAGCTGGGGGGCAGGACTGAGGGGCACCGGGGGACTGTGGGCCAGGATGACGGGTGGGGCTGGCAGGGGGCTGGGGGGCAGGGCTGTGGGCCAGGATGACGGGTGGGGCGGGGTGGACTGGGGGGGGCTGGCAGGGAGCTGGGGGGCAGGGCCGAGGGGCACGGGGGGGCTGTGGGCCAGGATGATGGGTGGGGCAGGGTGGACTGGGGGGGCTGGCAGGGAGCTGGGGGGCAGGGCCGAGGGGCACGGGGGGGCTGTGGGCCAGGATGACGGGTGGGGCAGGGTGGACTGGGGGGGCTGGCAGGGAGCTGGGGGGCAGGGCCGAGGGGCACAGGGGGGGCTGTGGGCCAGGATGACGGGTGGGGCAGGGTGGACTGGGGGGGCTGGCAGGGAGCTGGGGGGCAGGGCTGTGGGCCAGGATGACGGGTGGGGCGGGGTGGACTGGGGGGGGCTGGCAGGGAGCTGGGGGGCAGGGCCGAGGGGCACGGGGGGGCTGTGGGCCAGGATGATGGGTGGGGCAGGGTGGACTGGGGGGGCTGGCAGGGGGCTGGGGGGCAGGGCCGAGGGGCACGGGGGGACTGTGGGCCAGGATGACGGGTGGGGCTGGCAGGGGGCTGGGAGGCAGGGCCGAGGGGCACGGGGGGGCTGTGGGCCAGGATGACGGGTGGGGCAGGGTGGACTGGGGGGGCTGGCAGGGAGCTGGGGGGCAGGGCCGAGGGGCACGGGGGGGCTGTGGGCCAGGATGACGGGTGGGGCGGGGTGGACTGGGGGGGCTGGCAGGGGGCTGGGAGGCAGGGCCGAGGGGCACGGGGGGGCTGTGGGCCAGGATGACGGGTGGGGCGGGGTGGACTGGGGGGGCTGGCAGGGAGCTGGGGGGCAGGGCCGAGGGGCACGGGGGGGCTGTGGGCCAGGATGACGGGTGGGGCGGGGTGGACTGGGGGGGCTGGCAGGGAGCTGGGGGGCAGGGCCGAGGGGCACGGGGGGGTCACCTCTCCCCCGGCCACTCCCCGTCCCGGCTCAGAGGAAAGGAATGTGGAAGCGCAGCGGAGCTGGGTGCGGACCCCCCCCGCCCTGGCCTCGCTGGGGGGTGAGGGGGGGCTGCCGCCAAAGGCCGTCCCCAGCCCCCTGCTAGCCCAGCCCCCTCCTGGTGCCCCCCAAGCTCTGCTCTGTAAAGCCCCCCCCCCGTCCCCATAGTGACCGTCTGGGCCGCAGGCCAGGGGCTGCTG
This sequence comes from Caretta caretta, assembly GCF_965140235.1. Taxonomy (NCBI): domain Eukaryota; kingdom Metazoa; phylum Chordata; order Testudines; family Cheloniidae; genus Caretta; species Caretta caretta. The sequence goes on from NC_134233.1 coordinate 929,843, forward strand.
TTACATAAGCAGCCGGGGGGGGCTCCCCCCGATTAACCCCACAATGGTCCCTGACCGATCCACCTGGGTCACCCCCCGCTTGCCCTGGGGGAGCCCCGTGAATCCTCTTCCACCCCCCAGGCCGGTGGAGCGGAGGAGGGGCATTATCCCGGGGGGGGGGAGCCTGGCCCCACCAGGAATTTGTCCCAGGAAACTCCCGGACACCTGGGTTCCCTCTCCCCTCCTCCCTGCCCGCCAGGACCCTGACCACTGGTGGTTAAAGCGGGGGGGGGGGGGGGGAAGCCTGAGAGCCCGAACTCCTGGGTTCTCTCCCCAGCTGTGGGAGGGGAGTGGGGGTTGGTGGTTAAAGCAGGGGGTCTGGAAGCCCGGACTCCTGGGTTCTCTCCCCGGCTCTGGGAGGGGAGTGGGGGCTGGTGGGTTACAGCAGGGGGGCTGGGAGCCAGGACTCCTGGGTTCTCTCCCCGGCTCTGGGAGGGGAGTGGGGGCTGGTGGTTAAAGCAGGGGGGCTGGGAGCCCGGACTCCTGGGTTCTCTCCCCGGCTCTGGGAGGGGAGTGGGGGCTGGTGGGTTACAGCAGGGGGGCTGGGAGCCCGGACTCCTGGGTTCTCTCCCTGGCTCTGGGAGGACAGTGGGGGCTGGTGGGTTACAGCAGGGGGGCTGGGAGCCCGGACTCCTGGGTTCTCTCCCTGGCTCTGGGAGGACAGTGGGGGCTGGTGGTTAAAGCAGGGGGGCTGGGAGCCAGGACTCTTGGGTTCTCTCCCCGGCTCTGGGAGGACAGTGGGGGCTGGTGGTTAAAGCAGGGGGGCTGGGAGCCAGGACTCCTGGGTTCTCTCCCCGGCTCTGGGAGGGGAGTGGGGGCTGGTGGGTTACAGCAGGGGGGCTGGGAGCCAGGACTCCTGGGTTCTCTCCCCGGCTCTGGGAGGACAGTGGGGGCTGGTGGTTAAAGCAGGGGGGCTGGGAGCCAGGACTCCTGGGTTCTCTCCCCGGCTCTGGGAGGGGAGTGGGGGCTGGTGGGTTACAGCAGGGGGGCTGGGAGCCCGGACTCCTGGGTTCTCTCCCCTTCCACAGGCCGGCACCATGCAGAACCTGGCTGGCCCCTTCGCCGGGGGCACCTCGCTGGACGCCTCGGACCTGCAGGTGGATGGGGACGAAGTGGACGGGCTGCGGGAGGGGGAGGAGCCAGGTGAGTGGGGCGGGGGGGCGGGGGGTTAAGACTCCGGCGCCCTGGCGCAGCGTGGGGGGTGGGCAGCCCAACCCCCTCAGCCAAGGGCTGGGTGTCAGGACCCTCCCCAGGAACCCAGGCGTCCTGGCACCGGCCAAATGGCTGGTGCCCGGCCCTCCCAAACCGGGGTCCGGTGTGTCCGTGTGTCTGTCACTCAGCAGGGGGCTTTGCCGCCTCCATGCATGTGGGGGAGGGAGACGGGGGGGGGTCCGTCCGTCCGCCCACCCTGACCCGTCCGTCCGTCTGTCCTGCAGGGGGCCCGCTCTACCCCTTCCTGGCGGTCTATGACCTGAAGCCGCTCAAGTCGCAGGGGCCGGTGTTTGCCAAGGGGGTGCCCGTCATCGCCCGGGTGGAGGGCACCGAGCGGTACACCACCGGCTCCAAGGTGAGCGGGGACGGGGGGCTGGGAGCCAGGACGCCTGGGTTCTCTCCCCGGCTCTGGGAGGGCAGTGGGGGCTGGTGGGTCAGAGCAGGGGGGCTGGCAGCCTGGACTCCTGGGTTCTCTCCCTGGCTCTGGGAGGGGAGGGAGGGCTGGGGGGTGAGAACGGGGGGGCTGGCAGCCTGGACTCCTGGGTTCTCTCCCCAGCTCTGGGAGGGGAGGGGGGTCCGGTGAGTTAGCGCAGCACGGGCTGGCAGCCAGGACTCCTGGGTTCTCTCCCTGGCTCTGGGAGGGGAGGGGGGCTGGGGGTGAGAACGGGGGGGCTGGCAGCCAGGACTCCTGGGTTCTCTCCCTGGCTCTGGGAGGGGAGGGGGGCTGGGGGGCTAGAGCAGGGGGGGCTGGCAGCCAGGACTCCTGGGTTCTCTCCCTGGCTCTGGGACGGGAGGGGGGGCTGGGGGTGAGAACAGGGGGGCTGGCAGCCAGGACTCCTGGGTTCTCTCCCCAGCTCTGGGAGGGGAGGGGGGGCTGGGGGTGAGAACGGGGGGGGCTGGCAGCCTGGACTCCTGGGTTCTCTCCCCAGCTCTGGGAGGGGAGGGGGGGTCCGGTGAGTTAGCGCAGCCCGGGCTGGCAGCCAGGACTCCTGGGTTCTCTCCCCGGCTCTGGGAGGGGAGGGGGGGCTGGGGGTGAGAACGGGGGGGCTGGCAGCCAGGACTCCTGGGTTCTCTCCCTGGCTCTGGGAGGGGAGGGGGGCTGGGGGGCTAGAGCAGGGGGGGCTGGCAGCCAGGACTCCTGGGTTCTCTCCCTGGCTCTGGGACGGGAGGGGGGGCTGGGGGTGAGAACAGGGGGGCTGGCAGCCAGGACTCCTGGGTTCTCTCCCCAGCTCTGGGAGGGGAGGGGGGGCTGGGGGTGAGAACGGGGGGGCTGGCAGCCTGGACTCCTGGGTTCTCTCCCCAGCTCTGGGAGGGGAGGGGGGTCCGGTGAGTTAGCGCAGCCCGGGCTGGCAGCCAGGACTCCTGGGTTCTCTCCCCGGCTCTGGGAGGGGAGGGGGGGCTGGGGGGTGAGAACGGGGGGGCTGGCAGCCAGGACTCCTGGGTTCTCTCCCCGGCTCTGGGAGGGGAGGGGGGGCTGGGGGGTGAGAACGGGGGGGCTGGCAGCCAGGACTCCTGGGTTCTCTCCCGGCAGATCCGGCCCAGCACACTGTACTCCCTGCGCCTGACCCACGGCGATTTCACCTGGACCATGAAGAAGAAGTTCAAGCACTTCCAGGAGCTGCACCGTGACCTGATGAGACACAAGATCTTCATGAGCTTCCTGCCCCTCTCCAGGTCCGAGCCGCCCCCCACCCCCAGCCCTGCAGCGGGTCCTGTGCTGCAGGAACCCCCCCCCCAGCACTGGAAGGGCCCCGATCCCTGCTGCCCCACACGCCAGCTGGCATTTCCCAGGCCTCGCCCCAAATTGGTCTCCAAAGCAACTAGCTGCCCCAAAACGCCCTAGGATAACCCTTCCAGGGCTGGGACTGGCTGACTCAGGGGGGCAGGGAATGGGGCACGGGGCCTGTCCCCTCTAGGGGGCACGAGCTCCCACCCAGCCCCAGGGCTGGGATTGGCTGACTCAGGGGGGCAGGGAATGGGGCACGGGGCCTGTCCCCTCTAGGGGGCACGAGCTCCCACCCAGCCCCAGGGCTGGGATTGGCTGACTCAGGGGGGCAGGGAATGGGGCACGGGGCCTGTCTCACCCCGGCTCTGATTGCACCCCCCAGGTTTGCTGTCCATGGGTCCCGCGCAGAGGCCACCTCTCTGGAGATGCCCGCCCTGCCGCATGGGGGTGATGGCACTTCCAGACGCCCCTCCAGCAAACAGGTAGGGGGCAGAGGGGGTGGGATGCGGGGGGTTCGGGGGGGCCACTCCTGGGTTCCAGGGCTAGGAAGGGCCATGGGCAGCATGGGGGGCCCGTGGGGCAGCTGGGGGTGCAGAGGAGCCCCCGTGTGGATTCTGGGGGGCTGGGAGGAGTCCCGGAGGCAGGCAGGACTGCTTTAAATCACTGATATATAATCCGGATTGAAATCCAGGAGCTGCAGTCCCGCGCAAATCACAGACATTTTGCCTTTGGGCTTTTCTCTTTTCCCAAGGCCAGGCCGACTCTCACTGGCCGGTGACCGCGGCCCGGGTCCCTCGGCGCTAGCCGGGAGGCCAGGCTGCGGCTACACCCCCTCGTTTACGCAGTGACGTCACCCAGCTCGCCTTCCTCCCGAGTCTTCACTTACTGTCAGGAGTCTGCCTTGTCGCCTGTTAGCCGAGGGCGACCGACCCCGTTCGCTCTTCCCGAGAGATTGAGTCACGTTTCGGGGTGTCTCCCCAGCTCTGGGGGGGGGGGCTGGGAGCCAGGACTCCTGGGTTCTTGTGAGAACCCCCACTCCTGGGCTGTTCACGCACAGCTTCTGGCATGTGAGCTGCTCCTTGGATTGTGCAAGCGAATGCCACGAGCCAATATCTCCGGTCCCAGACACAACCCTGGGAACCCCGCCTTGCAGCGTCCCGTTCTGCCCGCTGGACGCGGCCAGCGTGTAGGAGTCCGTCACTGGACCAAAGACATGGCTAGGTACCCGGCTGGTTCTCCCAAGGGGAGCCTCGGACACCTCCCAGCCAACCGCACGGCTTCGGGGAGAACAAACGCACAGATCTACGAGCTACCAAGACCGATTTTAAGAGATTATCAGTCAAGGCACAAGAAGTCGGATCTGGTGAAACGAAATGAAAGCAAAACGCGCTCGAAGCTGCCCGTAAGGCTTTCGGTCCCTCACAAACGTAGATGTGTCTCACCATAGGCTGCCTGGTTGCCCTTCGGCCAGGCTCTCCCCTTTGACCAGCGCGTCAGCCGCTGGGTGGTGGGGTCTGTAGATGGAGGTGGGAGAGAGAGAGAGAGCGGGGCAAACGTCTCTCCCTTTCCTCATGTTCTTTCCTCCCTCTTGGTTCCCACCCCCAGAGTTAGGGGAGCATTACCTCATCCCAGTCCCAAACTGACCAAAGGAAGCGGGGGACTCACTCCAGAGTCAACAATTTATTTGAGCATAAGCTTTCGTGAGCTACAGCTTACTTCATCGGATGCATACTGTGGAAAGTGCAGAAGATCTTTTTATATACGAACAAAGCATGAAAAAATACCTCCTCCCACCCCACTCTCCTGCTGGTAATAGCTTATCTAAAGTGATCACTCTCCTTACAATGTGTATGATAATCAAGGTGGGCCATTTCCAGCACAAATCCAGGGTTCAACAAGAACGTCTGAGGAGGGGCGGGGGTAGGAAAAAACAAGGGGAAATAGGCTACCTTGCATAATGACTTAGCCACTCCCAAGCCTAAGTTAATTGTATCCAATTTGCAAATGAATTCCAATTCAGCAGTCTCTTGCTGGAGTCTGGATTTGAAGTTTTTCTGTTGTAATATCGCAACTTTCATGTCTGTAATCACATGACCAGAGAGATCGAAGTGTTCTCCGACTGGTTCATGAATGTTATAATTCTTGACATCTGATTTGTGGCCATTTATTCTTTTACGTAGAGACTGTCCGGTTTGGCCAATGTACATGGCAGAGGGGCATTGCTGGCACATGATGGCATCTATCACATTGGTGGATGTGCAGGTGAACGAGCCTCTGATAGTGTGGCTGATGTGATTAGGCCCTGTGATGGTGTCCCCTGAATAGATATGTGGGCACAGTTGGCAACGGGCTTTGTTGCAAGGATAAGTTCCTGGGTTAGTGGTTCTGTTGTGTGGTATGTGGTTGTTGGTGAGTATTTGCTTCAGGTTGCGGGGCTGTCTGTAGGCAAGGACTGGCCTCAAGATTTGTGAGAGTGTTGGGTCGTCCTTCAGGATAGGCTGTAGATCCTTAATAATGCGTTGGAGGGGGCTGAAGGTGACGGCTAGTGGCGTTCTGTTATTTTCTTTGTTAGGCCTGTCCTGTAGTAGGTGACTTCTGGGAACTCTTCTGGCTCTATCAATCTGTTTCTTCACTTCTGCAGGTGGGTATTGTAGTTGTAAGAATGCTTGATAGAGATCTTGTAGGTGTTTGTCTCTGTCTGAGGGGTTGGAGCAAATGCGGTTGTATCCAGAAAACCTGGATTTGTGCTGGAAATGGCCCAACTTGATTATCATACATTGTAAGGAGAGTGATCACTTTAGATAAGCTATTACCAGCAGGAGAGTGGGGTGGGAGGAGGTATTGTTTCATGGTCTCTGTGTATATAATGTCTTCTGCAGTTTCCACGGTATGCATCCGATGAAGTGAGCTGTAGCTCACGAAAGCTCATGCTCAAATAAATTGGTTAGTCTCTAAGGTGCCACAAGTCCTCCTTTTCTTTTTGCGAATACAGACTAACACGGCTGTTCCTCTGAAACAATTCTTTTGTTGCTGCCGAGGCCAGCGTCCTTTGTTCCTGTGAGGCTGGGCTGGGTACATAGATCAGGATTGGAAGAGACCTCAGGAGTCATCTAGTCCCACCCCCAGCGCAAAGCAGGACCACCCCCAACTAAATCATCCCAGCCAGGGCTTTGTCAAGCCGGGCCTTAAAAACTTCAAAGGAAGGAGATTCCATCACCTCCCTAGGTAACGCATTCCAGTGCTTCACCACCCTCCTCGTGAAATAGTGTTTCCTAATATCCAACCTAGACCTCCCCCACTGCAACTTGAGACCATTACTCCTCGTTCTGTCATCTGATACCATTGAGAACAGTCTAGAGCCATCCTCTTTGGAACCCCCTTTCAGGTAGTTGAAAGCAGCTATCAAATCCCCCCTCATTCTTCTCTTCCGCAGACTAAACAATCCCAGTTCCCTCAGCCTCTCCTCATAAGTCATGTGTTCCAGACCCCTCATCATTTTTGTTGCCCTCCGCTGGACATTTTCCAATTTTTCCACATCCTTCTTGTCGTGTGGGGCCCAAAACTGGACACAGTACTCCAGATGAGGCCTCACCCATGTCAAATAGAGGGGAATGATCATGTCCCTCGGTCTGCTGGCAATGCCCCTACGTATACATCCCAAAATGCCATTGGCCTTCTTGGCAACAAGGGCACACTGCTGACTCATATCCAGCTTCTCGTCCACTGTCACCCCTAGGTCCTTTTCCGCAGAACTGCTGCCTAGCCATTCGGTCCCTAGTCTGTAGCTGTGCATTGGGTTCTTCCGTCCTAAGTGCAGAACCCTGCACTTATCCTTATTGAACCTCATCAGATTTCTTTTGGCCCAATCCTCCAATTTGTCTAGGTCCCTCTGTATCCTATCCCTCCCCTCCAGCGTATCTACTTCTCCTCCCAGTTTAGTGTCCTCTGCAAACTCGCTGAGAGTGCAATCCACACCATCCTCCAGATCATTAATGAAGATACTGAATAAAACCGGCCCCAGGACCGACCCTTGGGGCACTCCACTTGATACCGGCTGCCAACTAGACATGGAGCCATTGATCACTCCCCGCTGAGCCCAACAATCTAGCCAGCTTTCTACCCACCTTACAGTGCATTCATCCAGCCCATACTTCTTTAACTTGCTGGCAAGAATACTGTGGGAGACCGTGTCAAAAGCTTTGCTAAAGTCAAGGAACAACACGTCCACTGCTTTCCCCTCATCCACAGAGCCAGTTATCTCGCCATAGGTGGCAATTTGGTTGGTCAGGCATGACTTGCCCTTGGTGAATCCATGCTGACCAGTCCTGATCACTTTCCTCTCCTCCAAGTGCTTCAGAATTGATTCCTTGAGGACCTGCTCCATGATTTTTCCAGGGACTGAAGTGAGGCTGGCCCGTCTGTAGTTCCCTGGGTTCTCTGTCTTCCCTTTTTAAAATATGGGCACACCTGCCCCTCTGCTCCTGGAGAGTTTTTGCCCGGGCTTCCTTTAAACCATGAGGACACGTTTTCAGCCTCATAACGATATCCATGAAATTATAACCTCGCTGTAACAACAACACTCAGGGCACCATAAGCCTTCCCAACACGCCCGACACGACAAACTTTGCATTGGACACCACACAATCATTTTACAAGGATGAACCTGGGGGTGTAGGGTCTTCCCCTGAGGTACAGAGCATCACGGATCTCTCCCCGGCTCTGGGAGGGGAGTGGGGGCTGGTGGGTTAGAGCAGGGGGAGTGGGGGCTGGGAGCCAGGACTCCTGGGTTCCATTCTCTGCCCCACCTCGGGTGCTGCGCTGAACTCGGGTGGAAAGTCGAATTCATGTCAATTGAAAGCATTTTAATTAGTTGAATGCACCCGCCCTTAACACACTGGCCGCGTAAGACCGGGGTTTCTCGGCACGTCCGGCATTCAAAAGGGACCCATGGATCACGGGAAGCAGGATCTGGCGCGAGGGAACTGAACCGGTTGCATCCAGTCCCCGGGTCCTGGCAGATTTTAGAGCTAGTAGATCTCTGCCTGGTTCTGTACAAACCGGGGGGGGGGGGTTATCCCCTCTGCCAGTGAGGGGAGCGGAGATTTAGGGCAGAGCAAGCCCTTCAGAGGGACGGGGAGATGGGGAGCCCTTGAAGGCAGCTGGGGATGTCTGGGGCAGCGGGCGGGGCGGGGAGGGTCCAGGCCAAACTCCCTCCCTCGGTGTGGGGCTCTCACGCCTTGCCTTGCTTCCCACAGAAGTACCTCGAGAGCTACCTGAACTCCCTGCTGGCAATGTCCTTCTACCGCAACTGCCATGCCATGGTAACGTATCGCGCCCCCTTCAACTTCCTGGGCTCTCTCCGTGGCTCTGGGAGGGGAGTGGCAGGGGGCGGGGAGCCAGGACTCCTGGGTTCCATTCTCTGCACCGCCTCGGTGCCTCAGTTTCCCCACCCCTGCCGGTCTTGCTCTGAGCAGCTCTCCCCCACAGGCGGAGTTCCTGGATGTCAGCCAGCTCTCCTTCATCCCCGACCTGGGACCCAAGGGTCTGTGAGTCCAGTTCGCTTTCTCTGCCCAGGGACCCAGCGGCCTGCCAGCCACCATGGCAACCACTTCTTGGGGGGGGCTTTGTACGGGGGCGGGGAGGGGGCCAGCGAGAAAGGCTTCCCACACACAGGAGGGGAGTGATTTGGGGTGGGGGGGCAAGCGCCACTTGGAGCCAGGACTCCTGGGTTCTGTTCCCGGCCCTGGGGGAGAGTGGGGGCAGGTGGGTTAGAGCAGGGGGGTGGGGCTGGGAGCCAGGACTCCTGGGTTCTCTCCCCACTGACCTAGCTCCTGCTGCAGGGAGGGCATGATCCTGAAGCGCTCCGGTGGGCACCGAATCCAGGGGTTTAACTGCTGTGGGCGCCACCAGATCTGCTACCGCTGGTCAAAGAGGTGAGCTGGGGGGCCGGGCGGGGCGGGGGTCTGTGTGGCCCCCTCCCCACTCACGGGCCCCTCTCCTCCCCCCTCCAGGTGGCTGGTGGTGAAGGACTCCTTCCTGCTGTACCTCAAGCCGGAGTCGGGGGTCGTCTCCTATGTGCTGCTCTTCGACCCAGGATTCAGGGTCATGGTGGGGAAGAAACCCACCGACAGCAAGTACGGGGTCCGCATCGAGAACACCGCCAGGTCCGGACGCCGGGGTTCCACCCTGCCTGGGTTCTCTCCCTGGCTCTGGGAGGGGAGGGGGGCTGGTGGGTGAGAGCGGGGGGGCTGGGAGCCAGGACTCCTGGGTTCTCTCCCCGGCTCCGGGAGCGGAGTGGGGGCTGGTGGGTGAGAGCAGGGGGGGCTGGGAGCCAGGACTCCTGGGTTCTCTCCCTGGCTCTGGGAGCGGAGTGGGGGCTGGTGGGTGAGAGCAGGGGGGCTGGGAGCCAGGACTCCTGGGTTCTCTCCCTGGCTCCGGGAGCGGAGTGGGGGCTGGTGGGTTAGAGCAGGGGGGCTGGGAGCCAGGACTCCTGGGTTCTCTCCCAGGCTCCGGGAGCGGAGTGGGGGCTGGGGGGTGAGAGCAGGGGGGGCTGGGAGCCAGGACTCCTGGGTTCTCTCCCCGGCTCCGGGAGCGGAGTGGGGGCTGGTGGGTGAGAGCAGGGGGGGCTGGGAGCCAGGACTCCTGGGTTCTCTCCCTGGCTCTGGGAGGGGAGTGGGGGCTGGTGGGTGAGAGCAGGGGGGCTGGGAGCCAGGACTCCTGGGTTCTCTCCCTGGCTCCGGGAGCGGAGTGGGGGCTGGGGGGTGAGAGCAGGGGGGGCTGGGAGCCAGGACTCCTGGGTTCTCTCCCGGCTCCGGGACAGGGTGGGGGCTGGTTTGTGATTTCTCTCCCCCCCCCGCCCCCCAGGACGCTGATTCTGAAGTGCAGCAGCTACCGGCAGGCGCGCTGGTGGGGGCAGGAGATCACGGACCTGGCCGAGGAGCAGGGCAAGGACTTCCTGCACCTGCACGGCCACCAGGCCTTCGCGCCCGTCCGCAAGGGCTCGCCCACCCGCTGGTGAGAGGGGGGCACCCGCTGGGGCGGGGCACAGAGGACTGTGCAGGGGGCACTCGGCCCCCACGGGGAGGGGCCGGGATCCTGCGTGGAGGGGTGGGGGGAGTGAGATGGGGCTGGTCCCAGTGCCAGGGAATCCGGGGGCAGGGGGGGCTGGGAGGGGGCAGACGGGGGGGTCGTTCCTGGGGGTATGCAGCCCCCCGAGGTTCCAGTCTCTCCCCACCCGCGGCAGGTTTGTGAATGGCGCCGGGTACTTTGCGGCTCTGGCTGACGTGCTGATGCAAGCGAAGGAGGAGATTTATATCACTGACTGGTGGTGAGTGACCCCCTGCTGCCCCCAGGGCCCTGACCTGCCCCCCCTGCTGCCCCCAGGGCTCTGCCCCTCACACACACCCTCGGCCCCCCCCAGGTCCTGACCCCCAGGGCTCTGCGCTGTTCACCCTCCCCACCCCTCCTGCCTGCCCTCCAACCTTCTCACTGCCTCCCCTTCTAGGGCCTGGCCCCACGCCCCGCCCGGGTGTGCGCTGGGCCCCACTGATCTGCCACCCGGGGAGCCTTTCCGTCCGCGGGGATCCCGGCCCCAAAGCAGAGTCGGGGACGCCGCAGCCCCACGGCTTGGGGGGGCACGCCGGGTCCCAGGACCCTCGGAAGGTCGGGCTGGGTGGGACCTCGAGGGGTCGTGCAGTCCGGCCCCCCGCGCTGAGCCAGGACCAGTCACCCCAGCCCAGCCCCGATGGGCGTTTGTCCAGCCTGCTCTGAGACACCCCCCCGGCCACGGGACCCCCCTATGGCACCTGTCCCAGAGCCGACTCCCCAGAGAGGCGGGAGCGTTTCCTAAAACCCACCCGAGCGCACTGCAGGGACTGGGCGGGGCGCGGAGCAGGGGCACCCAGAGAGCCGGGCTCTCGGCGGAGTGGGGGGCAGGGCTCTGGGGGGGCAGAAACCACCGCCACCAAGGCCCCTCCCGGCCCGCAGGCTGAGCCCTGAGCTCCACCTGAAGCGCCCGGCGCAGACGGACGACTGGCGCCTGGACATCCTCTTGAAGCACAAGGCGGTGAGTGTCCCGGGGCGCGAGGGGTCCCGGGGGACCCCCGCCCCTCTAATGCCCTGCCTGCCCCCCCAGGAGGAGGGCGTGCGGGTCTGCGTGCTGCTCTTCAAGGAGGTGGAGCTGGCCCTGGGCATCAACAGCGGCTACAGCAAGCGGGCGCTCACGCTTCTGCACCCCAACATCAAGGTAGGGGACCCAGGCGTCCGGGACGGCGGCCCAGGGCGCTCGCCCCCGGTGGGCCCCGGGGAGGGGGGAGGGGACCCAGGCGTCCGGGACGGGGGCACAGGGCGCTCGCCCCCGAGGTGGGGAGGGGGGACCCAGGCGTCCGGGACGGCGGCCCAGGGCGCTCGCCCCCGGTGGGCCCCGGGGAGGGGGGAGGGGACCCAGGTGTCCGGGACGGGGGCGCTGGGCGCTCGCCCCCGAGGTGGGGAGGGGGGACCCAGGCGTCCGGGACGGCGGCCCAGGGCGCTCGCCCCCGGTGGGCCCCGGGGAGGGGGGAGGGGACCCAGGCGTCCGGGACGGGGGCACAGGGCGCTCGCCCCCGAGGTGGGGAGGGGGGACCCAGGCGTCCGGGACGGCGGCCCAGGGCGCTCGCCCCCGGTGGGCCCCGGGGAGGGGGAGGGGACCCAGGCGTCCGGGACGGCGGCCCAGGGCGCTCGCCCCTCGGCCCCGGGGAAGGGTCTCTGAGCTCTCTGCCCCCCGGCCCAGGTGATGCGCCACCCCGACCACGTCTCCTCCGTTGTGTTCCTGTGGGCCCACCACGAGAAGCTGGTGGTGGTGGACCAGAGCGTGGCCTTTCTCGGGGGGCTGGACCTGGCCTACGGGCGCTGGGACGACCACCGCTACCGGCTCACCGACCTGCCCCCCCACCCCAAGGTCAGAGCCCCCCGCGCGGCCCCCTCCTCTCCTGGGGATCCGCCTGCCCCAGGTCCCCGAGTTTCTCTTCCCCTGATCTCCCCCATCTCTCTCTTGACGCCGCCCCCCCCGGGGAGTGACCCCACTCCTCACACTGGGCTCTGTCTCCCTCAGAGCGGGGTGCCCCTGGGGGAAGAGCCCCCCGTTGACCTGGCTGCCAACGAGCAACTCTGGCTGGGCAAGGACTACAGTAACCTCATCACCAAGGACTGGGTGCAGCTCGACCGGCCCTTCGAAGGTGAGCGGGGAAGTGGGGGGGTCCCTCCGGCATTGGGCCGGGGTGTGCGGGCTGGACTGGGCAGTGTGCGTGCCTGGGGCTGACTTGGGGCTATATCCCTTTAACTCTGCCCCTGGCGTGTGTATGAGAGCGTTACATCCCCTTAACTGTGCCCCTGAGAGCGTTACATCCCCTTAACTGTGCCCCTGAGAGCGTTACACCTCCTTAACTGTACCCCTGAGAGCGTTACACCCCCTAAACTGTGCCCGTCCATCGAGGGAGCTTAAGTGGACCTCCCCCTGCCCCTTAGCAACACAGCGCCCCCTACCCCCAGTGGGTGGGGTCCGACCCCCGACTCCACTCTGCAGCCAAGGTGACCCAGGCCCAGCCGGTGAGTTGCCCCGAAAAGCCCCTTGAATTCAGGATGGGCTGGCGATCGTTCCAGGGGCTCAATGGGGTCGTTCTTTGGACACGGGTTCGGGGGGCGTCAAGGGTCACCCGGCCAGCCCCTGCCCTCCTGCTGACCGGCTCCCCCTGGGTGTCAGATTTCATCGACAGGACCCAGATGCCCCGGATGCCCTGGAGGGACGTGGGGGTGGCTGTGCATGGCAGAGCGGCCCGCGACGTCGCCCGCCACTTCATCCAGCGCTGGAATTTCACCAAGGTCCGGGGCCGCCGGGAGCCTGCCACGGGGCCCGAGTTCGGTGGGGGAGGGTGCCGGGGCCTGTGCCCCAGGGGTGGGGGGGGCGCGACCTGCGGTCTCTCCGCCCACCTCCTGTCCCGTTGCAGACGGTGAAGAACAAGTACCGGGGCCCGGAGTACCCCTGCCTGCTGCCCAAGTCGCTCGGCGCCGCCCACCGCCTGCCCCTCGCCGGAGCCCAGCCCGCCAACGTGCAGGTCAGCGGGCGCCCCGGGGGCAGGGGGGCGCTGAGTGAGCCCAGGGAGCTTGGGCAGGTCACCCTATGGGGCCACAGGGAGTCACCCGATGGGCCCAGGGAGCGTGGGGGGGGGCAGAAATCACCCGATGGCCCTAGGGAGCGTGGCGTGGGGCAGAAATCACCCGATGGCCCTAGGGAGCGTGTGTGTGGGGGAATCACCCGATGGGCCCAGGGAGCGTGTGGGGGGGGAATCACCCGATGGCCCTAGGGAGCGTGGGGGGGGGGAATCACCCGATGGGCTCAGGGAGCGTGGGGGGGGGCAGAAATCACCCGATGGCCCCAGGGAGCGTGTGTGTGGGGGAATCACCCGATGGCCCTAGGGAGCGTGGGGGGGGGGGGGAATCACCCGATCGGCCCAGGGAGCGTGGCGGGGGGGCAGAAATCACCCGATGGCCCTAGGGAGCGTGGCGTGGGGCAGAAATCACCCGATGGCCCCAGGGAGCGTGTGTGTGGGGGAATCACCCGATGGGCCTAGGGAGCGTGTGGGGGGGGAATCACACAATGGGCCTAGGGAATGGGGGGGGCAGAAATCACCCGATGGGCCCCGAGAGTTAAAGGTCCCAGGGGTCATCCTACAGGTAATGGGCGGGGGGCGTAAATCACCTTATGGGCCCAGGGAGTTAAAGATCTCAGGGGGTCATCCTATGGGCCCAGGGGATAGGGGTCACCCGATGGGCCCGGGGCATTAGGGATCTCAGGGGGTCATTCTATGGGTTCGGGGGGGCGGGGGACATGCAGTTCTGGGGTCAAAGAAGGGCAGGTGGCCAGGGGCCACTGGGGGTCGGCAGGCGCGGCCGGGGGCTCTGGCTCCCCTCACCCTGCCCCCCACTGCTGCCCCCCAGGTGCTGCGCTCGGTGGATCGCTGGTCGGCCGGGACCCACGAGTGCTCCATCTACAACGCCTACCTGAGCCTCATCCGGGGCAGCCAGCACTACATCTACATCGAGGTGGGGCCGGGCGGGGGGCTGGGGGGGCCGGGGGCTGGGCTATGCCGGCGCCTGTGGGGGTCGCTCTCTCCGGGCTCTGACCCCCCATCTCCCCCCAGAACCAGTTCTTCATCAGCTGTGCGGACGAGCGCTCGGTGCTCAACGCTGTGGGGGACGCCATCGTCAGCCGCATCCTGCACGCCCACAGGTCACCCCACGGCGGGGGCGGGGGGGGAGGCCAGCCCCGGGGGGAGCCCCTGGGGGGGGCACATGGTGTGTGAGGGGGCAGGGTCCCATTGTGCTGGGCTGGGGGGGGCAGGATCGGCACCGGGAGGAGGCAGAGCTAACTGTGGGGATGGGGGAGACCCCAGGACTGGCCCTGGGGAGGGGGACGCGGCTCATGTTGTTGGGGGGGGCAGGGCTAACTCTGGGACCCCAGCCCCCCCAGGGGAGGGGCTCTCCCTGTGGGTGTGGGGGGGTAACGTCTCCCTGTGCCCCCCCCCCGCAGAGAGCAGAAGCGGTTCCGGGTCTTCGTGCTGCTGCCCCTGCTGCCCGGCTTTGAGGGGGACATCGCCGAGGGGGGGGGGAACTCGATCCAGGCCATCCTGCACTTCACCTACCGGTACGGGGGGGGTGGTGGGTCACAAGGGGGGGCTGGGGGGAGGAGGAGGTTGGGGAAGCCACCGGGGCTGGGGGAAGGGGAGCCTGGAACGAGTGTAATGTGGGGAGGGGGCCCAGGAGAGTGTGAACTGGGGGGGGCAGGAGGGGCAGAGGGGCCCCACTCACTGGCTGCCTCTTTCCTTCTCCCCCAGGACGCTCTGCCGGGGCGACTCCTCCATCCTGTGCCGCCTGAAAGCCGCCAGTGAGTTTGGGGGGGGGGGCAGAGGAGGGCTCCGCTCTCACCCCGCACTCCCCTCCCAGAGCTGGGGAGAGAACCCAGGCGTCCTGCCTGCCAGCCCCCCATGCTCTAACCCCCCACTCCCCTCACACAGCCGGGGACAGAACCCAGGAGTCCCGGCTCCCAGCCCCCCCCCGTTCTAACCCACCAGCCTCCACTCCCCTCCCAGAGCCGGGGACAGAACCCAGGAGTCCCGGCTCCCAGCCCCCCCCCCCCCGTTCTAACCCACCAGCCTCCACTCCCCTCCCAGAGAACCCAGGGGTGAGGGCTATGTCGGAGGTCAGTATGCTGCCCAGGGAAGGAACCCAGCCCCCCATGAGCTCAGGACCCCCAGCCCTGGTACCCTGGGGGGCTGAGTAACCCCCATTCTCCCCCCCCCGGCAGTCGGGGACGAGTGGAAGAACTACATCTCCATCTGCGGGCTGCGCACCCACGGGGAGCTGAGCGGCACCCTCATCACCGAGCTGGTCTACATCCACAGCAAGATGCTCATCGCCGACGACCGTCGGGTCCTTATCGGTGAGTGCCGGCGTGAACCCAGGAGTCCTGGCCCCCCCGCTGGGTCAAGATTGAGGGGCATCAGCAGGGCTGGGCTGGCAGGGGCTGCGGGTCGGGAGGGAGGGGCACCGGCAGGGCTGGGGGGGGCTGCGGGTCGGGAGGGAGGGGCACCGGCAGGGAAGGGGGGGGCTGCGGGTCGGGAGGGAGGGGCCCCGGCAGGGCTGGGGGGGCTGCGGGTCGGGAGGGAGGGGCCCCGGCAGGGCTCTGATCCGTCCCTGGCCCCCCCAGGTTCTGCCAACATCAACGACCGCAGCCTGCTGGGGAAGCGGGACAGCGAGCTGGCCCTGCTGGTGGAGGACACGGAGCTGGTCCCCTCGGTCATGGGCGGGGAGCCCTACGAGGCGGGGAAATTCGCACTCAGCCTGCGCCTCGACTGCTTCAGGTGGGGGCATGCGCCGCCCGCGGGCCTGCTGGCCCCCCAGCTGTGTGCGCGCACCTCGCCTGGGGGGCTGGGGGAGGTGCGCTGGGAAGACGGGGTGCAATCCCATTCCCCACTGCTGGGCGGCAGCCATGAGCTGTTACCTGGGCACGGGCACCTCACCCCCGCGCTGGGCCCTTCTCCGCAGGTCGCTTCTGGGGGCGTCGAGCACCGCCAGCCCCGACATCCAGGATCCGGTCAGCGACCACTTCTTCCACGGCGCCTGGAAAGCCACCGGCCTGGCCAACGCCAACATCTATGATCAGGTGAGCAGGGAGTCGGGGGGCAGGGCTGGGCGGGCAGGGGGCTGCGGGTCGGGAGTGAGGGGCACTGGCTGGGCCGGCGAGGGGCTGCGGGTCGGGAGTGAGGGGCGCTGGCTGGGCCGGCGGGGGGCTGGGGGTCGGGAGTGAGGGGCGCAGGCTGGGCCGGCGGGGGGCTGCGGGTCGGGAGTGAGGGGCGCAGGCTGGGCCGGCGGGGGGCTGGGGGTCGGGAGTGAGGGGCGCAGGCTGGGCCGGCGGGGGGCTGCGGGTCGAGAGTGAGGGGCGCAGGCTGGGCCGGCGGGGGGCTGGGGGTCGGGAGTGAGGGGCGCAGGCTGGGCCGGCGGGGGGCTGGGGGTCGGGAGTGAGGGGGGCTGGCTGGGCCGGCGGGGGGCTGGGGGTCGGGAGTGAGGGGCGCAGGCTGGGCCGGCGGGGGGCGGCGGGTCGGGAGTGAGGGGCGCAGGCTGGGCCGGCGGGGGGCGGCGGGTCGGGAGTGAGGGGCGCAGGCTGGGCCGGCGGGGGGCGGCGGGTCGGGAGTGAGGGGCGCAGGCTGGGCCGGCGGGGGGCGGCGGGTCGGGAGTGAGGGGCGCTGGCTGGGCCGGCGGGGGGCGGCGGGTCGGGAGTGAGGGGCGCTGGCTGGGCCGGCGGGGGGCTGCGGGTCGGGAGTGAGGGGCGCAGGCTGGGCCGGCGGGGGGCGGCGGGTCGGGAGTGAGGGGCGCAGGCTGGGCCGGCGGGGGGCGGCGGGTCGGGAGTGAGGGGGGCTGGCTGGGCCGGCGGGGGGCTGGGGGTCGGGAGTGAGGGGCGCAGGCTGGGCCGGCGGGGGGCTGGGGGTCGGGAGTGAGGGGCGCAGGCTGGGCCGGCGGGGGGCGGCGGGTCGGGAGTGAGGGGCGCAGGCTGGGCCGGCGGGGGGGCGGCGGGTCGGGAGTGAGGGGCGCAGGCTGGGCCGGCGGGGGGCGGCGGGTCGGGAGTGAGGGGCGCTGGCTGGGCCGGCGGGGGGCGGCGGGTCGGGAGTGAGGGGGGCTGGCTGGGCCGGCGGGGGGCTGGGGGTCGGGAGTGAGGGGCGCAGGCTGGGCCGGCGGGGGGCTGGGGGTCGGGAGTGAGGGGGGCTGGCTGGGCCGGCGGGGGGCTGGGGGTCGGGAGTGAGGGGCGCAGGCTGGGCCGGCGGGGGGCTGCGGGTCGGGAGTGAGGGGCGCTGGCTGGGCCGGCGGGGGGCTGCGGGTCGTGGGTGTGGATTCCAGCCCCCGCTGGCTCTGACCCACGGCCTCTGGCCCCCCGGCAGGTGTTCCGCTGCCTCCCCACCAACGCGGTGCGGTCGCTCCGGGCCCTGCGGGAGTACGTGGGGGTGCAGAACCTGGCCTGCGTCAGCCCGGAGCTGGCCCGCCAACACCTGGCCCAGGTGCGGGGCCACCTGGTGCAGTTCCCGCTCCAGTTCCTGGCCGAGGAGTCCCTCCTGCCCCCCCTCAACAGCAAGGAGGGCGTGATCCCCGTGGAGGTGTGGACCTAGCCGCCCGTGGGGCTGGAGCGCTGGGCCCCCTCTCTGCCCTGGGAGTGCAGCTCCGTCGCCCCGCAGCCCACCCCCTGCTCTGGGCACCCCCGGCTGCGACAAGAGCCCCCCCTGCACCCGGCCAGGGGGGCTGGGACCCATTCTCTGCCCGCCCAGGCCCCCGACCACACCGACACTGCTGAGTCCCTTTACAGCTCAGCCCCTCTCCCTGCCCGTTTGCACAGCCCCCCAACCCCTTCCTGTAGGTCGCCCCGAGGGCAGGGCCGCCCGGCGGCTCAGCATGCCACTGGCTCGGCCCTACAACCAGCCGCCCGGCCCGCCCCGCTCCTCGCCTCCCTCCGTTCTGCCTTTGGCGCCCCACCCCGGGAGGGGGAGCGTCCCCCGTCACTACATTCCAGAGGCCGACTTCCCACAGGAGGGGGGCGCATCGCTCCCCCCCACCCCCCCGCTGCTACTAACTGCTGAGTGTCACCCCAGCCTCGCCCACTGGGCACCCCACCCCGGCCAACGGGAGCCCTCGGCTGCCGGTGCTTGGCACCGCCCGGACCCCCAGAACACTACCGGTGGCCGGGTTCCTCCCGCGAACCCACAGGCCCCCCAGCGCTGCCCTCGGGGGCCGAACCACGAAGGCACAGCCGGGCTGGGAGGCCGGAGGTGGGCATGGGAGGGCCGCGCGCACGCCCCGGGATCTGGAGCTGCTAGGTCAAAGGTTTCACCGCCAGTGGCATGCCCTGAGCTGCAGGGCGGGCGAGGGGGGTCCCTGGGGTTTGCTCCCTGGCGTCCCCCTCCCCCGGTAACGGGACCAGCTCCGCGCCCTGCTCCTAACCTGCTTTTCCGAGATGGTTTGTTACATAAACGCGCTGAAACCTCGGCCCGCCTCTCTCCTTATTCCACGCCAGGCCGGCTGCCAGGCTGGGCCCCCGGGTGCCGGCCCCGCGGGTGGCAGGGGGGCGTTGGCCTGGCGGAGACAGGGAGAGACCAGTGGGAGGCGCACGGGGACTGGCTACACAAGGATGGCACCCCATGCACCGGGGCCGGAGAAGTCTGGCGTGACCGCCCCGTGCCCGCAGGAGGGGCATGCCGCAGAGAGGGCGGGGTGTCAGGGGGCGAATATGTACAACCCCACCTCTGGGGGGGTGTGTGGGTGTGTGTACATTCCTGCTGGGTGGGTGGGTGTCTATGCACCCCAGGGTGTGTGTGCGCGCACGCTGTGTGTGTGTAGGTGTGTTTACACACCCTGGGGGGCTCCCCTTTCTGAGGGCCCCCCACTGGCGGATTTCCCCTTGGCCCAGCAGTCAGGGCGAGATAAAAGGGCTCTGTTCCTGGCAGCCGCCCCCTCGCTTGACGAGAAGAGCCCGGCCAAGGGCCCCCACCACCGGGCAGGACCCTGCCAGCGCCTGGCATCAGCCTAGCGCGGTGCTGGGCACCCGGCCAGGTCCAGAGAAGGGGGCCACGGCCGGGAGAGAGACGGTGACTGGCCCAGCTCTCCACCTCTGGGGACGGCTGAGCCTGCCGTGGTCCACGGGCCCTGCGGCTTGGCATGAGCATCTGCCAGGCCAGGGAGTCTGGGAAAGGGGCCCCCTGAGAACCCACCGCTGCCACCACCGCTCCCGCAGCGCACAGGCTGCTAGAAGAACGCTTTGTTCCTGGGGGCGAGGGTTTGTTTTTGGGGCTGGAGGCTTTGGGGGTTCCCCCCAAACTCCAGCTGAATCCCCAGGGCCACAGCATTCAGAGAACCATGTCCCCAGCTGGGGGGGGGGGGGGGGGGGCTTTGTCTCATTAGACTGTGCGCTTTTCTAGGAGGGGGACCCCTCTCTCTCTCACACTGTGTCGGGCTGGCACCTGCCACAGTGGGGCCTGATCTCATTTGGGGGTCTGGGCCACGCCCGGCACACTGGGGGCCGATCTCAGTGGGGGGGTCCGTGCCATCCCCGGCACACTGGGGGCCCTGAGCTGAGTTGGGGGTCTATGCCACACCCAGCACAACGGGGGCTGATCTCAGTGGGAGGTCTGTGCTGTGCTGCAGGCCGGGGCTCAGCAGGGGGTGCTCTGCCCGGGCAGCCAATGCTGGCCCCAGGGCCCCCAGGCAGCACGGGGGTGGGGAGGGTGCCGTAGTAGTTGGCTCCACAGGGGGTGCTCCCGCCCCGCAGCCAGCGCCTGGCACCGGGGGGCGCTGCACAGCTGCCCAGAGCAGACCCACGCTCAAGCCCTGGCTGCTGTGTGATCCTTCAAGATCCAGGACTGCCCAGGGAAGTGGGGCTCCGCAGGGGCCACTCACCCCCTCCGGGGAGCGGCTGCGAAGGGGAGACAGGCCAGTCCCAGGCTGCTCCGCCCTGGCCTTCGAGGTCACGCCGGGACGTGTTTCCTAATTAGCCTGAAAATGTTACATGTGTTGTCAATAAACCTGCTTATTCCCCCCCACCCCCAACCCGCCCCCCCGGTGTGGGGTGGCCCCCTACCCCACCCGCTCGCCCACCCCAGCGCCTAGCTAACTGAGCCAGAGGGGACAGGCCCCGTGCCCCATTCCCCGCCCCCCGGAGCCAGCCGGCGCCCCCCAGAGGGGACAGGCCCCGTGCCCCATTCCCCGCCCCCCGGAGCCAGCCGGCGCCCCCCAGAGGGGACAGGCCCCGTGCCCAATTCCCTGCCCTGGGGCCGGGTGGGAGCTGGTGCCCCCCAGAGGGCACAGGCCCCATGTCCCCCGGGGGGAGCGGTGGCTCTTTGAGGCCTGGGGGCGGCTCTGTGGGGCAGGCTGCGGGGATTCGAAGGGAGGCAGCAGCCGTGGGGCTCGTACGAGAGGTGCAGAGGCCACCCCCACAGCAGGACACCGGCACCTCAGCCCCCCCCAGCTGGGCGGCACCCTGACCCCTGGCTGCCTGGGGCTGTGGGGCGGGGTGAGCTGGGCCAGGCCCAGACGCATCCTTGCCAGAGCCACCAGTGGGCTGGGGCTGGGGGGAGATTGTGACGGCCTCAGCCTTGGGGGGGGACACCCCCTTCCTGCCAGCCAGGCCCCCCCCCCCACCCACCCCAGAACAGGCCCCTCCCCTTCAGACCACCCCTCCCCACCAGGGAATCAAGCCCCACCCCCTGAAGAAACGGGCCCCTCCCACTCAGATACAGGTTCCTCCCCCTCAGGCTGCCCCCCCTGCTCTGAGCAGAGACCCCTCCCCCTCAGAAACACGCCCCTCTGTAGCCAGACAGCCCCCCCCCCCCCCCCCCAGACCAGCATTGCTGGAAACACAGGAGGAAGCAGGAACAGGGCACTTAACATATATTCCAGCACAGCCTTTGAAGCTGTGAAAAGCACAGGTGTGCTGCTACAATGTGCCTCGGGGAGCAGATACGAGGATTCAGCTCACAGCAGGCAGAGGCCCTGTGACAGACATGGCTCTTAGCCCTTACTAAATAGCGTGATGCTCACACCCCAACATCCTAGGTGGGAAAATATTTACCCTGATAAAAGAAATGTCCAGTAGTCGACACTTATTGTTTCTCTCCTTTGCAAGTGTAAACTACTCTTGCGAGAGCTGGCGTCGCCCCGACAGACCAGCCCCAATTTGGCATAAGAAAGGAGAAAGAGAATAAAGGAGTACAGAGGTATAAGTAGGGGACCTACAGCACCATGGTTTTTGAGTGCTTTTCACTATCTATCTGCTGGTCAGATAAGTGACAGCCTCCCAAGGCTTCTGCAGCTAAGAGGGTCCCTAAGCCTTGTCCCTTATTCGTCTTTCCGCGGAATTGAGTGACCGATCCTGGCTTGGCACCGCTGGAATCGAGAGATGCAAGGAGGGTAAGAAGCACCCACACCTGATCTCCTATCTTTAGTGGACACATATTTGAAATAGAGCTGTATACTTTGTTTTCTTTCTTTGGGATTGTGGCTTCAGTTTTGTAACTTGTTTGTGTGTGTAACATCTCTACATTTAAATAAGTAGGCACTAGCAATTTTGTAACCACATGATTAGAATCTAGCTTCATAAATTTTGGTAACCATTTATGCATAAGCCTGACTTGTTTTCTCTGGTTTACTGTAAAGCAGCCGACACAATTAAAGAACCTCAGCCGTTTTGGCTCTAAAGCCTGGCTATTAGGTGAGAGTACGAAGAGCCTAGCGTTGAGTTGAGCCGCCTCAACGGGGCAAACGCTTGGGGCGCCTGTCAGTCAATCCTGGCTGCCCGCTGCGAAGGAGCTCTGAGCTCTAGCGGTTAACGTCACGGGTGTGGAGAGGCTCTTAGCGCTGCCATTGGGGCGCCGGTCAGTCAGTCCTGGCTGCCCGCTGCGAAGGAGCTCTGAGCTCTAGCGGTTAACGCCACGGGTGTGGAGAGGCTCTTAGCGCTGCCATTGGGGCACCGGTCAGTCAGTCCTGGCTGCCCGCTGCGAAGGAGCTCTGAGCTCTAGCGGTTAACGTCACGGGTGTGGAGAGGCTCTTAGCGCTGCCATTGGGGCACCGGTCAGTCAGTCCTGGCTGCCCGCTGCGAAGGAGCTCTGAGCTCTAGCGGTTAAAGTCACGGGTGTGGAGAGGCTCTTAGCGCTGCCATTGGGGCACCGGTCGGTCAGTCCTGGCTGCCCGCTGCGAAGGAGCTCTGAGCTCTAGCGGTTAACGTCACGGGTGTGGAGAGGCTCTTAGCGCTGCCATTGGGGCGCCGGTCAGTCAGTCCTGGCTGCCCGCTGCGAAGGAGCTCTGAGCTCTAGCGGTTAACGTCACGGGTGTGGAGAGGCTCTTAGCGCTGCCATTGGGGCACCGGTCAGTCAGTCCTGGCTGCCCGCTGCGAAGGAGCTCTGAGCTCTAGCGGTTAACGTCACGGGTGTGGAGAGGCTCTTAGCGCTGCCATTGGGGCACCGGTCAGTCAGTGTTGGCTGCCCGCTGCGAAGGAGCTCTGAGCTCTAGCGGTTAAAGTCACGGGTGTGGAGAGGCTCTTAGCGCTGCCATTGGGGCGCCGGTCAGTCAGTCCTGGCTGCCCGCTGCGAAGGAGCTCTGAGCTCTAGCGGTTAACGTCACGGGTGTGGAGAGGCTCTTAGCGCTGCCATTGGGGCACCGGTCAGTCAGTGTTGGCTGCCCGCTGCGAAGGAGCTCTGAGCTCTAGCGGTTAACGTCACGGGTGTGGAGAGGCTCTTAGCGCTGCCATTGGGGCACCGGTCGGTCAGTCCTGGCTGCCCGCTGCGAAGGAGCTCTGAGCTCTAGCGGTTAACGTCACGGGTGTGGAGAGGCTCTTAGCGCTGCCATTGGGGCACCGGTCAGTCAGTCCTGACTGCCCGCTGCGAAGGAGCTCTGAGCTCTAGCGGTTAACGTCACGGGTGTGGAGAGGCTCTTAGCGCTGCCATTGGGGCACCGGTCAGTCAGTCCTGGCTGCCCGCTGCGAAGGAGCTCTGAGCTCTAGCGGTTAACGTCACGGGTGTGGAGAGGCTCTTAGTGCTGCCATTGGGGCACCGGTCAGTCAGTGTTGGCTGCCCGCTGCGAAGGAGCTCTGAGCTCTAGCGGTTAACGTCACGGGTGTGGAGAGGCTCTTAGTGCTGCCATTGGGGCACCGGTCAGTCAGTCCTGGCTGCCCGCTGCGAAGGAGCTCTGAGCTCTAGCGGTTAACGTCACGGGTGTGGAGAGGCTCTTAGTGCTGCCATTGGGGCACCGGTCAGTCAGTCCTGGCTGCCCGCTGGGAAGGAGCTCTGAGCTCTAGCGGTTAACGTCACGGGTGTGGAGAGGCTCTTAGCGCTGCCATTGGGGCACCGGTCAGTCAGTCCTGGCTGCCCGCTGCGAAGGAGCTCTGAGCTCTAGCGGTTATCGTCACGGGTGTGGAGAGGCTCTTAGTGCTGCCATTGGGGCACCGGTCAGTCAGTCCTGGCTGCCCGCTGCGAAGGAGCTCTGAGCTCTAGCGGTTAAAGTCACGGGTGTGGAGAGGCTCTTAGTGCTGCCATTGGGGCGCCGGTCAGTCAGTCCTGGCTGCCCGCTGCGAAGGAGCTCTGAGCTCTAGCGGTTAACGTCACGGGTGTGGAGAGGCTCTTAGCGCTGCCATTGGGGCACCGGTCAGTCAGTCCTGGCTGCCCGCTGCGAAGGAGCTCTGAGCTCTAGCGGTTATCGTCACGGGTGTGGAGAGGCTCTTAGTGCTGCCATTGGGGCACCGGTCAGTCAGTGTTGGCTGCCCGCTGCGAAGGAGCTCTGAGCTCTAGCGGTTAAAGTCACGGGTGTGGAGAGGCTCTTAGTGCTGCCATTGGGGCACCGGTCAGTCAGTGTTGGCTGCCCGCTGCGAAGGAGCTCTGAGCTCTAGCGGTTAAAGTCACGGGTGTGGAGAGGCTCTTAGCGCTGCCATTGGGGCACCGGTCAGTCAGTCCTGGCTGCCCGCTGCGAAGGAGCTCTGAGCTCTAGACGGTTAACGTCACGGGTGTGGAGAGGCTCTTAGTGCTGCCATTGGGGCACCGGTCAGTCAGTCCTGGCTGCCCGCTGCGAAGGAGCTCTGAGCTCTAGCGGTTAACGTCACGGGTGTGGAGAGGCTCTTAGCGCTGCCATTGGGGCACCGGTCAGTCAGTCCTGGCTGCCCGCTGTGAAGGAGCTCTGAGCTCTAGCGGTTAACGTCACGGGTGTGGAGAGGCTCTTAGTGCTGCCATTGGGGCACCGGTCAGTCAGTGTTGGCTGCCCGCTGCGAAGGAGCTCTGAGCTCTAGCGGTTGAAGTCACGGGTGTGGAGAGGCTCTTAGCGCTGCCATTGGGGCACCGGTCGGTCAGTCCTGGCTGCCCGCTGCGAAGGAGCTCTGAGCTCTAGCGGTTAACGTCACGGGTGTGGAGAGGCTCTTAGCGCTGCCATTGGGGCGCCGGTCAGTCAGTCCTGGCTGCCCGCTGGGAAGGAGCTCTGAGCTCTAGCGGTTAACGTCACGGGTGTGGAGAGGCTCTTAGTGCTGCCATTGGGGCACCGGTCAGTCAGTCCTGGCTGCCCGCTGCGAAGGAGCTCTGAGCTCTAGCGGTTAACGTCACGGGTGTGGAGAGGCTCTTAGTGCTGCCATTGGGGCGCCGGTCAGTCAGTCCTGGCTGCCCGCTGCGAAGGAGCTCTGAGCTCTAGCGGTTAACGTCACGGGTGTGGAGAGGCTCTTAGCGCTGCCATTGGGGCGCCGGTCAGTCAGTCCTGGCTGCCCGCTGCGAAGGAGCTCTGAGCTCTAGCGGTTAACGTCACGGGTGTGGAGAGGCTCTTAGGGCTGCCATTGGGGCACCGGTCAGTCAGTCCTGGCTGCCCGCTGCGAAGGAGCTCTGAGCTCTAGCGGTTAACGTCACGGGTGTGGAGAGGCTCTTAGTGCTGCCATTGGGGCACCGGTCAGTCAGTGTTGGCTGCCCGCTGCGAAGGAGCTCTGAGCTCTAGCGGTTAAAGTCACGGGTGTGGAGAGGCTCTTAGTGCTGTCATTGGGGCACCGGTCAGTCAGTCCTGGCTGCCCGCTGCGAAGGAGCTCTGAGCTCTAGCGGTTAACGTCACGGGTGTGGAGAGGCTCTTAGTGCTGCCATTGGGGCACCGGTCAGTCAGTGTTGGCTGCCCGCTGCGAAGGAGCTCTGAGCTCTAGCGGTTAACGTCACGGGTGTGGAGAGGCTCTTAGTGCTGTCATTGGGGCACCGGTCAGTCAGTCCTGGCTGCCCGCTGCGAAGGAGCTCTGAGCTCTAGCGGTTAACGTCACGGGTGTGGAGAGGCTCTTAGTGCTGCCATTGGGGCACCGGTCAGTCAGTCCTGGCTGCCCGCTGCGAAGGAGCTCTGAGCTCTAGACGGTTAACGTCACGGGTGTGGAGAGGCTCTTAGCGCTGCCATTGGGGCACCGGTCAGTCAGTCCTGGCTGCCCGCTGCGAAGGAGCTCTGAGCTCTAGCGGTTGAAGTCACGGGTGTGGAGAGGCTCTTAGCGCTGTCATTGGGGCACCGGTCGGTCAGTCCTGGCTGCCCGCTGCGAAGGAGCTCTGAGCTCTAGCGGTTAACGTCACGGGTGTGGAGAGGCTCTTAGTGCTGCCATTGGGGCACCGGTCAGTCAGTGTTGGCTGCCCGCTGCGAAGGAGCTCTGAGCTCTAGCGGTTAAAGTCACGGGTGTGGAGAGGCTCTTAGTGCTGCCATTGGGGCACCGGTCGGTCAGTCCTGGCTGCCCGCTGCGAAGGAGCTCTGAGCTCTAGCGGTTATCGTCACGGGTGTGGAGAGGCTCTTAGTGCTGCCATTGGGGCACCGGTCAGTCAGTGTTGGCTGCCCGCTGCGAAGGAGCTCTGAGCTCTAGCGGTTAACGTCACGGGTGTGGAGAGGCTCTTAGCGCTGCCATTGGGGCACCGGTCAGTCAGTCCTGGCTGCCCGCTGCGAAGGAGCTCTGAGCTCTAGCGGTTATCGTCACGGGTGTGGAGAGGCTCTTAGTGCTGCCATTGGGGCACCGGTCAGTCAGTGTTGGCTGCCCGCTGCGAAGGAGCTCTGAGCTCTAGCGGTTAACGTCACGGGTGTGGAGAGGCTCTTAGCGCTGCCATTGGGGCACCGGTCAGTCAGTCCTGGCTGCCCGCTGCGAAGGAGCTCTGAGCTCTAGCGGTTAACGTCACGGGTGTGGAGAGGCTCTTAGCGCTGCCATTGGGGCGCCGGTCAGTCAGTCCTGGCTGCCCGCTGCGAAGGAGCTCTGAGCTCTAGCGGTTAACGTCACGGGTGTGGAGAGGCTCTTAGTGCTGCCATTGGGGCACCGGTCAGTCAGTGTTGGCTGCCCGCTGCGAAGGAGCTCTGAGCTCTAGCGGTTAACGTCACGGGTGTGGAGAGGCTCTTAGCGCTGTCATTGGGGCGCCGGTCAGTCAGTGTTGGCTGCCCGCTGCGAAGGAGCTCTGAGCTCTAGCGGTTAACGTCACGGGTGTGGAGAGGCTCTTAGTGCTGCCATTGGGGCACCGGTCAGTCAGTCCTGGCTGCCCGCTGCGAAGGAGCTCTGAGCTCTAGCGGTTAAAGTCACGGGTGTGGAGAGGCTCTTAGTGCTGCCATTGGGGCACCGGTCAGTCAGTGTTGGCTGCCCGCTGCGAAGGAGCTCTGAGCTCTAGCGGTTAAAGTCACGGGTGTGGAGAGGCTCTTAGCGCTGCCATTGGGGCACCGGTCAGTCAGTCCTGGCTGCCCGCTGCGAAGGAGCTCTGAGCTCTAGACGGTTAACGTCACGGGTGTGGAGAGGCTCTTAGTGCTGCCATTGGGGCACCGGTCAGTCAGTGTTGGCTGCCCGCTGCGAAGGAGCTCTGAGCTCTAGCGGTTGAAGTCACGGGTGTGGAGAGGCTCTTAGCGCTGCCATTGGGGCACCGGTCGGTCAGTCCTGGCTGCCCGCTGCGAAGGAGCTCTGAGCTCTAGCGGTTAACGTCACGGGTGTGGAGAGGCTCTTAGTGCTGCCATTGGGGCACCGGTCAGTCAGTCCTGGCTGCCCGCTGCGAAGGAGCTCTGAGCTCTAGCGGTTAAAGTCACGGGTGTGGAGAGGCTCTTAGCGCTGCCATTGGGGCACCGGTCAGTCAGTCCTGGCTGCCCGCTGCGAAGGAGCTCTGAGCTCTAGCGGTTAACGTCACGGGTGTGGAGAGGCTCTTAGCGCTGCCATTGGGGCGCCGGTCAGTCAGTCCTGGCTGCCCGCTGCGAAGGAGCTCTGAGCTCTAGCGGTTAACGTCACGGGTGGTTAGGACCTCGGGGCATCCGTCAGCCTCGCCCGGGCTGCCCGCCGCGAGGGGACAGTGCGTCCTAGCGGTTGAAGTCACGGATGGCATAAACGGGCATAGCTGGCACCTCACCAAACATCCTTGGCCGTGGGCTAACACCCTGCCCCTCAGAAACACGCCCCGCCCCCTCAGAAGCACGCCCCTCCCCCTCAGAAACACGCCCCTCCCCCTCAGGAGCACGCCCCTCCCCCACCAAGTACAGGCCCCTCCCCGCTCTGGCCTGAGGCCCCGCCCCCAGCAGGTGAAAAAGGCGGGAACACCCTCCCCCGCCTCGCGCCCTGCGCTCCCAGCCCCGCCCCGCACGTGCTGCACCTCCCCCCGCGTCTCCCACCCGGCGCCTGCGTAAATGTCACGTGGGGGAGAGACGCTGACCAGGGGACAGAGCCCGCCTTGACTCGCGGTTACGCACACGCGCCTTGCGCCGCTTTCCTCACGCGCCCCGTCTCCCACGCATGCGCGCGGGGTGAGGGGGGGGCGAGGGCGCCATGGCGCTCGATCTTGCTCTTGCGCCTCACTGTCCGCCCCGCGCATGCGCCGACCCGTGACCCTCCCCCCGCAGACGGCGCCTGCGTGCTCGGCAACCGTCTTCCGCCTCACGCGCCGCGCGCGCCCAACGGCCCACCTGCCGGCGCCTGCGCAGTGCGGCTCCGCTCGCCGCCCGGGGGCCGCCGCTGTCAGTCGGTGCGCGGAGCCCGGCGCCGGGTGGGTCCAATGGGGCCGCAGTGAGCAGCCGGCCAGGCCCAGCCCGCCCCGGACATGGCCGACCCGGCCCCCGCCCGCAGCCTGGATGACATCGACCTCTCCGCCCTCAGGGTAAGGGGGGCAGAGGGCAAAGGTCACGGCGGCCTTGGCAACGGGGTCGAGGGTCAGCGGGCCAGTGAGGGGGAGGGTCAAAGGTCAGGCTGGCCTGACGTCTGTGTGTGGGCGGGGGGTTACAGGTGAAGGGGGAGGGGCCTGATGTGGGGGGAGGGGGGAAGAGCCCCCCGCTTGGGCTGGGCCCTACGGGGGGGGGGTTCTGATGTGGGGGGAGGGGGGAAGAGCCCCCCGCTTGGGCTTGGCCCTACGGGGGGGGGGTTCTGATGTGGGGGGAGGTGGGAAGAGCCCCCCGCTTGGGCTGGGCCCTACAGGGGGGGTTCTGATGTGGGGGGAGGGGGGAAGAGCCCTCCCTCTTGGGCTGGCCCCTACGGGGGGGGGTTCTGATGTGGGGGGAGGGGGGAAGAGCCCCCCGCTTGGGCTTGGCCCCACGGGGGGGGGTTCTGATGTGGGGGGAGGGGGGAAGAGCCCCCCGCTTGGGCTGGGCCCTACGGGGGGGGGTTTCTGATGTGGGGGGAGGGGGGAAGAGACCCCCGCTTGGGCTGGGCCTTGTGTTGGGACAAGGGGGCACCTCCCCTATTCTGGGCCCTATTGTGAGGGGAGGGTTCGGGTTGGGCTAAATGAGTCGTTCCCCCCCCCCCCATTGTGGGACCTGGGAGGACACCCCCCCATCTCTGCTGGACCCTCCCCCTTGTCCCTGGGTTGGGGGATGTGACTCAAGGGATTCCCCCCCGCTCCCCCCCCCCGGAGCTGTTGCGGTGGGGTTAGGCAGATGGGGAAGTGATTAGATGGATGTGAGCCGTGTTCCCCGTTCCCCCTTGCTATCCGCCCCAGTGTCTCTGCAGCGGCTGTGGTCATTGCATTTACCCTGACTCATTGTGTCCCTTCCGTGTCACTGCAGTGACTCTGACTCCCCGTTCCTCCGCCGCTTCCCCCCTTCGTCGCTGCACTCACCCTGATCCCCGGTTCCCAGCGTCGCTGCAGTGACCCTGATTCCCTGTGTCTCCCCCCCCCCACCCTCCCAGCATCACTGCTGCTACCCTGACTCCTTGTTTTCCCCCTTTGCTCTCCTCCCCACTGGCGTTGTTGTGGTTACCCCGTTCCCCCATCTCTGCAATGATCTCACTAGCTCTTCCCCACGCATGCTGCTGCGTTACCCTGTTCTCTCCTCCCCCGTCTCTCCTATTTCACCGATGGTGCCCAGCCTCTGCGTTCCTAACCGGTGCAGCAGTGGGCAGTGCAGGGAGGGCACATGTTGGTAGCTGGCTCAGGGGGCAGAGTGGGGAGCTGTTGCTGCAGTGGTTCATGCCTGGTAGCACTTAGGCATGGATCATGGGGTCACTGTCCTGGCCCACATCAACCTGCTAGACCCCAAATCCGATTTTCAAATGTTGAATAACCGCCCCGTCTTGGAGTATTCTCCTCTGCTGTGCTGGGCTGGTGGTAAATCACCCTCAATCAAGCCCCCCACACTGCCAGCGCCCTTGTGTGGGAATGGTGATTCTGACATCCCCGGCTCTGCAGTGCTAACAAGCAGGAGTTCTTTAGGCCATCGCCACAAAACCTTGGCAATGCAACGTGGCGGCTCTGCTCAGGATTGAGGCGAGCTGGTGAATAATGATTAGCCTGGCATGCCAGGGGTTTCATGCAGAGTACAGAGCAGAGCTTCTGCATTGGAGCATTCATTCCCTCGACCTTGAGGGATTACGTACGCCAATGGGAGAACCCCTCCTGGCGGGGTAGATAGTGTCTACGCAGAAGTGCTATCGGTGTAGTGTCTCGTGTAGAGAAGCCCTGAGATCAATGTAGTTATACCAGTATAATCACCTATAATAATGAGGCTATATATATATAATAAAGGCTAATGCTTTTCGTCCGTCGATCATTATACCCACTCCCTGCCTCAGTTTCCCCATCTGTAAAACGGGGATGTGCCTTATCAAAGGTCACCTAACAGATCAGCGTCAGAGCTCTGAATAGAAGGTCTCCCAGTGCTCTAGCCAAGGCAACACCTGCCTTTATACCAGTATAATTAGATCTTCCCCATAACCGTGGTGCTGGTACCAGTATAAAATGAGTCGCTGGCCCGAAGTCCCTGGCAAAGCATTTCCCTTTTTACAGGAACCCTAGTTTATAATTGTGTTTAATGGGAACGAACCGAGGTGCCGGCTGCAGGTCGGCCTGTGCTGTGAATTCTCGCCTCCCTCAGCAGAACAGCTCCGGAACGCTTTGGAATGTGATTACATCTCTTTTCAAACCACCGTCTATCTCACAGACAAACGAGGGAGGTTTCGTAACGCTGGCTCTGTGCAGATGTCATTGCTGGTGGGTGGATAGAACTTCTTCCCAGCTGGCTGCAGTCTTTCTGTCCTTCCCAAAGGATCCCCAACATCTCCCTGCCTTATTCAGGTGGTAGCAGCCAGTCATGGACTCCGCAGATCACAGGGAGAAAATATCCGGTACCAAGGTGCTCTTTAATCTGTCAGAAAGGCAGCACACAAACCAACGGCTGGCAGATAAAGCCAGACAAATTCACGTGAGAAATAAGGCACAGGTTTTGTACAGTGTGGGTGATTAACCGGTGGCCCAAACTGCCTACAGCAGTGGTAGATTCTCCATCTCACCAGATGATGTGGAATGAAAATGGAAGTCAGCGCATTTAAAACTGACCAAAGGACATATGCTGTACACTGCATTTAAAACTGACCAAAGGACATATGCTGTACACTGCATTTAAAAAGTATGTGGAACTCAGTGCCACAAGAGGCCAAGAGTTTAGCGAGATTTAAACAAATGATCCGACGTTTTATGTGGGTAATAGTAAGGGTTAAAAAGAAAAACAAGAGTTAGACTCTCGCTCTTCAGGGCACAAGCACGACTCATGCTCAGATAAATTGGTTAGTCTCTAAGGTGCCACAAGTATTCCTTTTCTTTTTGCGAATACAGACTAACACGGCTGTTCCTCTGAGACTCATCCTCTGTGTAACAGAGACAGGTTATCCCGTGGCTGCAGGGTTTCTTGTCTCCAACAGCTGTTACAAGGCTCTGGGCTGAATGGACCCTGGTTCTGGCGACTCTTTTGCTGATAGAAACTGCGGTGCCAGTAGGGTGGAATGCAACAATTGTTCAACAGGGCCCAGTGTTTTAGGACAGGAAGTGACGCATTTCTTATCTGATTGGAAGTGCAGGGGCTGGGCATGGTGCATTTCTGGAGTAAACCCTGGTATGCATCAGCCTTTGCTAAATGGCAACCTAAGCACAGAATCTGCTCGTCCCATCTGGTTTGCCCCGATTCATAGAGGAAAGCCAGGAGAGACTGTTAGATAATCTAGTACCCTACAGGCAAGAGAATTTCACCCAGCTCCCACTGTATTGAGCGTAAGAATTGTGCTGGGCTAAAGCGTCTTCCAGAGAGGCTCCAGTCTGGATGGGAAGGCAGAAAGAGATGGGAAATCCACCCCTGCCCTGGGGACCTTGTTTCAATGGTTAATCACTCACGCTGTGGGAAGCATATGCCTTATTTCTAATGGGAATTTGCATGGCTTTAGCTTCCAGCTGTTTACTCCCCATGTAGGTACTTACAGACCGTGATTAATGTCTTTGGTAAGATGAATACTTTGAGCTGCTTTGTGAGGCGTGGTTGCCAGCTTGTCGATCCTCCTTATAGCTCTTGTCTAAACCCTCTCCCATGTTTCATCATCATCGTTTTTAAAGTGTGGATGCGAGCGCTGGACACGATATCATTGCCACTCGCTGGGAGCTCATGGCTGACTTCTCAGGATTTCCCAAAAGGCCACGCTTACCCCCTGCCAGTGGGGACGGGGTCTTAATTTCGCTACTTGGGTTCTGACTTACCTGGTCTGAGCGGTGATTGGTCACTTGCCAGGGATATTTGGCTGGAAGGCACACAGTGTTCAAAAGTGCAGCGTGAGACGAGAGCCAAAAACTAACCCCAAACCCAGCCAGCCAGGTGGTGCATCTGTCTGTATCCATGTGTGGAGAAGGCAATGTGTTGGGCTTTGCTGCTTCAGATTGAAATGGGGGGGTGCTAATACCCATGACCCAGTCCGAGCTGGGAGCTGTCTGGCTGCCCTAACTGGAATGACTGCCCCATCTGCATCAAGAAGTCTTCCCACGGTTGCTGCTGAGCGGGGGCTGGCGGTGTTCAGAGCCTTAGTGCAGACATGGTGCTGGGGACTGTGTGGAAAGGCTTTCTCTGCGTGGGGCTAGAGTCATAAAGGATCTGGCTTCCTGTACAGTGCAGGCCCTGAATGGATCCCTGTGTGAACTGAGCAGATCTCTTAGAAAAACTTCCCACCCCTTCTGTCCATGCACCCATGGCCAGAAGCTGGGACTGGCTGACGGGCTGGATCACTCAGTAATCACCCTGTTCCGTTCGTTCTCTCTGAAGCATCTGGCCCGGGCCGCTTCGGTGGGCTAGACGAACCATCAGTCTGAGCCAGTGTGGCCGTTCATATGTTCATCTTGATGGAAAAATTGCCACGGCAGCCCTAGTGCTTAATCCCCCTCACTGTTAACATGCCACGCCTGCTTTCCAGCCTGTGTTTGTCTCGCTTCGATTTCCAGCCCTTGGGTCGGGTTAGACCATTCGCTGCTAGACTGAAGAGCCCGGTGTTAAACATTTGTGCCCCACGTAGGTGCTGATCAAGCCACCCCTTAGCCCCTTGGATTGCGCTCCTGCCATCTCTCCTTATAAGGCAGGCTTTCCCTTCCTTCCTGAACTGCAGACGCCCAAACATGACAACAGTGTCCTAGGGTGCCTTGCTCCTATGTGAGATTCCCCTGTGGGTGCATCTGAGGGTGGCGTTAGCCTTTGCATCAGAAGCTGCCACACAGACACCACCCCAAGACCGAGATCGGGGTCCCCCCATGCCAGGTACTGTACAAACATATTGTAAGAGACAGCCCCCCCCACCCCATGATCTTTAAGGCTGTGTGAAAATTGAGGTCCAAAATTTCCTTGAGCAACTTTTTATACACCCCACAAGTTTCTGCAAACTGGAGTGAGATGTGTCAAATCGGCCTCCAGGTGCAGGGGGTCACAAAACCCCTGTTTCTACAGGGCCTGCACTGACTGTCCCAAACCGCAACTTCAGCGCACCCCAGATTCAGCTTTTGAACCCAACTATTAAAATCAATCACAACTTTGTTCCAGCCTCAAGCCTCTTACAATCTAGGGGCCCGGTCCACATTGCATCGCATTGGGAGCTCCTGTCCAGCTAACTCTCCACCGTGACCCCCTACTCCTTTTTGGATGGGGTGGTCTTTCTGGCTGTCACGGACTCACAGGTCATGGCCACTCTTGGACCCGTGCGGTCTGTGGGGGGAACCCCCTTCAGTGAGACAGCCCTTCTCGGGGGTCCACTCTTTCTCGTGGGTTAAGCCCCCCCCATCCTGGAACCACCCCTCTCTGAGCCTTAGCACGCCTGTCTCTGCCGTGGGCCCCTTGGGGAGACCCCCAGGGCCTCCACTCCCAGTGGGAATAATGCCCCCTGATCTCTAGACTGGAGTGACTCTCAGCAAACATAAAACAGAAAGGTTTATTGAACGTTTGACCCCAGCATAGGAAACTCCTCAGGCTTGGTCTCCCTCAACACAGTACATCCAAGTCTCTCCTGCATCCAGCGGGGCTCTGCCTGCTCCCTCCCTCCAGCCCCGAGCCCCCCTGCTTCCCAGCTGGGCATCTCCTATCACCTCCCCCAAGCCCCACCTCTGTCCATTGTCTTCTCTCTAGGTAAACAGGGTCGCCTGGGCCCCCTCTCCCCTCATCTGTCCTCTGGCCCCTCTGGCTGGGACTGGCTGGTCAGGTCACCGGGGGGGGTCCTCTCTTCGCAGCCCTTTGTCCTCCCACTGGCCAGAACCAGCTCATGGTCTCCCCTGCAGTTATGGCTCCACCCCGCTTTGTGCTAGCTAGTCCTCTGCAGGGCTGACTGTGGTGTGCTGGCTCTACTCGCTGGGCTGGTACCTGGG
Organism: Caretta caretta; assembly: GCF_965140235.1. Taxonomy (NCBI): domain Eukaryota; kingdom Metazoa; phylum Chordata; order Testudines; family Cheloniidae; genus Caretta; species Caretta caretta. The sequence goes on from NC_134233.1 coordinate 963,965, forward strand.
AGATCTGAGTTCAATTCCCAGGTCCTCCAGCACAGGCTGCCTGCATTACCGTGGGGAAACTGAGGCCTGGAGAGATGCAGTGACCAAACGGGAGCTGCTGCTGAGTCTGACACCAAGGCCGGGTGCTGCAGCTGCTGGCTTCGTGTCACTCCGAGGGCGTCTTCCGCTCGGCGTTGGCATTCGAATCCAGGCCGTGCGCCTGAGGTGTTCAGCGCAGTGCGAGTTGCGAGGTAGAACTTGTTGACTGCAGTGTGTGTCTTTGGATCTGATAAAAAGAACAGGGGGACTCGTGGCACCTTAGAGACTAACCAGTTTATCTGAGCATGAGCTTTCCTGAGCTACAGCTCACTTCACACGTTCCTGCTCTTGTGGCTTCTGTCCTTGAACTCGCATCGTGCGGCTCTAGCTCGTGGATGCGAAATAAAGGAAGAGACGGAGCTAATAAGGGCTTTTAATGTCTAACGGTCCACATGTTCCTGCCTGGCTCCCTGCTGATACAAAGGCTCACAGCCACCGAAAAATCCACTTTAGAAACAGCTTTTGTATTCTCCTTGTCCTGGCCGAGATTAGGGGGGCCCTTGGCTGTGCTGAGCACTGCCCAGAGGCCCCCGCTCCCTGACCGAGATTGGGGCAGAGCACTGCCTGCCACCTCCCCCCTCCCTGACCGAGATTGGGCGGGAAGCGATGCGCGTACACACACACACCCTGAGAGGGTGGGGAGCGCTGCCTGGCACCGCCCTCACCCCCCCACACACCGAGATTGGGGGGGAACACTGCCCGTCACTGCCCTCCCCCACCCCCAACCAAGATCGGAGGGTCCTCGCCTCTGCTGGGCGCTACACAGGTCCATAGCAAGAGACATCCCTGTGCCAAACAGCTGACAATCTGAGGAGATGTGCTGGGAAGGGAAAAGTTGCGTGTCGACAAGGGACTTGCCCAAGTCCCCCAGCAGGTCGAAGGCAGAGCTGGTCTCATTGTCTGGACTGCGCTTCATTGAACAATCGCTGGAGAGCCCCAGCAGGGTCTTCAGCAGGGAGCAGAGACTGCTGCAGATGAAACGCCTGAGGCTGGAGTGGCCAGCAGGTGCTGAGACCATCTTCCGCCTCTAGGTCACAGGTTCAAAGCAGGCCGGCTGCGTGCTGAGCTGTGGGTCTGGAGGGAATGTGGATGCCTGCCTGGTTCCACAGGCTGTACAGACCCCACCTCCAGGGGTGCTATCCCAGCCCTGCAGGCACGGCAGACGCTGCTGCTAGAGAGGCAGTCTGCTCCCCGGGCCAGGGCATTGGGCTCAGGACACCTGGTTCTGTTCCCAACCCTTTGGTCTGCGTGCAGCGCCTAGCACAGTGGGATCCTGGGCCTTGACGGAGCACCTGGGGACTGCCGTAATGCCCTGAACGTACAGCACCTGGCACAGAAGGGTCCTGGGCCCTGACAGGGCGCCTGGGGGCTGCCATAATACCCCTAACGTACAGTGCCTGGCACATGGGGGTCCTGGGCCCTGACGGGGTGCCTGGGGACTGCTGTAATACCCCTAATGTACAGTACCTGGCACATCAGGGCCCAGGATCCCACTGTGCCAGGCACTGTACGTTCAGGGCATTACAGCATTCCCCAGGCATGTGGCTGAGCTGGGAATTGCACCCTGGACTCTTCTGCCTCAGGGCATTGTGAGGAGCTCAGTTGGCAGCGTTCTGGCTCCTTTGGCAATTCTGCCGTTGGTGGTTTGGGCCCGGGGTTGCGAGCTGGGGGTGGGGGTGCGTTGGGGGTTGGCGGAGGGGCCGCAGGCCTGGCCCGGGGGGTAACATGCCGAGCCCGTGGCGATGGTCCTTGCGTTAAACAACAGCAGCAGCAGAGTTCCCCAGCTGGCTGACCTGCCTCTCTGGTGCGAACGGGGTGGGGTGCTTCTCTGCTCTCTGCCTGGACTGGATGTGCCCCAACCTGCCCCAAGTCAGCTGCGGAGCAAACCTCTCCCTTTTCGGAGCTGGTCTAGCGCTGGATTTGGGGAGGGGGCATGGGCTGCTCCCCTCAGGGTGCTTTTGGCCCAGAGGCGCATGCTGCAGTGTCTCGTGCGGTGGGGGCCTACTCCTTGGCTGGAGAGCGAAGTCCTGTGGGGCTTCCGCGCTGGATCCCCGGCTGCAAAAGGCTCGTTGCAGGATGGTTCATGCTGGGAGTCTGAGAGTGCGGAGCTGGGGCGCTGGACAGGTCTGGAGGAAAGGTCCCTGCCTCAGTGGAGGTTTGTGGGGAGAGCTGCCCAGACTCCTGGTGTAATTGCCCCAGGTACAACACCGCCCCCCAGCTGGTGGCCTCTATTGTGCCGGGCACTACACAGCCAGAGTAAAGCAGTGCCAGCCCTGGGAGTCATGGTCTAATCAGACAAGGCGGAGATCTTATCCCCATTGTACAGATAGGGGAATTGAGGCCCGGAGACGCAGGGACTCCCCCAGGGTTTTCCGTAGATTCAGGGCAGCAGGGACCATTGTGATCACAGGCTGGAGAACTGCCCCCAGATCACGCAGACAGTCTGGAGCAGAGCTGAAAATCCCAGGTGGCTGGGATGGATTTCACGCTGGCTTTGGGGAGCCCCGACCTCCTTTTGTAGTCTGGTGTCTGACCAAGCCCACCTTCCGGCAGAAGGCTTCATGTAGCTGCACGACTCCTGATTCCCCTTTTCCATACACCTGCCGTGAAATGCAAATCAATACCTTGTGTGGTGGCCGCGGATCTGCCTTGTTGTGATTTACTGCTGAGGGTGGGACGTGCTGGGTAACTCCCCGCTCTGCCGTGGGCTGTGGGAGAAAGCAGCGCCGTGGGGCTGACTGAACATAACATGGGAGCGGCCATACTAAGTCGGAGCAAACGTCCATCTAGCCCAGTGTCCTGTCTTCCAACAGTGGCCAATGCCAGGTGCCCCAGAGGGAATGAATCATCCAGTGATCCGTCTCCTGTCACTCATCCCCAGCTTCTGGCAAACAGGGGCTAGGGACACCAGCCCTGCCCAGCCTGGCTAATAGCCACTGCTGGACCATCCTCCAGGAATGTATCTAGTTCTTTTTTGAATCCTATTAAGTCTGAAATTAACTGAAATTAACTGATGCTGAAGCGCTAAAGGGAAACCTTATTCATCATTCTGGAGCTCAGCAAAACTGCTTTACGATCTCCTTAAAGCGGGATCGGGGCCTTTCCGAAGCCCTGCCCTGGGCCTGTCCAGCTTCCCCCCCGTCCTTTTTCTTTGTGGCACAGGGAGCTCTCTGCAGCGAGGCCTGCTGTCTAATTAGCAAAGGCAGGCAACCCACAGCACCTCACACATTTAAGTGATGTTTCTCGGCTGGAAATAAGGTGACCTCATTGTTGTCTGGGAGGAGAAGGAATAGCCCCATGATGGGGGCTCGTGGGTGGGGGGAGACAGCCTGCACACGGCTGGAGCTGGGTATGTTAGCAATGCGTATTGGCTCTCCAGGGACAGCATGAATTTGCTGAGCTCTGAGGCTCACTGAGGGCCATGTGGCTGGTGACCCAGGTGATGGGAGAGGAGTGCTGCAGATGTGGGTCAGCGTGATCTAGTGGGTCCAGCAGTGGGCTAGGACACGAGAGACCCAGCTTCTGTTCCCAGATCTGCCACTGAGCGACCTTGGGCGAGTCCCTTCACCGCCTCATGCCTCAGTTTCCCCTGCCTGTCCAGTGAGTGTAATAATCCCCAGCGTGAAGTGCTGTGAGATCTGTAAATGGAAAGCGCAAGGTATCATTAGTATTTGGGGGGGCTGCATGGCTCGTGGGAAGGGATCACTGCTGCATGGGGACTCATGGGCAATGAGGAATCATTTGGCCTGTTAACCTTGGCTCAGAGGGCCCAAGGCTGCTGGATATTCCCCCTGTGCGTGATCCCAGGCTAAAAAAGTCGCTGGAGGAGGATGGCTTCATGGTTCAGGCTGGGACTTAGGACGCCCGGCTGCGTAGTGGACCGGGCCCCTAGATTGTAAGAGGCTTGAGGCTGGAACAAAGTTGTGATTGATTTTAATAGTTGGGTTCAAAAGCTGAATCTGGGGTGCGCTGAAGTTGCGGTTTGGGGCTGTCAGTGCAGGCACTGTAGAAACGGGGGTTTTGCGACCCCCCTGCACCTGGAGGCCGATTTGACACATCTCACTCCAGTTTGCAGAAACTTGTGGGGTGTATAAAAAGTTGCTCAAGGAAATTTTGGACCTCAATTTTCATACAAAGCCTTAAAGATCATGGGGTGGGGGGGGGCTGTCTCTTACAATATGTTTGTACCGTACTTGGCATGGGGGGGACCCCTATCTTGGTCTTGGGGTGGTGTCTGTGTGGCAGCTTCTGATCTAGGCTGGGACCTCCAGGGTGCTACAGTGATCAATAACTCCCAGCTGAAACCTACCGTGGGGGGGAACTTGCTTTCTGTGCAGTTCCCCTCAGGGTGGGCTTTGCCGTGAGGAACATGGGGGGCGCAGCTGCAGGTTCCTATCTCGATATATAGGGGGAAGATCGGAAATGCCTGCTCCGGACAGAGGCGTCCTGTGATGAAGTGGGACTGTTCTTAATGTTTCCTCTGAATAGGCTGGGGGTGCCTCAGTTTCCCCTAGGCAGTTCTTAAGTCTCTAGGGGGTGGGATAAGGGTGTAGGATCATTGCAGAGCCCTAGAGGGCAGGTGTACGCAGGGGTCTGGACACAGAGAATGGCCGACACCCTGTTTCCTGGCTACTGATGGAGAGGTGAGAGCTAAAGGGTTGGAGAAAGAAGGAATCCGGTGACCTCCTGGCCCGGGAAAGGGACAAAGCCCAGAGGAGGAGGGGCTGGGGGGAGTTTCAGTTTGGGGCTGGCTGGGACATGGAGTGAAGGGCAGACGGGGTTGTCTGGCTCACTGCCCCCCAAAATGGACCCGGCTGAGGGGTCCTGGTCTCTGCACCTACAAGCTCTGTGTCAGACCATGTTCCTGTCGTCTAATAAACCTTCTGTGTTACTGGCTGGCTGAGAGTCCCGTCTGACTGCAGAGTTGGGGGGCAGGACCCTCTGGCTTCCCCAGGACCCTGCCTGGGTGGACTCGCTGGGGGAAGCGCACGGAGAGGCAGAGGAAGCTGAAGGCTCCGAGGTCAGACCCAGGAAGGGGGAAGCCGGGTGAGCTGTGTGTCCTGCAGACAGGCTGCTCCCCGAGAGGAGACTTCCCCAGAGTCCTGCCTGGCTTCGTAGGGAGCAGTTCCAGGGCATCGCCCGGAGACTTCGTGACACTTCCCTGGCCTGCTTTGCCAGCAGCTGCCGGTTTCTGACGCCTCGCCGCTGGTGGGCACCAGGCTGTAGTTTGAAGGGATTGGGGGTTCCCCATCTTACTGCCCCCCATACCTCTGCGCTGGGGTGGTCTACAGCTGTGGATGCTGGGTGGTCTTGCTGTGCCTGCCATGCAGGTCCAGAAGTGACAAGCACCAACACACATGCAGCTGCGGAAGAGATGCCCTGGGTGGTGCAGGGCCGAGTGGCTGGGGGTCACACAGACCCCCACACCCCAATCTGAGGGCCTCTCTGAAGGGCCAAGCCCTGAACAGACCCATCGCAAGTTGCTCCCAGCCCTGAGGAGAGCAGGAAAGATGGTTCCCCCCCTCCCTCTTACAGCTGGGAACTGAGGCACAGAAGCGAAGTGAAGTGGCCAGGGTCACACAGGGAGCTTGTGGCAGAGCTGGGAAATGAACTCAGGTCTCTGAGTCCCATCCGGTCCGTTAACCACAAAGGCAGCCTTGCTGTCTCCCAAGCCCACTCCCCTCCCAGAGCTGGGGAGAAAACCCAGGAGTCCTGGCTCCCAGCCTCTCTGCTCTAACCCACCAGACCACACTTCCCTCCCAGAGCTGGGGAGAGAACCCTGAAGTCCTGGCTCCTGGGCCCCTTCCTCAAACCCTAGACTCCAGCTGCTGCCTGGCTGCCACTGAGAATGAGTGCCATATTGCCAGCTGGCAGGGAGTAGGGCTGATTGGGTCATGTTTGAACCTGCCTGAGATGCAGACTCCGGGCCAGCTCTGTGCCAACGGGAGGTACGTTGTCTGGGGAGAACGCCGCGGGGCAGGGAAGGGATTGTGGTGTTCCAGGATGGGCCATTCCACCCCAGCATTGCCCATGCGCCGGCTTCCCCAGGTTCTCCGCTCTGCATTGTGCCAGCAGCCTGTGGGGCCAGGGGGTGGGTGGATGGCTTTGCGAAGGGAGGTGGCTGAGAAGCCTGGGTCCTCTGAACAGACCAGCCAGGGCTTGCCTGCATCCCCTGTGCCTTCCCCCAGCCATGCTCTTGGTTGTGTTTTGAATCTCTTCCTCTCCCAACCCCGGGTGTCCCCGTTATCTGTAGAAATGTCTGAGGGCCCTTGAATGCAGCTCTCATGGCAGTGAGTTCCGCAGGCTAATTCATGGGTGGGGCACGAGCCTAGAGGTGGCAGAGCCAAGCTCAATTTCCTGCTCTGCCACAGACTTCTTGTGTGACACTGGGCCAGTCACTCAGCTGCTCCGTGCCTCGGTTTCCCCATCTGACCAGCGGGGATCCTTGCCATGCCAGCTGTGACGATCAATACACTGAAGGGTGTGAGGCTGCGGTGGGAACCATACATTGATTACGGGGCTCCTATAGAGAGAGTCTGACAAAAATCTACTGGAGTGCCATCTAGCCTGAACCCTTGGGTCAGAGAATCCCGCCCACTAGCCCCTGTATTTAGCCGAACTAAAGCTCCCAGAAAAGCTCCAGCCTGGGTCAGACGCCCCCAAGAGATGGAGATGCCCCCCCAAAACAGGCCTTTGGCTGGCACGAGTGGGAGCCATGTCCTTTCACCACCTCATACTGGGGACTTCCACGGGTCTTTCGAATTACATGGAGAGTGAGGGCCAACAAACCCAGCTGGGCTTGAAAGGTTCTCGTCCTCCTTCAGATGTCTGTGTGTGCCGGTAGCTGCCGGGGGCTGTGCATTGTACAAACACTCTGAGGGCTTTGTGTGGGGGTGGGAGGGGGGCTTGGGCTTACACACGTCCACACTACAGCATAGCCAGTATCCTAGACAGCACAAGGAAACCGTGCTCACAGGGAGTCTGCAGCAGAGCCAGGATTTGAACCCAGATCTCCTGCCTCCCAGCCCAGTGCTCTTAGTTACAAGCCCCTTGCCACCCGTCTGTCCTTCTCGTGCTCCGTGTCGGCTTTCTGCGTGTAACTGGGGGTCGTCTGCCAGGCGCTGGGCTGTGTCACGCTGCCTGGGGTGTAGGTGGAGCGTCACTGAGATGAACTGGGGGACTTCTCAGGAGACTGAGCTCCAGTCTGAGCTGGGGACCCCCCCACCAGCCTGAGGAGTGGCTCCCCATGGTCAGCCCCCCTCCCTAGATCGTGCTGGGAGCGCTGTCGCGAGTGGGTTTGAGATGCCCAGGGCCCCCCCTGGAGGCTGGCATGCCCTGCGTGGTGCTGGGGTGGGCGCACAGTGGGGGCGATGTTCTTGGAGGGGGGCAAGGACGCTAGGGCTGCGTCTCCCTGGGCCTCGCTGAACGCTTTGATCCAGCAGGGGCCTTTCTGCGGCTGCTAGACGGGAAGCTCTCTGGGGCAGCACCTGGCTCTGGGTGCAGTGCCCGGTGTGATGAGGGGCACCTGATCTCAGGTGCTGGGTGTCTGTGCAGTGCCGGCATGGTGCCACCCCATCTTGGTGAGTTAGAGCCGGGGGGGCCTGGGAGCCAGGATTCCTGGGTTCTCTCCCCAGCTCTAGGAGGGGCATGGGTTGTGGGGGTGGGGAGCAGGGAGTCCGTACACTTGGATTCCTTCCCTTGCCAGCTCTCCTCTCTAAACGCAGGCTGTTCTCTCTCTGAGGGAATGAGGGTGGGTCGGGAAGCTGGCAAGCGCTCCGAGTACAAAGTCCTGTTGACTCTGGAGGTGTGACCTGGATTGCCGTGCCAGGAAGGGGGCGGGAAGGAGGCTCTTGCTGGGCCCCCAGAAGGGCAATCCAGGGGCAGAAACGTGGTGTCCTGAAGAGAATACCCAGCTCCAATCCCATTCTCCAAGATAAACACCGGTTCCTTGGATTCCCAGCTCTCCCTCCCACCCACTGCCTGGCTCACCCCTGCACTCCTCTCCCATGCTCCCGTCTGCCCCGGGTCCCAGCCCCACACAGCTGATTGTCCTGGGTGGATTGCTTGGACTCCCTGTCTGCTAACGCTGCTGATTCTCTAGGAGTGCCTGACCCCCAGCCATGCGGACCACTGCACGGAGCCCAGCCAGTATCGGAGCCCCTGTTGTCCCCGGCCTGCACAGACTCACGCCACGGCCCCTGTGGTGCTGAGCATGGCACAGACCCCCCCATTTGAAATTGGGACCCGTTGTGCCAGGCACTGGACAGGGCCCCATCGTGCCAGACAGAGGGCCGACCCCCACAGAGATCAAGGCCCCCCGTTGTGCGAGGCAGTCCCTGTCCCAAGCTTCAAGTCTACGCAAAGGCTGGGACGGAGGGGAAATCGCAGGGGCCCAGAGCGGGGAAGGGACTTGCCTGAGGTCTCCCAGCGCCAGCAGGGACCAGAAGCCCAGTCCCCTGACTCCCAGCCCAGCGGCCTACCCGCTAGGCCGTGCTATCTCTGTGCCTCAGCATGCTGGGGATTGCAGCTTGCCACCGGGCAGAGAATTCCCACAATCCCCCCAGCGGCCGGGCGTCATCCCCACAGGGTAACCTGGCGCACCGCCGCATTGTGGGTCGCTTGCCCAGAAGGCATTGCTGCCGAGGCAGCTCAGCCCGATGGTGGGGCTGGCGTACGCTGACCTGCCCCAGCGGGTAGCACCACCCCAGGGCTGCGAGCACGGATCCTGGCGTCCGGGCAGGAGAGGGGAGCAGAAAGCCCTGCTAGCTGGCCTCTGTCCCAGGCCCCTTGTGACCGATTCCAGCCTGGCTTCTCTGTTAATTCCTTTGTGTGCCGGGGCTCAGCTGCTCACAGGGCTCTTTTGTGTTCCCCCTTGCACCACTCGTGTCAGCTGCCAGCTTGTTTGGGTGGTGTAAGGGCCAGGAGGGAGCGACAGTGAATGCTGGGCCCTGAGAGCAATGCGCCATCTCCAACAGACTGAGCCGTTCCTGGGGCTGGGGGGCGGGGAGCCAGGACGCCTGGGTTCTCTCCCCGGCTCTGGGAGGGGAGCGGGGGCTGGTGGGTTAGAGCAGGGGTGGCTGGGAGCCAGGACTCCTGGGTTCTCTCCCCAGCTCTGGGAGGGGAGCGGGGTCTGGTGGGTTAGAACGGGGGGCTGGGAGCCAGGTCTCCTGGTGTGCGTCCCAGGCTCTTTCACCAAGTAATTTCCCCCGCCGTGGAAGGGTGCTGTTTCTGTGCTGCGAGGGAGGTTGAGTGCAGGGAGCAGAGCAGGGAGGGGCTGTCTGAAAAGTTGGTTCAAAGGTCCCATTGTGCCAGGCGCTGCACAGACCCCTGGGCTGAGATGGGGGGTGTGGGGCCTGTGGTGCTAAGCGCAGCGTGGACCCCTCCCTCCAGCGGGCAGGGTGCTGCATGGACACACACAGGAGCAGCCCCCACGAGCTCCCAGCCTAGCAGGATGAGAACGGAGGAGTTTATGGCTCACGCCTCCTTGGCAGCATCTGTAATTTCAGCCCCCGGACTCCTCCAGAGACCTGCCCCTCTCTGCCCTGGGCGGGATCCAGAGCCCCTCGGCTGGCGGCCGGCGCTCTGTCGTCTCTCTGGGCACCGCACAGGTGCAGACCCGTTTCTGCCCATGATGTGTTATCGCCGAGGCCTAGCGGGGGCATACGCATCCAGAGCTCCCAGAACAGCCCCGCATGTATTCACAGGGAGTAGCTGCCTCCCCTCTGAGCCAGCCCAGAGCTTTGTCTCCTCTGCTGAGGCCGGGTGGCCCATCCCCTGAGCACCCCAGGAGCCCCGGAATTCAGAACCGGAGCAGAATTGTCCCGAGGTGCGGGTGTTGGCAGTGTGGGGCCAAGCATGGGACCAAACTCCACGGGGCGGGGGGGGTCTCCATCTCGCGGCCTAGACCCTTTCTGGGAGATACGTTAGTGCAGCCCAAGGGACTGGCCTCCCTGCGGAAGTAGCTGGTGGAGGGCCAGTCACAGGATGATCCGATGGGCTCTTGGGGCTGGTTTCAACATCTGTCTCCATTTGTGCAGCTACCTCAGGCCTCCTCAATGATCTGTGTCCTGGGGATGCTCAGAGGCCCGGGCCAAAATCGAAGGGACCTCATCATGCCATAAGCTGCATGGACTCCCAGCTGAGATCAGGGAGACCCTGTTGTGCTGGGTGCTTCTCGGAGCCCCCCAGCTGAGATGGGTGGGGATCCTGTCACTCCGAGTGCCTCGTGGAGCCCCCCAGCTGAGATGGGGGGGATCCTGTCACTCCGAGTGCCTCGTGGAGCCTCCTAGCTGAGGTGGGGGGTATGCTGTCCCCTCCGAGTGTCTCTCGGAGCCCCCCAGCTGAGGTGGGGGGGATCCTGTCCCTCCAAGTGTCTCTCGGGAGTCCCCCAGCTGAGGTGGGGGGGATCCTGTCCCTCCGAGTGTCTCTCGGAGTCTCCCAGCTGAGGTGGGGGGGGATCCTGTCCCTATAGCAAGGGACTGTCCTTGCCCTGAAGATCTTACTGTCTAAGTAATCGAGAGAGGCAGCATTATTCTTCCTTCCCGTTTTACAGGGCACTGAGGTCCAGAGACTCACCCAAGCTCAGGCAGGGAGTTCGAGGCAGAGCCAGGAACAGACTGTGGGGGAGTCCTGACCCCCCAGCCCTGTGTCTGAACCACATGGCTGCCCTTTCTCTCTCTAGGGTCCCAGTTCGCTCCACCATGATGCTTGCAAAATGCTGGTGAGCTGAGATTTCTGCTTATTCTAGGAGATCCTGGGGCCGGTTTCACGGAGCCTACAGCCAGGACCGGCTCATCTGACCTCCTGTGGGTGATGCCCGAGAATTCCCCTCAGGATCTGCAGATCCCTGGGGGAACGCTCCCGTTCCAGCCCCAGAGGGGGTGTTTATTCTGCAGATGGCCCCGTCCGGGCCTGTACCAACCCAGAGCGAACAGCTGATTGATAATAGATGCTCCTGCAATGTGACATTGTGCTTGGCGCTTCCCTGCAGCTTGTGTCTTGTTAAGTGACTTTCTTGTCTGTTCCCTGCCCTGCTGAACGTGTAAAACCTTCAGCCGCCTTCCTGTGCCCTTGTGAGAAATTAGTTTAATGAGGATCTTCAGTAAATCAATTAAGAAGAGGAAAGCAAGTCGCGCAGCAAGAGCCCTGCGTTCTGTTAGTCTTCTGGAGCCGTTCATTGTACCCAGGCGATGATTCCTCCGCCAAGACACCCGTCTAATAGACCATAACCCAGAACAGAGGTTCTCATCCTCTTCTCCCTGTATTGAGCCCAGTCTCTAAAGCACCTTCCAGGAAGGCTCCGGGCCGGGTGGGAAGTGAGGAAGAGATGGATCCACCGCTGCCCTGGGGAGGAGGGTCTAATGGCTCATCACCCTGTCTGTGAAAACCTGGTGCCTTGTTTACCCCGCTGGGTCCTGATCTGCCTCTCTCCGCTATATCAAAGAGCCCTGCAGCACCAGGGGTTTTCTCCCCATGGAGGGACTGAGATGCTGCAGACAAGTCACCACTTGATCTTTTTGTTAAGGACTCGATCGGTTTTAGCTTCTGTGACGAAGTGGGACTGTTCTTAATGTTTCCTCTGAATAGTGTGGGGGTGCCTCAGTTTCTCCCATGCAGTTCTTAAGTATCTAGGTGGTGAGATAAGGGTGTATGACCATTGCAGAGCCCTAGAGGGCAGGGGTGTGCAGGGGTCTGGACACAGAGAATGGCCGACACCCTGTTTCCTGGCCACGGATGGCCTGGGCCCTTCCCCCCTGCGAGGTGAGAGCTAAAGGGTTGGAGAAAGAAGGAATCCGGTGACCTCCTGGCCCGGGAAAGGGACAAAGCCCAGAGGAGGAGGGGCTGGAAGGAGTTTCAGTTTGGGGCTGGCTGGGACATGGAGTGAAGGGCAGACGGGGTTGTCTGGCTCACTGCCCCCAAAATGGACCCGGCTGAGGGGTCCTGTTCTCTGCACCTACAAGCTCTGTGTTAGACCATGTCCCTGTCGTCTAATAAACCTTCTGTGTTACCGGCTGGCTGAGAGTCCCGTCTGACTGCAGAGTTGGGGGGCAGGACCCTCTGGCTTCCCCAGGACCCCGCCTGGGCGGACTCACTGGGGGGGAAGCGCACGGAGAGGCAGAGGAGGCTGAAGGCTCCGAGGTCAGACCCAGGAAGGGGGAAGCCGGGTGAGCTGTGTGTCCTGCAGACAGGCTGCTCCTAGAGAGGAGACTCCCCCAGAGTCCTGCCTGGCTTCATGGGGAGCAGGTCCAGAGCATCGCCCGGGGACTCCGGGACAGCTTCATTCTCACTGCACAGCATCTTCTCCAGCCGTAGCCTCTCTCTGACTTCCCCCCCATCCTCTGTAAAATGCCCACCCCAGAGTGGGGCGTAGGGTTGGGTGTTCTTTGCCGGCTGGTTTGCATGAACTTGGTCAGTTGCTCAGCCCCACGCTGCCGCTCCGGGAATCAGAGGGGACCGCGGGTGCTCGGGGGGAGCTGACGCTGCAGCCAGAGGGCTGTGTGGAAGAGATGCCGGCTCATATGGCCTCGCTCTCCGGCTTTGGCGCAGCCCCAAAGTGCTTCCTGTGTTTTTGGAATCAGATAAGGGCTCAGGGCTCATCCTCGTGGCACAATACGCGTTCTCCAACCAGCCTCCTGGGCTATGAACACAGCAGCGTGGAGGTAAAACCCTCCCTGTACACTCCATCCTCCCCCAAAGTCTAAGAGCCAGCGTGCCAGGACCCGGTGGGGCCAGGCAGGGGCTCCGTGCACCAGCAGCTAACCGTGGGCGGGGGTTTTGGAGGCAGTGTGGCGAAGGAGGCGGCTGTAGGGGCTCGGTGTTTAAGGCAGCTGTGGGAGAAGGCACTAAGGGGCTCAACATCGCCAATGGGCGATGGAGGCCGGTAGCTCCGATCGGAGGTGGGGCTCGGCATCTCGAGAGAGGATGGGGTGGGTGGGGACAGGCGGCGAAGGGCCTGGAGACGGAAACTGAAGGGTTGGTGTCTGAGCCAGTGGAGAACAGGAAGAACGAGGGGTGAAGCATTGGTCCAGTGGGAGTGGGGTCTCTGTACCACCCAGAACAATGGAGGGCCCTGATCTCAGCCTAGGGGGTCTGTGTGGTACCCGGTGTGATGGGGACCCCAATCTGAGTCAGGGAGGGAGGAGTCTGAGCACCACCAGAGACTATGGGGGCCCTGTTCTCGGCCCAGGAGGGGTCTGTGCGGCGCTGTCTGGGCCCTGATCTCCGTCCGTCTTGGTCTGGGCTTTGTAGGTACTGTCATGAAACAAGTTACATCCACGTGGGAAGAGGGCAGAGAGAGGGGTGGGGAGCCAGGACCCCCGCTCAGCACTGGTAACCTGGCTGGCTGGTCCTGACTGTGTCTCTGAACCAGGAACTACCTGTCCAGCTGTACAGATGCGGCTGCCTCTGGTCTGGAGTGACACCCAGCTCTCACGGGCTTGTCCCTCCCCCTCCAATATTGGTTAGCACTTGGCACGTGCTTTGTGCCCGGGGGATCGTGTGGCATCAGGCCCCGGCCATGGTATTAATAGCTCGGCAGTGTGATACGCAGCAGAGACCCTGCCCAGTGCTACCTGGGAATTGGAGGGTGGGCTGGGGCCGGGGGAGGAGAGGGGCTCTCCGGGGCAGGCCGGCACAGGGGGCAGGGACTGGAGTTGAGGTGGGGGGAGGACGGGGCAAGCCGGCACCGAGAGGGTCTGAGGGTGGGCTAGTGCAGCAGGAATGTTTGTGGCACAGTCACCCCTGACATTGTTTCTGTTACCCCCCCAGGACCCTGCCGGCATATTCGAACTGGTGGAGGTGGTCGGGAACGGGACGTACGGACAGGTCTACAAGGTGAGTTCGTGGCCGGCCCACCCTGTCCCGCTTTGCCATTCATCCGTCCCGTCCCCAGGCACCATCCAGAGCCAACCAATGAGCATCCGGAGACACAGTCACAGCACACGTTGTCTGGAACTCCGCGGCGTCCCGTGGCCGTGAGGACAGAGCCCTGGGTCTGCTCCCCGTGTGCTTCCGTGGTCAGAACAGTGCTGGTCTTAGGGCGGCATTGCCTCAGAGCCCTGACCTTGTGCTTGGCGGGGTGTGTTATTTAGTACATCCATTACGTTCGTGTCGGGCCCCCCAGCCGAGGCCAGGGCCCCGTGGTGCAGGGCGCTGTACGTTATTAGGTGTATTACGGTCGTGTCGGGCCCCCCAGCCGAGGCCAGGGCCCCGTGGTGCAGGGCGCTGTACGTTATTAGGTGTATTACGGTCGTGTCGGGCCCCCCAGCCGAGGCCAGGGCCCCGTGGTGCAGGGCGCTCTACATTATTAGGTGTATTACGGTCGTGTCGGGCCCCCCAGCCGTGGCCAGGGCCCCGTGGTGCAGGGCGCTCTACGTTATTAGGTGTATTACGGTCGTATCGGGCCCCCCAGCCGAGGCCAAGGCCCCGGGGTGCAGGGCGCTGTACGTTATTAGGTGTATTACGGTCGTGTCGGGCCCCCCAGCCGTGGCCAGGGCCCCGGGGTGCAGGGCGCTGTACGTTATTAGGTGTATTACGGTCGTGTCGGGCCCCCCAGCCGAGGCCAGGGCCCTGTGGTGCAGGGCGCTGTACGTTATTAGGTGTATTACGGTCGTGTCGGGCCCCCCAGCCGAGGCCAGGGCCCCGTGGTGCAGGGCGCTCTACGTTATTAGGTGTATTACGGTCGTGTCGGGCCCCCCAGCCGTGGCCAGGGCCCCGTGGTGCAGGGCGCTCTACGTTATTAGGTGTATTACGGTCGTATCGGGCCCCCCAGCCGAGGCCAGGGCCCCGGGGTGCAGGGCGCTGTACGTTATTAGGTGTATTACGGTCGTGTCGGGCCCCCCAGCCGTGGCCAGGGCCCCGTGGTGCAGGGCGCTCTACATTATTAGGTGTATTACGGTCGTGTCGGGCCCCCCAGCCGAGGCCAGGGCCCCGTGGTGCAGGGCGCTGTACGTTATTAGGTGTATTACGGTCGTGTCGGGCCCCCCAGCCGAGGCCAGGGCCCCGTGGTGCAGGGCACTCTACGTTATTAGGTGTATTACGGTCGTGTCGGGCCCCCCAGCCGAGGCCAGGGCCCTGTGGTGCAGGGCGCTGTACGTTATTAGGTGTATTACGGTCGTGTCGGGCCCCCCAGCCGTGGCCAAGGCCCCATGGTGCAGGGCGCTGTACGTTATTAGGTGTATTACGGTCGTGTCGGGCCCCCCAGCTGAGGCCAGGGCCCTGTGGTGCAGGGCGCTGTACGTTATTAGGTGTATTACGGTCGTGTCGGGCCCCCCAGCCGTGGCCAGGGCCCCGTGGTGCAGGGCGCTCTACATTATTAGGTGTATTACGGTCGTGTCGGGCCCCCCAGCCGAGGCCAGGGCCCCGTGGTGCAGGGCGCTGTACGTTATTAGGTGTATTACGGTCGTGTCGGGCCCCCCAGCCGAGGCCAGGGCCCCGTGGTGCAGGGAACTCTACGTTATTAGGTGTATTACGGTCGTGTCGGGCCCCCCAGCCGAGGCCAGGGCCCCGTGGTGCAGGGCACTCTACGTTATTAGGTGTATTACGGTCGTGTCGGGCCCCCCAGCCGAGGCCAGGGCCCTGTGGTGCAGGGCGCTGTACGTTATTAGGTGTATTACGGTCGTGTCGGGCCCCCCAGCCGTGGCCAGGGCCCCATGGTGCAGGGCGCTGTACGTTATTAGGTGTATTACGGTCGTGTCGGGCCCCCCAGCCGAGGCCAGGGCCCCGTGGTGCAGGGCGCTCTACGTTATTAGGTGTATTACGGTCGTGTCGGGCACCCCAGCCGTGGCCAGGGCCCCATGGTGCAGGGCGCTGTACGTTATTAGGTGTATTACGGTCGTGTCGGGCCCCCCAGCCGAGGCCAGGGCCCCGTGGTGCAGGGCGCTGTACGTTATTAGGTGTATTACGGTCGTGTCGGGCCCCCCAGCCGAGGCCAGGGCCCCGTGGTGCAGGGCGCTCTACGTTATTAGGTGTATTACGGTCGTGTCGGGCCCCCCAGCCGAGGCCAGGGCCCCATGGTGCAGGGCGCTGTACGTTATTAGGTGTATTACGGTCATGTCGGGCCCCCCAGCCGAGGCCAGGGCCCCGTGGTGCAGGGCGCTCTACGTTATTAGGTGTATTACGGTCATGTCGGGCCCCCCAGCCGAGGCCAGGGCCCCGTGGTGCAGGGCGCTGTACAAACACAGCCCGAAGCATCACTCCCCACCCCACAGAGTTGACATTCTCACTCGCTCATCCCCCCACCTCCACAGGCCTGGCGCTGTGCTAGCCTCCGGTCGGTGGGCCCAGCACCAATTAGCAGCACCCCTGAGGCTGGAGGCGGCAAGGGTGCTCGGCCTTCGAGGAGAGAGCGGGGGCCTCGGCTGGCAGGATCTCCCCCTCGCTGTCCCACTGGCTGGATGTGTGCAGACACTCCTGTAATAAATACGGGCAGTGACCCGCGCAGGGCCCAAGCTGCGTGCCGCCTGGCGCGGTGGGTGTGGTGATACCCCTGGACACGCCGGTTCGGACTCAGTTCCACGCTGTATGATTGTGTGGCTCCAGCCCCGCGGCTCCGCTTGTTAGGGTACTGAATTGCCATCCGAGTCTCTGCTGCCCCGCCGGCTATTCGCATGCGAGGATGAATGGGGAGGGACTTAATTTCCCCAGTGAATGGGAGGGGACGGGGAGGGAGCCCAGCAGCTTGGCTGGAGGAGATGGACCCCCCCTCTGGGAACCCAGATCCATCTGTCTGGGCGCGGTCCGAGGGAACGGCAGCGAGGAGGTGACTTGCTTCCTGATCTTCCGCTCCAGTTCTATGGCTGCAATATCCGAGTGCCTCCCCATCTTCAGTGGATTCACGGTCATGAACCCAGGTGGGGAAACTGAGTCACGGAGCAGCTAAATGACTCGTTCAGGGTCACACAGGAAGTCTGGCAGAGCAGGGACTCAAACCCAGTCTCCCCAGTCCCAGGCTGACGCTGTGACTGTTCCCCACCCTTCTCCTCTCCGGAGCACTGATTGTGGGCCGCGAATGCCAAACCCGGGTGGCCCACACCCACGTGTGTCATTTCCCTGGGGAGTGGTGGGTAGACGGCCGGCACCTGGCATGCCAGGCTTGAGAAGCACCTAGACGCGGGACTGGGGGAGCGGTTTCTCGGTGGGAAATTGGGTTTGTTAGCCACATGGCCCCTGTGCCTCATGGGAGTTGTAGTTTGGCTGCCCCTGTGGACCCAGCAGCTTGGAGGGAATAATCTTCCGTGAGGCACAGCGGTGGCTCTACAGAAAGAGCGACCACGGTGCATCCTGGGAGATGTAGTCCAGGCAGAGAGCCGGGCCCATGGAGGTGGACAAGGGGCATGCAGCGTCTGAACTACGCCTCCCCTGAGGCACCGGAATGACAATTCCAAATGGAAATTTTCAACTGTTTCACCGCAGATGTGAGACTTAGTGGGGGGGGGGCACCCCCATTTTCCAATAGTCTTTGCCGCGGGGCCTGGTACGAGGGAGACCAAGAGCAGTGTTGCCAACTCCCTTAAAGCCCCAGCTGCTGGAGTCATGCTATTCCAGGGGAAGATGTCTGGGGGGCCATCTCCTCGCTGGTGGTCCTGGTGATTGCAACATCTGAGCCTGATGTGACTGCTCACACTGAACGAGGCCAGCCCCTGCGCTCAGCGTACCCTGGAGAACCGCTGGCTGGCAAACCAGGCCTGCTTCCCATTAAGGTTCCACGGCTGAATGGCTGCGCAGGGGTTAATGGGTGCTGAGTGAATGTCGCAAGCATCCTAGCCTCGTCAGAGATGGGTGGAAGCCACATCTTGAGTCACGGAAGGTTGATCAGTCAGTTATTAGAACACCTGTGAATCAGATGTAAATGGAGCTCGGGTAGGAGTACAGAGGTTATTTTACTTCTGCATTTGGCACTGGTGCGATCTCCAGCTTCCTCTGCCCCTGCTCTAACCACTAGCCCCCACTCCCCTCCCAGAACCAGGAGAGAACTCAGGAGTCCAGGCTCCCAGCCCCTCTGCTCCAACTGACCAGCCCCCACTCCCCTTCCAGAGCCGGGGAGAGAACCCAGGCGTCCTAGCTCCCAGCCTCCCCCTGCTCTGACCACTAGCCCTCACTGCCCTTTAGTGCAGCGTTTGTGGTGAGAAATGTGATGAGGCGTTTACCACTGCCCTTGGCAGCCTGCCCTTCCCCCGAGAGGAGCCGGCAGGGCTAATTGCAGGCTGATGAGATCCGACTTCAAGGTGAACCGATGTGAAATATCTCCAGCGTTGTAGGTCAGTTCCTATCTGCTCTGGTTCCCAGCAGAGGGCTCCTGCTGGCGCACCGCGCTTCTCCAGTCGCTCCAGTTCCCAGTACAGGCCTGAAAGCTCCTCTGCCCCCTTTCCGGCCTGCCTCCAGGCACCCCAGCCTCTCCGCAGTCTCCCACCCTCCAGCCGGCATGCGGGTCCGCTTCTGCCTGCTGACCTCCCCAGCAGCCTTCCCGGCAGGCGGTGTCTCTCCAATCCCCGATCATGTAGTCCGACCCCCTGCGGGACAGAGGCTGGAGGATTTCACTCGCCGGATCGGGTCCCGTCTGGGCTGGCCGGCGGGAGACAGGCACTCCAAGTAGCCGTCCTTGGGGGGCAGGGGATGATTTGAACCCCGCGTGTTTAGTGTGTGTGCGTTGTGTCTCGGGGGTGTGCCCACGCTAGGAGGAAAAAGGGGTGGGTTGAGTGGCGGGTACCGTGTGGCCATGCTCCAGCTGCCTTGTGCACTCCCAGGTCGTGCCCACTCTTGGCCCCGTGCGGTCCGTGGGGGGAACCCCCTTCAGCACGACAGCCCTTCTCGGGGGTCCACTCTCTTGGCGGTCCAGCCCCTCCACCTCCTGGAGCCGCACCTCTCAGAGCCTTAGCCTGCCTGTCTCTGCCATGGGCCCCCTCAGAGAGTCCCCTCGCTCGGGACCCCCGGGGCCTCCATTCCCAGAGGGAATAATGCCCCTGTTCTCTAGACTGGAGCGACTCCCAGCCAGCGTAAAACAGGAGGGGTTAGTGAGCGTCTGAACCCAGCCCAGGAAACTCTCTGGGCCTCAGGCCTGGCCTCCCTCAGCACAGCATATCTAGGTCTGTCCCGCATCCAGGGGGGCTCTGGGGGCTCCCTCTCTCCAGCGCAGCAGCCCCCTCCTTCCAGCCGATCATCCCATATCACCTGCCCCAACAGCTCCTTCGTCCCAGGTAAACAGGTCGCTGGGGCCCTCTCTTCGTCCTTTGTTCCTCTCTGGCTGGAACTGGCTGGTCAGGTCAGCGGGGTCTCTCCACAGCCCTCTGTCCTCCCACTGGCCAGAACCGGCTGTCGGCCAAGCTGGGATGGGCCTCTTATGTCACGGAGTCCCTGGGCGATGCTCTGGAACTGCTCCCCATGAAGCCAGTCAGGACTCTGGGGCAGTTGCCTTTCTGCGAGCAGCCTGTCTTCAGGACACACAGCTCACACAGCTTCCACCTTCCTGGGTCTGACCTCGGAGCATTCAGCATCCTCTGCCCCTCCGTGCGCTTCCCACAGCGAGTCCGCTCAGGCGGGGCTCCTGAGGAAGCCAGAGGGTCCTGCACCCCAACTTCGCAGTCAGATGTGACTCTCAGCCAGCCAGTAAAACAGAAGGTTTATTAGATGACAGGAACATGGTCTAAAACAGAGCTTGCAGGTGCAGAGAACGGGACCCCTCA
Source organism: Caretta caretta (assembly GCF_965140235.1). NCBI lineage: Eukaryota > Metazoa > Chordata > Testudines > Cheloniidae > Caretta > Caretta caretta. The sequence continues at coordinate 983,722 of NC_134233.1, forward strand.
GCTGGGTCCATTTTGGGGGGCAGTGAGCCAGACAACCACGTCTGCCCTTCACTCCATGTCCCAGCCAGCCCCAAACTGCAAACCCCCTCCAGCCCCTCCTCCTCTGGGCTTTGTCCCTTTCCCGGGCCAGGTGGTCACCTGATTCCTTTGTTCTCCAACCCTTCAGCTCTCACCTTGCAGGGGGGGAAGGGCCCAGGCCATCAGTTGCCAGGAAACAGGGTGTCGGCCATTCTCTGTGTCCAGACTCCTGCACACACCTGCCCTCTAGGGCTCTGCAATGATCATACACCCTTACTCCACCCCCTAGATACTTAAGAACTGCCTAGGGGAAACTGAGGCACCCCCACACTATTCAGAGGAAACATTAAGAACAGTCCCACTTCGTCACATCTTAGTCACCAGGTCACCAGTTGTTAGGGTTCCCCATCTCCAGGCCGTTGTCCGGGGGTCCCAGCTGCCAGGCGAAGTCACACCTGGTCCTCTGCAACAACAACCCCTCTCCCACCACCTTCTTAAACATGCGGCACACAGGGAAACTGAGGCGCGCACACGCTGTTCTTGTAAAACACTACAAAAATCCCCACTGCCTCACAATAGGATTTTGCCACCTGGTTTAAAAGAAACCCAAAACAACCCCCACTTTTCTCCTAGTGAAGCTGGGGCCTGTCTCCCCGGCCCGGCTCTGCCTGGGATCTGCCCCAAAATCTCCCCCAAGGGCTGATTCCTTCTCAGCTTTGGCAGGCTGGTACGGCCGAGGGGTGTCCCCTCTCTGCTCCATCTGGTCAGATCAGGGCTTTGTGCCGGTCTGCAGAGGCAGGCCCTGCGTCCTCTCCTGCCCAGGCAGCGTGGGACAGGCTGTATGAGACGGTCGGCGAGGGCCAGCTTCTCCGCCCCCGCACCGGAGCAGCCGGGCCACCCGGATAAGGATCAGGCCATCCACAGCCAGGCTGCTGTGGCTACAGGGGGAGTGTGGGGCTCGTATGTGTGCGTGAGAGAGAGCGAGCGAGAGAGAGAGATTCTGGTGTTTTAATTTCTTAATGTTCCTACTCCTTGGGGCCGAGGCTGGTGGGAGAATCTCTGCTTTTCATTAAAACCAAATCCGTCCGTTCCGAGCCCTGCGGCTGCAGAGCAAAGGTCCCCCAGCTCCTCAGGAGGCAAATGAAAAGAATCAAAACTGGTTTGGGTTTTTTGAAGATTTAGTTTTAAGCGACTCTCACGGCTTTTGGGAGCGTGGCTCATGATAATTGGGTTTGGCACGTTGGGGGGTTGTATGGGAACGTGTGTTCAAAACCCAGGAGTCAGGTCCTGAAATGCTGAGAAAAAAATCACAAGATAGATTTTTAAAAAGGTCGTTTTGTATGAGGTTTGGGAGCACTGTCCAGACCCTCCCCAGCCGAAATCAGGGGCCCCTGTTGTGCCAGGCGCTGCCCAGACCCTGCTCCCCAGCTGAGAGCAGCGCCCCCGGTGCCCACTCTTCAATTTGGGGTGACAACCGCTTTCCTTCCTGCTCTGTTTTGTGTCTGTGCCGGGCTGGAAGTGCCCCTGTGTGGTGTTCCCATGGAAACCCCAGCTCCGTTTTCTGGATCAACCCCCTGTTCCTGGAAGCCAGGCTGGTCTCAGCGCTGTGTAAAAATAACCCCCCCCGGCTCCCCGTGGGAGCCCGATCCAGGGACCCCGCCACTCCTCTGCCATCTCGGTGCGGCCGAGTACATGCCAAGCTGTACAGTGCCAGGACTCGCAGCCCCCCCAGGGAAGAGCTGGTATCCCCTTTGAGCCTGAGCTTGGCATTTACAAGGGCACAGAGTCCCCATCCTCTTGAGCCCAGGCCAGGGAATTGCACTGAGCCCAGCTGCCTGGGTCAGACCAAAGCATTTCAGCCCCCAGGAGATCAGCTGGCATGGACCTCAGGAGGGAGCGAGGGGCCCCCAGCACCTGAGCCCCCTGCGGGGGCAGGGGGCTATCAGATGAGCCAGGCCCCCCGATCCAGCAGGTGACCCGCGCCCCATGCCGCAGGGGAAGGGGAATACCGCCCCCAGGTCCCTGCCAATCTGAGCCGGGGGCATTCCCATCCCTGCTCTGAGCTTGGAGCCCTGAGCCAGCCCACGCAGCTCAAGTGGCTCCCCGTGGGGCAGGCAGGAAGGGGACAATGGGAGTCGGGGGCTGTGGTGGGCCGCGCTGGGCACCTGTCTGCAGCTGCAGGGACTAAAACCCTGGGAAATCTGGCCCTGAGTCATCCAGGGGCAGAGTGTGGGGCACGCAGGCTGCCAGCTGCCTAACCACAAGCCCCTCCTTCCTCCCGGGCCTGAGAGCAGGTGTGGTAATCCCGTCCCGGTGCTGCTCCTTCCCAGCCGGTCCGGGCAAAGCCCCTTTCTCCCAGGCGCCTGGCTGCGTGGGCTGAAAGGCCTCGGCCCAGTTCAAACCCCAGAGCTACCAGCCCCTGCCCCAGCCGCCTTGCGCCTTGCGTCAGCAAATTGAGTCCCGGCTCCCCTCCAGTGCTGCAAATTGCCTCATTAGCAGATCACGAGCCAATTGCGCTCATCGCAAGGAGCTGGATTAGCCTGGCTGGGTTGCCGCGGGGCAGACCGGAGGCTAGGGGGATGGGTGTGCACTGTTAGGAAGGGGCCCACAACCGGGCGGGGGGAGGGGTGTGGCAGTCAGAGCAGCTGCATTGAGCCCAGACCCTTGTGCTGGAGCAGAGCGTGCTGCAGAAAGGCCCTCACAGCCCCAGAACAGGCCGTGGGATTCCTGGGTGCAGGGCTGGGGCCCCTGGGAGTCCTCAGCCCCTGCTCGAGTACCCCCCGCCGGAGCAGGGGCAGCTCCCTGGAGAAAGGAGATGCAATATTCCCCGGCGGCAGCAGGCAGCTCCTGCGGGGGCAGGGGGCTGCCTCCCACGCCCCCCCGCACGTCAGTCCCCAGCCCAGAAGAGCAGGAGGCGGTTGCTAGGTGACGGGCGCCCCCCCCGCACACTGCACAATGCGGGCACGTGGCAGAGGGCTCCGGGGGCCTGCGTGGGATGGAGCCGCGGCACTGCAGCGCAGGGGTCAAGGCAATCCACCCAGGGGGTCTCCAGCCCCTGCACGTGGGACCCTCAGGCCTGCGCTGCTTTAACCCCTTCGCCCCCTGCCTGCCCGGAGCCGGCTGTGAGGAGTCCGAACCCAGCCAGCAGGCCTGAGGCTGGATCAAAGCCAGGCTGGGACGGAGACCAGCTGCTCTTCTTAATCCGTGATTGATATGGCGGTAGATCAGTGCTAGCACCCGGCAGGCCTGGCTCCCAGCCCCTCTCTAATCACCAGCCCGCATGCCCCTCCCAGAGCCTGGAGAGAACCCAGGAGTCCTGGCTCCCAGCCCACCTGCTCTAGCCCACCGGCCCCCACTCCCCTACCAGGGCCGGGAGAGAACCCAGGAGTCCTGGCTCCCAGCCCACCTGCTCTAGCCCACCTGCCCCCACTCCCCTACCAGGGCCGGGAGAGAACCCAGGAGTCCTGGCTCCCAGCCCACCTGCTCTAGCCCACCGGCCCCCACTCCCCTACCAGGGCCGGGAGAGAACCCAGGAGTCCTGGCTCCCAGCCCACCTGCTCTAGCCCACCTGCCTCCACTCCCCTACCAGGGCCGGGAGAGAACCCAGGAGTCCTGGCTCCCAGCCCACCTGCTCTAGCCCACCGGCCCCCACTCCCCTACCAGGGCCGGGAGAGAACCCAGGAGTCCCGGCTCCCAGTCCCCCCATCCTGTAACCCACCAGCCCCCACTCCCCTCCCCGAGCCGGGGAGAGAACCCAGGAGTCCAGGGTCCCAGCCCCCCCTGCTCTAACCCACCAGCCCCCCTGCCCTCCCAGAGCCAGGGAGAGAACGTGGGAGTGGGGGCTAGGTAGTAGAACAGGGGGCTGGCGCTGCCTTGCTCTGGATGTAGGATGTTCCCTTCTCTCTGGGGAGTGGCGCAGGGCGACTCTGCTGGGACCGTGTGTTGCACCCTGACTGGGGGGGTGGCGCCCCCTGCTGACCATACAGCTGCTACACTCTCCCGCCATAGCATGCGGAGCGGGGACCGTGTCTGTTAGGTGCGTGGACCCCAGCACAACGGGGCCCTGATCTCAGCTGGGGGGCAGGCGGCTGGTCTGGGCAGTGCCTGGCAGAATGGGGGCCCAATCTTCAACCAGCGGGCTCCAGGGAGCTAGTTCATCACATACGTACCCCAGCCCCATGGTGTGCGGGGGTGTGACGAAGCGGGACTGTTCTTAATGTTTCCTCTGAATAATGTGGGGGTGCCTCAATTTCCCCTGTGCAGTTCTTAAGTCTCTACGGGGTGGGATAAGGGTGTAGGATCCTTGCAGAGCCCTAGAGGGCAGGTGTGGGCAGGGGTCTGGACACAGAGAATGGCCGACACCCTGTTTCCTGGCCACGGATGGCCTGGGCCCTTCCCCCCTGCAAGGTGAGAGCTAAAGGGTTGGAGAACAAAGGAATCCGGTGACCTCCTGGCCCGGGAAAGGGACAAAGCCCAGAGCAGGGGGGGGCTGGAAGGAGTTTCAGTTTGGGGCTGGCTGGGACATGGAGTGAAGGGCAGACGGGGTTGTCTGGCTCACTGCCCCCCAGAATGGACCCATCTGAGGGGTCCCGGTCTCTGCACCTACAAGCTCTGTGTTAGACCATGTCCCTGTCGTCTAATAAACCTTCTGTGTTACTGGCTGGCTGAGAGTCCCGTCTGACTGCGAAGTTGGGGGGCAGGACCCTCTGGCTGCCCCAGGACCCCGCCTGGGTGGACTCGCTGGGGGAAGCGCACGGAGGGGCAGAGGAGGCTGAAGGCTCCGAGGTCAGACCCAGGAAGGGGGAGCTGTGTGAGCTGTGTGTCCTGCAGACAGGCTGCTCCTAGAGAGGAGACTCCCCCAGAGTCCTGCCTGGCTTCATGGGGAGCAGGTCCAGAGCGTCGCCTGGGGACTCCGGGACAGGAGGGTGGAGGAATTTCTCCCTGTTAGTCATGGGTCAGCTCTGCCCCAAAGCCTGGCACTGGAACCCCGGACATGCCCACTGTCCACAGCCACGAAGATCCAGTGGCGATCAGTTCCACAGACCAGCCACACAGAGCTGGGTCCGAGCGCTGTGCCCATGGAGCGGGGCTGGACAGAGGAGCCCACCCGACCCCCCCTCATGGGCTGACCCCCTCTCTCTGCCTTTGCCTCCCCAGGGCCGCCATGTCAAGACAGGGCAGCTGGCCGCCATCAAAGTCATGGACGTCACCGAGGTAAGAAGGATGGCGGGTGGGGTACGCCTACGTCAGCCCTGCAACGGCTGCCCTTTCCCTGGGGGCGCCCAGTCTCCCCCCTCAGCCCCATTCGTTCTGCATCCCTCCCGTTCCCCGGCCTGCTGCGGGGGCTGGGCTCAGCTGCCCGTCTGCGTCTGTCCCCTGCTGCCACGGCAGGCCGGGCTCTGCTGGGTGAAACCCGTCTCCTCCTCTCCGGCGATCCCTGGCCCGTTCGCCCCCCTCCTCTGGGGCGCCCGGCGCTCCTCTGCCCCTGGGGCCTTATATCCCTGCCTAGCTCTGCCAGCCTCCATTCCCTGAGCAGCCTGGCATCCCTCCTCTGCACCTGGGCACACGCACCTCCCCCAATCAAGGGGGAACTGGCAGGGCTGGGCTAGCAGGGGCTGCGGGTCGGGAGTGAGCGGCACCGGCAGAGCTGGGGGGAGCCCAGGGCTAGCAGGGGCTGCGGGTCGGGAGTGAGGGGCACCGGCAGAGCTGGGGGGAGCCCAGGGCTAGCAGGGGCTGCGGGTCGGGAGTGAGGGGCACCGGCAGAGCTGGGGGGAGCCCAGGGCTAGCAGGGGCTGCGGGTCGGGAGTGAGGGGCACCGGCAGAGCTGGGGGGAGCCCAGGGCTAGCAGGGGCTGCGGGTCGGGAGTGAGGGGCACCGGCAGAGCTGGGGGGAGCCCAGGGCTAGCAGGGGCTGCGGGTCGGGAGTGAGGGGCACCGGCAGAGCTGGGGGGAGCCCAGGGCTAACAGGGGCTGCGGGTCGGGAGTGAGGGGCACCGGCAGAGCTGGGGGGAGCCCAGGGCTAGCAGGGGCTGCGGGCCGGGAGTGAGGGGCACCGGCAGAGCTGGGGGGAGCCCAGGGCTAACGGGCTGCGGGTCGGGAGTGAGGGGCACCGGCAGAGCTGGGGGGAGCCCAGGGCTAGCAGGGGCTGCGGGCCGGGAGTGAGGGGCACCGGCAGAGCTGGGGGGAGCCCAGGGCTAGCAGGGGCTGTGGGCTGGGAGTGAGGGGCACCGGCAGAGCTGGGGGGAGCCCAGGGCTAGCAGGGGCTGTGGGCTGGGAGTGAGGGGCACCGGCAGAGCTGGGGGGAGCCCAGAGCTGGCAGGGGCTGCGGGTCGGGAGTGAGGGGCACCGGCAGAGCTGGGGGGAGCCCAGGGCTAGCAGGGGCTGCGGGCTGGGAGTGAGGGGCACCGGCACAGCTGGGGGGAACCCAGGGCTAGCAGGGGCTGGGGGTCGGCAGTGAGGGGCACCGGCAGAGCTGGGGGGGCGGGAGCCCAGCAGGGGGGGCTGCCTGTAACCCGGGTCCTTTCTGCCCCGCCAGGACGAGGAGGAGGAAATCAAGCAGGAGATCAACATGCTGAAGAAATATTCCCACCACCGCAACATCGCCACCTACTACGGCGCCTTCATCAAGAAGAGCCCACCCGGGAATGACGACCAGCTGTGGGTGCGTGGGGCCGGCGGGGTGGGGCGGGCTCACATGGCTGCCAGGGCCTGAGAGCACGCGCCGCCGGGGAGACGCATGGATGGGGCCCGCTGCTCGGCCATGTCTGGCACACACAGCACTTGCCTGGTGGCACCCGGGCTCAGAGAACAATTAGACGAGCAGCCTGGCTCTGTGCAGCGCCTGGCGCAGCGGGGCCCCGATCTTACTCGGGGGGGGGGGGTGCAGCGCCTGGCGCAGCGGGGCCCCGATCTCACCCTGGACGTGGCTGGCGGTCTGTGCAGCGCCTGGCGCAGCAGGGCTCCAAGCTTGGTCGCGGTCTGTGCCACACTGAGATCCTGTGGCCATCTGTCCCCTCTGTTCGCACCCGGCCCCATCCGTGGGGCTGTCCCTGCTCAGTGGCTCTCTGCGGCGTCTGGGGGTCCGGGCTGGTAACTCTCTGCTCCCCCCAGCTGGTGATGGAATTCTGTGGGGCCGGTTCCGTCACAGACCTGGTCAAGAACACCAAGGGCAACGCGCTGAAGGAGGACTGCATCGCGTACATCTGCCGGGAGATCCTGCGGGTACGCCGGGTCGCGCTGCCGGACCCTGCCCTCTGCCCCCCACCGGCCAGGACGCTGGCAGCCAGGACTCCTGGGTTCTCTCCCCGGCTCTGGGAGGGGAGCGGGGTCTGATGGGTTAGAGCAGGGGGGCTGGGAGCCAGGACTCCTGGGTTCTCTCCCCGGCTCTGGGAACGGAGGGGTGGCTGGTGGGTTAGAGCAAGGGGCTGGGAGCCAGGACTCCTGGGTTCCTGTGACAATCCCAGCCGACCTTTCCCTGCTCCCCTAGGGCCTGGCTCACCTCCACGCCCACAAGGTGATCCACCGGGACATCAAAGGGCAGAACGTGCTGCTGACGGAGAACGCCGAGGTGAAGCTGGGTAAGTGGCGGGCAGCGCCCAGAAGCCCCATTTCTGCTGAAGGGCCACTTGCCCCGGACTCCTGGGTTCTGTCCCCGGCCCTGCCGCGCACTCTGGTCTCCAGCAGCTGCCACGCCCCCGTGAGTGGGCGACCTGCCGTCTTCTCTCCCTAGAGGAAATTCCTTCTCCCCCGACAGCTCAGGGCGCTCCCGCCCGGCTCACGTGACGGGGTTAGAGTCCCATCTATTTCCTTTCTCTCTGGCTGGTCTGACGGCCCACATAAGTGTCAGTCCTGCTTCAAATCCCTTGAGAACCAGCAACATCCTGTGGCAGGGAGTTCCACAAGCCACCCATGGAATAGATTATCTCCTTGGCCTGGTTTATAATGGGCCACTTCTCCCTGCCTGAGTCTGCAGAGAGCCTGAGCCCATTGCTCTGAGGCGGGGAGCTTCTGGCTGGGGAAGGAAGGGTGGCCATGCCACTGTCTCTCTGGGGTTGGGGCCGCAGGCCGGGGTTGCTGATGGGCGAGGGGGTGGGGGTTCCGCGTGCTGATGGCTGCGTCTCCTCGCTCCCCAGTGGATTTCGGGGTGAGCGCCCAGCTGGACCGGACGGTGGGGCGCAGGAACACCTTCATCGGCACCCCCTACTGGATGGCCCCAGAGGTGATCGCCTGTGACGAGAACCCCGACGCCACCTACGACTACAGGGTAGGGCAGGCCCCATGGATTGGGGGCTCGGCAGGGATCCCTGCCCTGCAGGGAGGAGGGGCAGCCTGGCCTTGGGATCCAGGACACCTGGGTTCTGCTCCCAGCCCATGGGCCTGACTTTGGGGGGAACCAGCCCCATTTGGTCAACGCCGCCCTCTCCCCACCCCTACTAATGTGGCCCTGCTCCCCGCGGGGACAGGGCTGTGAAGCGACAGATCTCGGCCCTGGGGCGTGCCTGTCCTCTTTCTGGGTAGCGTGCTGGACTGGGGGGCCCTCCGCTGGCTCGCCCGCCGAGTTCCCCCCAGTCCAGGGATTCCTCCCCGGCCCCCAAGAGGTCAGAGCTAGAGGATGAACCCCAGGACCTACTGAATCCTTGTAGCGCTGGAGAGTCCTGCCGCCCGTCCCTACACCCCTGCCCTTCGCCAGGGTGTGCAGGGGACATACAGCGTAGGGGCGGGTCTCACGGGACCCCCAACCCCCTCAGTGTCCTCCCCCCACTCTGATCCCCCAGGTTCCCCACATCCCAGTCCCTCTGGGACTCCCCACCCCCATCCCCCTGGGTCCTCCCCCACTTTGATCTCCCTGGTTTCTCCCACAGTTTTGACCCCCTCTGGATTCTCCGTACCCCAGTCGTCCCAGCCCGCTCCCCCCATACACAATCACACCCAATCTCCCTAGACTCCCCTCACTTTGATCCCCCCACGTTCTCCCTCCTCCCCCTGATCCCTACAGACACTCCGATGCCTCTGGGTACCCCCAACTCTGGCCTCTGGCTCCCCCACAGCCCGGTCCCCCCTGCGGGCAAAGGTACTGCCCACCCCCTCCCCAGCTGCAGCATGGGCCCTGGGCTCGGAGCCATGATGGTGCAGGGAGATCCCCACTCCCAACCTGTCCCTCCTTTCTCTCTGCAGAGCGACATCTGGTCCCTGGGCATCACTGCTATCGAGATGGCCGAGGGGGCACCACGTAAGTGTCGGGCTCTGCCCTGCCCAGAGGGGAAGCTGCGGCCCGGGTCAGCCATGCACACCCCCCCTGGGGGGCTTGTAACCTGTGGGAGTCAGAAGCTCCCTGTGGAGGGAAGTGGTGTCCCGGAGTCCCTGGGCGATGCTCTGGACCTGCTCCCCACGAAGCCAGGCAGGACTCTGGGGGAGTCTCCTCTCTAGGAGCAGCCTGTCTGCAGGACACACAGCTCCCCCGGCTCCACCTTCCTGGGTCTGACCTCGGAGCATTCAGCCTCCTCTGCCCCTCCCTGCGCTTCCCCCGCAGCGAGTCCACCCAGGCGGGCTCCTGGGGCAGCCAGAGGGTCCTGCCCCCCAACTCCGCAGTCAGACGGGACTCTCAGCCAGCCAGTAACACAGAAGGTTTATTAGACGACAGGGACATGGTCTAACACAGAGCTTGTAGGTGCAGAGAACAGGACCCCTCAGCCGGGTCCATTTTGGGGGCAGTGAGCCAGACAACCCCGTCTGCACTTCACTCCATGTCCCAGCCAGCTCCCAACTGAAAATCCCTCCAGCCCCCCCTCCTCTGGGCTTTGTCCCTTTCCCGGGCCAGGAGGTCACCGGATCCCTTCATAGAATCATAGAATATCAGGGTTGGAAGGGACCCCAGAAGGTCATCTAGTCCAACCCCCTGCTCGAAGCAGGACCAATTCCCAGTTAAATCATCCCAGCCAGGGCTTTGTCAAGCCTGACCTTAAAAACCTCTAAGGAAGGAGATTCTACCACCTCCCTAGGTAACGCATTCCAGTGTTTCACCACCCTCATAGTGAAAAAGTTTTTCCTAATATCCAATCTAAACCTCCCCCACTGCAGCTTGAGACCATTACTCCTCGTTCTGTCATCTGCTACCATTGAGAACAGTCTAGAGCCATCCTCTTTGGAACCCCCTTTCAGGTAGTTGAAAGCAGCTATCAAATCCCCCCTCATTCTTCTCTTCTGCAGGCTAAACAATCCCAGCTCCCCCAGCCTCTCCTCATAACTCATGTGTTCCAGCCCCCTAATCATTTTTGTTGCCCTTCGCTGGACTTTCTCCAATTTATCCACATCCTTCTTGAAGTGTGGGGCCCAAAACTGGACACAGTACTCCAGATGAGGCCTCACTAATGTCGAATAGAGGGGAACGATCACGTCCCTCGATCTGCTCGCTATGCCCCTACTTATACATCCCAAAATGCCATTGGCCTTCTTGGCAACAAGGGCACACTGCTGACTCATATCCAGCTTCTCGTCCACTGTCACCCCTAGGTCCTTTTCCGCAGAACTGCTGCCGAGCCATTCGGTCCCTAGTCTGTAGCGGTGCATTGGGTTCTTCCGTCCTAAGTGCAGGACCCTGCACTTATCCTTATTGAACCTCATCAGATTTCTTTTGGCCCAATCCTCCAATTTGTCTAGGTCCTTCTGTATCCTATCCCTCCCCTCCAGCGTATCTACCACTCCTCCCAGTTTAGTATCATCCGCAAATTTGCTGAGAGTGCAATCCACACCATCCTCCAGATCATTTATGAAGATATTGAACAAAACCGGCCCCAGGACCGACCCTTGGGGCACTCCACTTGATACCGGCTGCCAACTAGACATGGAGCCATTGATCACTACCCGTTGAGCCCGACAATCTAGCCAGCTTTCTACCCACCTTGTAGTGCATTCATCCAGCCCATACTTCCTTAACTTGCTGACAAGAATACTGTGGGAGACCTTGTCAAAAGCTTTGCTAAAGTCAAGAAACAATACATCCACTGCTTTCCCTTCATCCACAGAACTAGTAATCTCATCATAGAAGGCGATTAGATTAGTCAGGCATGACCTTCCCTTGGTGAATCCATGCTGGCTGTTCCTGATCACTTTCCTCTCATGCAAGTGCTTCAGGATTGATTCTTTGAGGACCTGCTCCATGATTTTTCCAGGGACTGAAGTGAGGCTGACTGGCCTGTAGTTCCCAGGATCCTCCTTCTTCCCTTTTTTAAAGATGGGCACTACATTAGCCTTTTTCCAGTCATCCGGGACTTCCCCCGTTCGCCACGAGTTTTCAAAGATAATGGCCAATGGCTCTGCAATCACAGCCGCCAGTTCCTTCAGCACTCTCGGATGCAACTCGTCCGGCCCCATGGACTTGTGCACGTCCAGCTTTTCTAAATAGTCCCGAACCACCTCTATCTCCACAGAGGGCTCCTTCGTTCTCCAACCCTTTAGCTCTCACCTTGCAGGGGGAAGGGCCCAGGCCATCAGGTGCCAGCAAACAGGGTGTCGGCCATTCTCTGTGTCCAGACCCCTGCCCACACCTGCCCTCTAGGGCTCTGCAACGATCATACACCCTTACCCCACCCCCTAGAGACTTAAGAACTGCCTAGGGGAAACTGAGGCACCCCCACACTATTCAGAGGAAACATTAAGAACAGTCCCACTTCGTCACAAGTGGGGACTGGTGGTTACAGCAGGGGGGCTGGGAGCCAGGACTCCTGGGTCGATCCCCAGTAGGGCTAGGGGGTATAAGGATCTGCGTGGGGCCATGGCCATTGTGAGCAGGGGGCCCAGACTGGGCAGAACACTCTAAGGGGACGCTGTGGCTGGCGGGGGCTGCAGCCCATGTGTGACTGTCTCTCTCTCCCCCAGCTCTGTGTGACATGCACCCCATGCGAGCGCTCTTCCTCATCCCCCGCAATCCACCGCCCAAGCTCAAGTCCAAGAAATGGTACGTTCCCCAGTGTCACGGAGTCCCTGGGCGATGCTCTGGAACTGCTCCCCATGAAGCCAGTCAGGACTCTGGGGCAGTCGCCTTTCTGTGAGCAGCCTGTCTTCAGGACACACAGCTCACCCAGCTTCCACCTTCCTGGGTCTGACCTCGGAGCATTCAGCATCCTCTGCCCCTCCGTGCGCTTCCCCCCAGCGAGTCCGCTCAGGCGGGGCTCCTGGGGAAGCCAGAGGGTCCTGCACCCCAACTTCGCAGTCAGACGTGACTCTCAGCCAGCCAGTAAAACAGAAGGTTTATTAGACGACAGGAACATGGTCTAACACAGAGCTTGCAGGTGCAGAGAACGGGACCCCTCAGCTGGGTCCATTTTGGGGGGGCAGTGAGCCAGACAACCACGTCTGCCCTTCACTCCATGTCCCCAGCCAGCCTCAAACTGCCACCTCCCTCCAGCCCCTCCTCCTCTGGGCTTTGTTCCTTTCCCTGGCCAGGTGGTCACCTGATTCCTTTGTTCTCCAACCCTTCAGCTCTCACCTTGCAGGGGGGAAGGGCCCAGGCCATCAGTTGCCAGGAAACAGGGTGTCGGCCATTCTCTGTGTCCAGACTCCTGCACACACCTGCCCTCTAGGGCTCTGCAATGATCATACACCCTTACCCCACCCCCTAGATACTTAAGAACTGCCTAGGGGAAACTGAGGCACCCCCACACTATTCAGAGGAAACATTAAGAACAGTCCCACTTCGTCACACCCAGCAAGCCCAGCGCCTTGTCCTGGCCACCTGCACTGCCTAGCCAGAGCCCAGCTGGGGTCCCTGGGCCCGGGCTGCCCCCCATCAGAGTCCCTGGGCCCAGATCCCCCCCAGCTGGGGTCCCTGGGCCCAGATCTCCCCAGCTGGGAGTCCCTGGGTCCGGGCTGTCCCCCATGAGAGTCCCTGGGCCCAGATCCCCCCCCGCTGGAGTCACTGGGCCGCCCCCCCTCTCGGAGTCCCTGGGCCCAGATCCCCAGCGGGTGTAGCCGGGACCTGGATGATCCTGCCCGGGCTCCGACTGGGGCTGCGGACGAGCGTCACGGGCCCATCTGGCCTCAGCCACGGAGCATGGGGCTCACCCCATGTCCACCCCCTTCCCCCAGGTCCAAGAAATTCATCGACTTCATCGACACCTGTCTGATCAAAGCCTACATGAGCCGCCCGCCCACGGAGCAGCTGCTGAAATTCCCCTTCATCCGCGACCAGCCCACGGAGCGCCACGTCCGCATCCAGCTCAAGGACCACATCGACCGCTCCCGGAAGAAGAGAGGAGAGAAGGGTGAGTGGGGCGGGGAATGGGACACGGGACCTGTCCCCTCTCGGGGGCGCCGCCCTCATCTGCCTGGCTCGGGGGGGCGGGGAATGGGACACGGGACCTGTCCCCTCTCGGGGGCGCCGCCCTCATCTGCCTGGCTCGGGGGGGCGGGGAATGGGACACGGGGCCTGTCCCCTCTCGGGGGCGCCGCCCTCATCTGCCCGGCTCGGGGGGGCGGGGAATGGGGCACGGGGCCTGTCCCCTCTCGGGGGCGCCGCCCTCATCTGCCCGGCTCGGGGGGGCGGGGAATGGGACACGGGGCCTGTCTCCTCTCGGGGGCGCCGGCTCCCTTCCGGCCCCAGGGCAGGGACTGGCTGGCTCGGGGGGGCGGGGAATGGGGCAGGCACTGGCGGGCTCGGGGAGTGGGGGCTGGCCCCACCTGGCCCATCGCTGTGTAACTGGGTCTCTTGCCCCCAGATGAGACGGAGTACGAATACAGCGGCAGCGAGGAGGAGGACGACAGCCACGGGGAGGAAGGGGAGCCCAGGTATGGAACGAGGGGGCAGAGCAGATTCCGGGGGGGGGCAGGAGGCGCCTGTGGCCTAGGACCGGGGGCAGCGTGGCTGGGTTGTTGGGGTGGGGCTGTGTGGGCAGGGCTAGGGGGCCTGAACTCAGGGCTATGGGGTGGGGCTACACGGGCTGGGTATGGGGGAGGGGCTCTTGTGGGTGCATGTGAGAGGCTGATGGCTGCCAGGGATGCATGGGATAGGGCCAGGTGGGTGGGGCTGGTGACAGAGTCTGTGGGGGAGGTTCTGGGGCGCAGCTGTGGGGCACCAAGGCGGGACCACGGTGCTGTGGAGTGTGTGGGCGGGGCCCTCTGTGGGGGCCATGGGGCGGGGCCGAGGTGCTGGGGGCGGGACTGTGTAGCTGTGGCCGGGGCTGTGTAGCTGTGGGGGCGGGGCCGAGGTGCTGGGGACTGGGCCATGGGGCGGGGGCGGGGCCAAGGTGCTGGGGGGCGGGGCTGGGGCCAGGTGGCCGGGGGGCGGGGCCCAGGCGCTGGGGGCGGGGTCCAGGTGCTGGGGGCCGGGGGGGGGCCGAGGCGCTGGGGGCGGGGTCCAGGTGCTTGGGGGCGGGGCCGAGGTGCCGGGGGCGGGGCCCAGACGCTGGGGGCGGGGTCCAGGTGCTGGGGGCCGGGGGCGGGGCCGAGGCGCTGGGGGCAGGGTCCAGGTGCTGGGGGCCGGGGGCGGGGCAGAGGCACTGGGGGCGGGGCCCAGGCACTGGGGGCGGGGCCCAGGCGCTGGGGGCCGGGGGGCGGGGCCGAGGTGCTGGGGGTAGGGCCCAGGCGCTGGGGGCCGGGGGCGGGGCCCAGGCGCTGGGGGCCAGGGGGCGGGGCCGAGGTGCTGGGGGCGGGACTGTGTAGCTGTGGCCAGGCCTGTGTAGCTGTGGGGGCGGAGCCGAGGTGCTGGGGACTGGGCCATGGGGCGGGGCCAAGGTGCTGGGGGGCGGGGCTGGGGCCAGGTGGCCGGGGGGCGGGGCCCAGGCACTGGGGGCGGGGTCCAGGTGCTGGGGGCCGGGGGGGGCCGAGGCGCTGGGGGCGGGGTCCAGGTGCTTGGGGGCGGGGCCGAGGTGCCGGGGGCGGGGCCCAGACGCTGGGGGCGGGGTCCAGGTGCTGGGGGCCGGGGGCAGGGCCGAGGCGCTGGGGGCAGGGTCCAGGTGCTGGGGGCCGGGGGCGGGGCAGAGGCACTGGGGGCGGGGCCCAGGCGCTGGGGGCCGGGGGGTGGGGCCCAGGCGCTGGGGGCCGGGGGGCGGGGCTGAGGTGCTGGGGGTAGGGCCCAGGCGCTGGGGGCCGGGGGCGGGGCCCAGGCGCTGGGGGCCAGGGGGCGGGGCTGAGGTGCTGGGGGCGGGGCCGAGGCGCAGGGGCCGGGGGGCGGGGCCGAGGTGCTGGGGGCGGGACTGTGTAGCTGTGGCCAGGCCTGTGTAGCTGTGGGGGCGGAGCCGAGGTGCTGGGGACTGGGCCATGGGGCGGGAGCGGGGCCAAGGTGCTGGGGGGCGGGGCTGGGGCCAGGTGGCCGAGGTGCTGGGGGGCGGGGCCCAGGCGCTGGGGGCGGGGCCCAGGCGCTGGGGGCGGGGCCCAGGTGCTGGGGGCCGGGGGGGTGGGGCTGAGGTGCTGGGGGCAGGGTCCAGGTGCTGGGGGCCGGGGCGGGGCCCAGGCGCTGGGGGGTGGGCCCAGGCGCTGGGGGTGGGGTCCAGGCGCTGGGGGCCGGGGGGCGGGGCCCAGGCGCTGGGGGCCGGGGGCGGGGCCGAGGCGCTGGGGGCCGGGGGGTGGGGCCGAGGCGCTGGGGCGGAGTCCAGGGGCCGGGGGCGGGGCTGAGGCGCGGGGGGCGGGGTCCAGGCGCTGAGGGCTGGGGGGCGGGGCCGAGGTCAAGGCGCTGGGGGGCGGGGCGGGGCCCAGGCGCTGGGGGCCGTGTGGCGGGGCCCAGGCGCTGGGGGCGGGGCCGAGGCACCGGGGGCAGAGTGCAGGGGCCGGGGGCGGGGCTGAGGTGCTGGGGGCGGAGTCCAGGGGCCGGGGGCGGGGCTGAGGCACTGGGGGTGGGGTCCATGTGCTGGGGGCCGGGGGGCGGGGCCCAGGCGCTGGGGGCGGGGCCGAGGCACCGGGGGCGGAGTGCAGGGGCCGGGGGCGGGGCTGAGGCACTGGGGGCGGGGCCCAGGCGCTGGGGGCGGGGCCGAGGCACCGGGGGCGGAGTGCAGGGGGCGGGGCTGAGGCGCTGGGGGCCGGGGGGCGGGGCTGAGGTGCTGGGGGCGGGGCCGAGGCGCAGGGGCCGGGGGGCGGGGCCCAGGTGCTGGGGGCGGGGCCGAGGCACCGGGGGCGGAGTGCAGGGGCCGGGGGCGGGGCTGAGGCGCTGGGGGCGGAGTGCAGGGGCCGGGGGCGGGGCTGAGGCACTGGGGGCGGGGCCCAGGGGCCGGGGGCGGGGCTGAGGTGCTGGGGGCGGGGCCCAGGCGCTGGGGGCGGGGCCGAGGCACCGGGGGCAGAGTGCAGGGGCCGGGGGCGGGGCTGAGGTGCTGGGGGCGGAGTCCAGGGGCCGGGGGCGGGGCTGAGGCGCTGGGGGCGGGGTCCATGTGCTGGGGGCCGGGGGGCGGGGCCCAGGCGCTGGGGGCGGGGCCGAGGCACCGGGGGCGGAGTGCAGGGGCCGGGGGCGGGGCTGAGGTGCTGGGGGCGGAGTCCAGGGGCCGGGGGCGGGGCTGAGGCGCTGGGGGCGGGGTCCATGTGCTGGGGGCCGGGGGCGGGGCCCAGGCGCTGGGGGGTGGGGCGGGGCCCAGGCTCTGGGGGCGGGGCCGAGGCACTGGGGGCAGAGTGCAGGGGCCGGGGGCGGGGCTGAGGTGCTGGGGGCGGAGTCCAGGGGCCGGGGGCGGGGCTGAGGTGCTGGGGGCGGGGCCGAGGCGCAGGGGCCGGGGGGCGGGGCCCAGGCGCTGGGGGCGGGGCCGAGGCACCAGGGGCGGAGTGCAGGGGCCGGGGGCGGGGCTGAGGCGCTGGGGGCGGGGTCCATGTGCTGGGGGCTGGGGGCGGGGCTGAGGCGCTGGGGGCGGGGCCGAGGCACCGGGGGCGGAGTGCAGGGGCCGGGGGCGGGGCTGAGGCGCTGGGGGCGGGGTCCATGTGCTGGGGGGCGGGGCTGAGGCGCTGGGGGCGGGGCCGAGGCACCGGGGGCGGAGTGCAGGGGCCGGGGGCGGGGCTGAGGCGCAGGGGGCGGGGCCCAGGCGCTGGGGGCGGGTCCGAGGCACCGGGGGCGGAGTGCAGGGGCCGGGGCGGGGCTGAGGCGCAGGGGGCGGGGCCCAGGCGCTGGGGGCGGGGCCGAGGCACCGGGGGCGGAGTGCAGGGGCCGGGGGCGGGGCTGAGGCGCTGGGGGCGGGGCCGAGGCACCGGGGGCGGAGTGCAGGGGGCGGGGCTGAGGCGCTGGGGGCGGGGCCCAGGCGCCGGGGGCGGGGCCCTGACGCCCCCGCCCCGCCCCCAGCTCCATCATGAACGTGCCGGGCGAGTCGACGCTGCGGCGGGAGTTCCTGCGGCTGCAGCAGGAGAACAAGAGCCACTCGGAGGCGGCGCTGAAGCAGCAGCAGCAGCTGGCGGCCCAGCACCGCGGCTCCGAGGCCCACATCAAGCAGCTGCTGCACGAGCGTCAGCGTCGCATCGAGGAGCAGAAGGAGGAGCGCCGGCGCGTGGAGGAGGTGAGCGCGCCCGGACGCCGGGCTCCCACCTCCCCGGGCCCAGCCACTGCCCTGCGAGGGGAGGGGCTCCAGTCCGAGCGCGGGAGCTGGGAGCCGGGACTCCCGGGTCCTCTCCCCGGCTCCGGGAGGGGTCAGAGCAGGGGGGCCGGGAACCAGGACTCCCGGGTCCTCTCCCTGGATCCAGGAGGGGACAGAGCAGGGGGGCTGGAAACCAGGATTCCCGAGTTCTCTCCCCGGCTCCGGGAAGGGAGTGGGCACCAGTGGGTCAGAGCAGGGGGCTGGGAGCCAGGACTCCCGGGTTCTCTCCCCGGCTCCGGGAGGGGTCAGAGCAGGGGGGCTGGGAGCCAGGACTCCCGGGTTCTCTCCCCGGCTCCGGGAGGGGTCAGAGCAGGGGGGCTGGGAGCCAGGACTCCCGGGTCCTCTCCCCGGCTCCGGGAGGGGTCAAAACAGGGGGGCCGGGAACCAGGACTCCTGGGTTCTCTCCCTGGATCCAGGAGGGGACAGAGCAGGGGGGCTGGAAACCAGGATTCCCGAGTTCTCTCCCCGGCTCCGGGAAGGGAGTGGGCACCAGTGGGTCAGAGCAGGGGGCTGGGAGCCAGGACTCCTGGGTTCTCTCCCTGGATCCGGGTGGGGTCAGAGCAGGGGGCAGGGAGCCAGGACTCCTGGGTTCTCTCCCCGGCTCCGGGAGGGGTCAGAGCAGGGGGCGGGGAGCCAGGACTCCTGGGTTCTCTCCCCGGCTCCGGGAGGGGTCAGAGCAGGGGGCGGGGAGCCAGGTCCCACCTGCCCCGCTGGCTCCTCCCTCCACAGCAGCAGCGGCGGGAGCGGGCGCAGCGGAAGCTGCAGGAGAAGGAGCAGCAGCGGCGGCTGGAGGACATGCAGGTGCTGCGGCGGGAGGAGGAGCGCAGGCAGGCGGAGCGCGAGCAGGTACCGCCCGCACCCCCCGGCCTTGCTCAGCCCAGCTCCCCCCGATGGGGGTTGGGGGGCGGGGTCAGGGGGCTGCGGCCCTGGGGACTCCCTGCAGCCGCTGCTGCTCCCTGGGGAGATCAGCACCCCAGGGACTCCAGCTGCCTGTCACCCCACGTTCCCCTCGTCCGAGCCAGGCGAGGCCTCAGCGAGGGACCTAGCAGGAGACGGAGGCTTTAGCAGGGGAGTGGGGGCTGGTGGGTTAGAGCAGGGGGGCTGGCAGCCAGGACTCCTGGGTTCTCTTTCTGGCTCTGGGAGGGGGTTGGGGGCTGGTGGGTTAGAGCAGGGGGGCTGGGAGCCGGGACTCCTGGGTTCTCTCCCCGGCTCTGGGAGGGGAGCGGGGCTGGTGGGTTAGAGCAGGGGGGCTGGCAGCCAGGACTCCTGGGTTCTCTTTCTGACTCTGGGAGGGGAGTGGGGGCTGGTGGGTTGGAGCAGGGGGGCTGGGAGCCAGGACTCCTGGGTTCTCTTTCTGGCTCTGGGAGGGGAGCGGGGCTGGTGGGTTAGAGCAGGGGGGCCTGGCAGCCGGGACTCCTGGGTTCTCTCCCCGGCTCTGGGAGGGGAGCGGGGCTGGTGGGTTAGAGCAGGGGGGCCTGGCAGCCGGGACTCCTGGGTTCTCTCCCCGGCTCTGGGAGGGGAGCGGGGCTGGTGGGTTAGAGCAGGGGGGCTGGGAGCCGGGACTCCTGGGTTCTCTCCCCGGCTCTGGGAGGGGAGTGGGGGCTGGTGGGTTAGAGCAGGGGGGCCTGGCAGCCGGGACTCCTGGGTTCTCTCCCCGGCTCTGGGAGGGGAGCGGGGCTGGTGGGTTAGAGCAGGGGGGCTGGGAGCCGGGACTCCTGGGTTCTCTCCCCGGCTCTGGGAGGGGAGCGGGGCTGGTGGGTTAGAGCAGGGGGGCCTGGCAGCCGGGACTCCTGGGTTCTCTCCCTGGCTCCGGGAGGGGGTTGGGGGCTGGTGGGTTAGAGCAGGGGGGCTGGAAGCCGGGACTCCTGGGTTCTCTTCTATTCCTACTTCTGATCTTGTGAACTTGGAGCCCCTCTCCCTCCCCCTCCCCCCGGGGTCAGTGCACTAGACCGCTTGGCCATGGGTTCAAGTCTGCCCTGGCCCCCAGCTGGCGGGTCTCCCCGGGGGGGTCTGGGCCCCCTCCCCCTCCTCTTCTCACTCCCTGCGCTGTGACCTGTCTCTGTCTGTCTGTCCGTCCCTCTCCAGGAGTATATCAGGCACAAGTTAGAGGAGGAGCAGAGGCAGCTGGAAATCCTCCAGCAGCAGCTACTGCAGGAACAGGCCCTGCTTCTGGTAACCGGGCGGCGCCCCCGGGGGGGGGCGCGCCCCCATCCCTCGCTGCAGCCTCCCTCGGAGCTGGCCCCGCCCCCGCAGCCGCGCTGGGGGGATGCCCCAGTTGGAGCAGCCTGGGGGCTGCTCTGAGCTGCGCTCAGCCATGGCAAATACCCCCAGTGCAGAGTGTGCCGAGGCCGGGTGTTTGGCCAGGGGGCGGGGGCGCTGGGGGGCAGTGTCCAATCCCGCCAGGCTGTGCCACGGGGGGGCAGAGATCCCCCTCATCCCATAGCTGCCCCCATCTGGCGGGGGTGGGGAGAGCTGCTGGGGGCCACCCCAGGGAGGGCAGGGTGTGAGATTGACCCCTACTAACCCTGCATCCTCCCAGGGGGCATCTCCGGGGCGCGCGTGTCAGGCCGCCGGGGCCCCCTCCCCCGCGGGCGCGCGCGCGTGTCGGGCCGCCGGGGCCCCCCCGCCTGCGGGCGCGCGCGCGTGTCGGGATGCCGGGGCCCCCCCGCCTGCGGGCGCGCGCGCGTGTCGGGACGCCGGGGCCCCCTTCCAGCTCCGCGGGCGCGCGGGTGAGGACGCCGGGGCCCCCTTCCAGCTCCGCGGGCGCGCGGGTGAGGACGCCGGGGCCCCCTTCCAGCTCCGCGGGGCGCGCGCGTGGGGACGCCGGGGCCCCCTTCCAGCTCCGCGGGCGCGCGCGTGGGGACGCCGGGGCCCCCTTCCAGCTCCGCGGGCGCGCGGGTGAGGACGCCGGGGCCCCCTTCCAGCTCCGCGGGCGCGCGCGTGGGGACGCCGGGGCCCCCTTCCAGCTCCGCGGGCGCGCGCGTGGGGACGCCGGGGCCCCCTTCCAGCTCCGCGGGCGCGCGCGTGGGGACGCCGGGGCCCCCTTCCAGCTCCGCGGGGCGCGCGCGCGTGGGGATGCCGGGGCCCCCTTCCAGCTCCGCGGGCGCGCGCGTGGGGACGCCGGGGCCCCCCCGCCTGCGGGCGCGCGCGCGCGTGTCGGGACGCCGGGGCCCCCTTCCAGCTCCGCGGGCGCGCGGGTGAGGACGCCGGGGCCCCCTTCCAGCTCCGCGGGCGCGCGGGTGGGGGCGCCGGGGCCCCCTTCCAGCTCCACGGGCGCGCGCGTGGGGGACGCCGGGGCCCCCTTCCAGCTCCGCGGCGCGCGCGCGTGGGGACGCCGGGGCCCCCTTCCAGCTCCGCGGGCGCGCGTGGGGACGCCGGGGCCCCCTTCCAGCTCCGCGGGCGCGCGGGTGGGGGCGCCGGGGCCCCCTTCCAGCTCCGCGGGCGTGCGGGTGGGGGCGCCGGGGCCCCCTTCCAGCTCCGCGGGCGCGCGCGGTGGGGGCGCCGGGGCCCCCTTCCAGCTCCACGGGCGCGCGCGTGGGGACGCCGGGGCCCCCTTCCAGCTCCGCGGGCGCGCGCGTGGGGACGCCGGGGCCCCCTTCCAGCTCCGCGGGCGCGCGTGGGGACGCCGGGGCCCCCTTCCAGCTCCGCGGGGCGCGCGGGTGGGGGCGCCGGGGCCCCCTTCCAGCTCCGCGGGCGTGCGAGCCGGCCCGGCGCCCCTGACCCTGCCGCCCCCCAGGAGTACAAGCGGAAGCAGCTGGAGGAGCAGCGGCAGTCGGAGCGCCTCCAGCGGCAGCTGCAGCAGGAGCATGCCTACCTGAAGTCCCTGCAGCAGCAGCAGCAGCTCCAGAAGGCGCCGCAGGGGGCGCCGGCGAGCGAGAAGAAGCCCCTCTACCACTACAGCCGCAGCGCCCACGCCGCCGACAAGCCCGCCTGGGCCCGGGAGGTGCGGGGGGGCGGGGGGACCCGGACACAGGCTAGGAAGCAGCTGGGCCTGTGCCAGACCCTGCCAGGGCGGCGAGACCCAGAGCCAGCCAGTCGTGGGTACAGACGGGGCGGGGGCTGGTGGGTGAGAGCGGGGAGGGCTGGGAGCCAGGACTCCGGGGTTCCCTGCCTGGCTGTGGGAGGGGAGTGGGGCCTGGTGGGTGAGAGCGGGGAGGGCTGGGAGCCAGGACTCCGGGGTTCCCTGCCTGGCTGTGGGAGCGGGGAGGGGGCTAGCGGTTAGAGCGGCAGGGCTGGGAGCCAGGACTCCGGGGTTCCCTGCCTGGCTGTGGGAGGGGAGTGGAGGCTAGTGGTTAGAGCGGGGAGGGCTGGGAGCCAGGACTCCGGGGTTCCCTGCCCGGCTGTGGGAGGGGAGTGGAGGCTAGTGGTTAGAGCGGCAGGGCTGGGAGCCAGGACTCCGGGGTTCCCTGCCCGGCTGTGGGAGGGGAGTGGAGGCTAGTGGTTAGAGCGGGGAGGGCTGGGAGCCAGGACTCCGGGGTTCCCTGCCTGGCTGTGGGAGGGGAGTGGAGGCTAGTGGTTAGAGCGGGCAGGGCTGGGAGCCAGGACTCCGGGGTTCCCTGCCTGGCTGTGGGAGGGGAGTGGAGGCTAGTGGTTAGAGCGGGGAGGGCTGGGAGCCAGGACTCCGGGGTTCCCTGCCCGGCTGTAGGAGGGGAGTGGAGGCTAGTGGTTAGAGTGGGCAGGGCTGGGAGCCAGGACTCCGGGGTTCCCTGCCTGGCTGTGGGAGGGGAGTGGAGGCTAGTGGTTAGAGCGGCAGGGCTGGGAGCCAGGACTCCGGGGTTCCCTGCCATGTGCTCCCCCCGCAGGTGGAGGAGCGGTCGCGGCTGAACAAGCAGAACTCGCCGGCGGCGCAGGCCAAGCTGGGCGGCACCGCGTCCGACCCGGCCCTGCAGACGCACTCGGAGCCCGTGTCCCTGGGCTCCAGCCCCGCGGCCCAGACCCCGCCCATGCAGCGCCCCGTCGAGCCGCAGGAGGGGCAGCACAAGGTAGGGCATGGGGGGGCCTGTCCGTGGGAGCCGGTCCCTCCCCTCGGAGCCGGGCTCTGGGCTTCGGTCCCTGCGGGTGGGTTTCTAGGTGCCGTGGGCTGCCCCCGGGGCCCGGCGGTGACGGCTGCCCTCCCCACAGAGCCACCTCGCGCACCGGGTGCCGCTGAAGCCCTACGCCGCACCGGTGCCGCGCTCCCAGTCCCTGCAGGAGCAGCCCACCAAGAACGTGGCGGCCTTCCCCGTGCAGGGCCCCACTGCGCCCACGCCGGCCCGCGCCGCCATGGCCCGCCAGAACTCGGACCCCACCTCGGAGACGCCCGGCCCCGCCGCCCCGCGGGGGCCCTGGGGCCGCACCGAGCCCGAGGCCCCGCCCAAGGTAAGGGGCGCCCAGAGGCTGGGGTGAGGGGCAGGCCTGGATTGCAGGGGAGGGGAGGCGGGATTCCTGGGGCCGATGCCCCCTCACCGCTCTGCTCCCTCCCCCCGCCAGGTGCCCCAGCGAACGTCGTCCATCGCCACCACGCTCAACGCCAGCGGGGCCGGGGGCAGCTCCCGGCAGGGCCACGCCGTCAGAGCCAGGTAAGGCCGCCGCCCTCCCAGGCCCCCCGTCGCCCGGCCGCCTCGGGCCCCGAGCCCGTCCGTCCCCCCGTCGCCCGGCCCCCCTGCCCCCTCGGGCCCCGAGCCCGGCCCCCCATCCCTCGGGCCCCGAACCTGGCCCCCCATCACCCTGGGCCCGGCCCCCTGCCCCCTCGGGCCCTGAGCCCGGCCCCCCATCCCTCGGGCCCCGAGCCTGGCCCCCCATCACCCTGGGCCCGGCCCCCTGCCCCCTCGGGCCCTGAGCCCGGCCCCCCATCCCTCGGGCCCCGAGCCTGGCCCCCCATCACCCTGGGCCCGGCCCCCCTGCCCCCTCGGGCCCCGAGCCTGGCCCCCCCGTCACCCTGCCCCCTCGGGCCCCGAGCCCGGTCCCCCCCCCGTCACCCTGCCCCCTCGGGCCCCGAGCCTGGCCCCCCATCACCCTGGGCCCGGCCCCCCATCCCCTGCCCCATTGGGCCCCGAGCCTGGCCCCCCCCCAGTCATGCTGCCCCCTTGGGCCCTGTCACGGAGTCCCTGGGCGATGCTCTGGAACGGCTCCCCATGAAGTCAGTCAGGACTCTGGGGCAGTCGCCTTTCTGTGAGCAGCCTGTCTGCAGGACACACAGCTCACACAGCTTCCACCTTCCTGGGTCTGACCTCGGAGCATTCAGCCTCCTCTGCCCCTCCCTGCGCTTCCCCCAGTGAGTCCACCCAGGCGGGGTCCTCGGGAAG
Source organism: Caretta caretta (assembly GCF_965140235.1). Taxonomy (NCBI): domain Eukaryota; kingdom Metazoa; phylum Chordata; order Testudines; family Cheloniidae; genus Caretta; species Caretta caretta. The sequence continues at coordinate 1,007,554 of NC_134233.1, forward strand.
CCAGAGGGTCCTGCCCCCCAACTCCGCAGTCAGACGGGACTCTCAGCCAGCCAGTAACACAGAAGGTTTATTAGACGACAGGGACATGGTCTAACACAGAGCTTCAGCTGGGTCCATTTTGGGGGGCAGTGAGCCAGACAACCCCGTCTGCCCTTCACTCCATGTCCCAGCCAGCCCCCAACTGAAACTCCCCCCAGCCCCCCCTGCTCTGGGCTTTGTCCCTTTCCCGGGCCAGGTGGTCACCGGATTCCTTTGTTCTCCAACCCTTTAGCTCTCACCTTGCAGGGGGGAAGGGCCCAGGCCATCAGTTGCCAGGAAACAGGGTGTCGGCCATTCTCTGTGTCCAGACTCCTGCACACACCTGCCCTCTAGGGCTCTGCAATGATCATACACCCTTACCCCACCACCTAGATACTTAAGAACTGCCTAGGGGAAACTGAGGCACCCCCACACTATTCAGAGGAAACATTAAGAACAGTCCCACTTCGTCACAGGCCCCAAGCCCCAAGCCCTGTGCCCCATCACGCTGACCCCCTCAGGCCCTGACCGGCCACTCGGGCTCCGAGCCCAGCCCTCACAGTCTCCCTGACCCCTATATCGCTTTGGCCCCAAGCCCGGTCCCCCTCTCACCCTGCCGTCCATATCACTCGGGCCTGGCCCTGCCAGGGCCCCAGTCCTCTTAATGCCTTGGAGCCCATGCCCAGCGCACTCAGGTACCTAGTCCAATTCCCCCATCCCTTGGGGTCCCCCCAGTACCCCACCATCCCCCTCTTCCCTCAGGCTTCTCCTTGACAGACTCGAGTGGCCAGGACACCTGGGTTCTATTCCCGACTCTGCCAGTGACCTTCTGGTCACCTTCAGCAAGTCACGCTGCCGGCTCTGCCTCAGTTTCCCCTCCCATCTCTTGTCAGTTCATTCGGGAGCTGTGGGGGGCAGGGACTCCTAGATGTGCCTCCCAGGGCAGCTGCTCCTACTTCGGCTGGTCCTAGTGGCTGGAGCCAAGGTGCAGCCACCTCTGGGGCGGGGCGGCTGGTGACCCAGGGACCCCTCACCCCCCGCTGAGATGGAGCCACCTCTGGGGCAGGGCGGCTGGTGACCCGGGGACCCCTCACCCCCTGCTGAGATGCAGCCACCTCTGGGGCGGGGCGGCTAGTGACCCAGGGACCCCTCACCCCCCGCTGAGATGCAGCCATCTCTGGGGCGGGGCGGCTGGTGACCCGGGGACCCCTCGCCCCCCGCTGAGATGCAGCCACCTCTGGGGCGGGGCGGCTGGTGACCCGGGGACCCCTCGCCCCCCGCTGAGATGCGGCCACCTCTGGGGCGGGGCGGCTGGTGACCCGGGGACCCCTCGCCCCCCGCTGAGATGCGGCCACCTCTGGGGCGGGGCGGCTGGTGACCCGGGGACCCCTCGCCCCCCGCTGAGATGCAGCCACCTCTGGGGCAGGGCGGCTGGTGACCCGGGGACCCCCTGCCTCCAGCTGCCCTCCAGGCACCAGTGACCCTCATCTCCGCTCCACAGACCCCGTAGCAAGTCCGCCTGGCACATCCACATGCACAGCCGGCTGGAGAGGGTACTGCCCGAGGACCCCCCGGCACCGCTGCCCCCTCCCCAGCCGCCCAGGGGGGGGCCACGCCGGGCCCCGGCCCCCATGCCGAGCACCAGTAGGTAATGGAGCGTGGCCGGCGGTGGTGATGCTGCTTGGGACACGGTGCTGCTCCGGTGGTGACGGGCCGGCTCCGGCCGGGACGCGGGGTGGGGGGTGCGGGCTCCACCTGACGCTTCCTGCTCTGCCTTCCCATCATGCCGTGCAGCAACCCGGACCTGCGGCGCAGCGACCCCGGCTGGGAGCGAGCCGACAGCCTGCTGCAGGCGGGCAGCGCCAACCTGCCCCAAGCCGGCTCCCTGGAGCGCAACCGCATAGGGGGTAGGAACCGGCCGGGGGGCGCCAGGGGGTGTGGGGCAAGACGTGGGGCACAGGGGGTGGGGGTAGGGGCATGGGGGCGCCAGGGGGTGGGGGGCAAGATGTGGGGGCACAGGGGGTGGGGGTAGGGGCTTGGGGGCACCAGGGGATGTGGGCAAGACATGGGAGCACAGGGGGTGGGGGTAGGGGCGTGGGGGCACCAAGGGGTGTGGGGCAGGGCTTGGGCGGGTGGGGGGTCTGTTCCCGAAATGTCATGCCCCCCCATCCCTGCAATCCCAGCCCCACAGGGCCCCTCTCCCCCATCCCCTGCTGCCCCCCAGATCTGACCCTCTCTCCCCCACCCCAGCTGCATCCAAGAGGGAGAGCTCCCCCATCCTGCCCCTGGTGAGCAAGCCCAAGGCGGAGGATCACCGCTCGCGCCCCGGCCGGCCCGCGGTGAGTGTCGGGGTGGGGGGAGGCATGGGGGGTGGATGTGGGGCGCCCTGTGGGACAGTGTTTGGGGCGGTCGCCCGTTGGTAGAGCTGGAACCATGGGCGTGCCGACGGTTCTGGGGGGCTGCAGGGCCCTGGGCATTGGAATTGGGGTGGCCAGGCCATCCGGGAGGAGGATTTCAATCCTGTGACCTGGGGAGAGAACCCAGGAGTCCTGGCTCCCAGCCCCCACTCCCCTCCCGGAGCCAGGGAGAGAACCCAGGCGTCCTGGCTCCCGGCCGCTGGCTGCGTGGTGTGTGTGAGGTGGGGATGCCGGGGGGTCTCGCTCTCACGCGTTAACGTCTGCGCCCTTCTTCCCTCTGCTCCCCCCGCGCCACTACAGAGCTATAAACGTGCCATCGGCGAGGTTAGTGCGTCCGTGTGTCTGGGCCCGGCCCGGCCTGTCCTGTCTGCTGCTCTGTGCTTCGCCCCTCAGCGCCGGGAGAGAACCCAGGCGTCCTGGCTCCCAGCCCCCACTGCCCTCCCAGCGCGGGGGAGAGAACCCAGGAGTCCTGGCCCCCAGCCCCCACTGCCCTCCCAGAGCCGGGGAGAGAACCCAGGAGTCCTGGCCCCCAGCCCCCACTGCCCTCCCAGAGCCGGGGAGAGAACCCAGGAGTCCTGGCTCCCAACCCCCACTGCCCTCCCAGCGCCGGGGAGAGAACCCAGGAGTCCTGGCTCTCAGCCCCCCCTGCTCTAACTCCCAGGCCTCACTCCCCTCCTGGAGCCGGGAGAGAACCTAGGAGTCCTGGCTCCCAGCCCCCACTGCCCTCCCAGCGCGGGGGAGAGAACCCAGGAGTCCTGGCTCCCAACCCCCACTGCCCTCCCAGCGCCGGGGAGAGAACCCAGGAGTCCTGGCTCCCAGCCCCCACTGCCCTCCCAGAGTCGGGAGAGAACCCAGGAGTCCTGGCCCCCAGCCCCTCCTGCTCTAACTCCCAGGCCTCACTCCGCTCCCGGAGCCAGGAGAGAACCCAGGAGTCCTGGCTCCCAAACACCCTGCTCTAACCTCCCAGCCCCCACTGCCCTCCCAGAGCCGGGGAGAGAACCCAGGCGTCCTGGCTTTCAAACCCCCATCCCCCATTCCTTCCCCTGGCGTTTGGGGGGCCATGCCCCGGTTCAGGAGCTCCCCACCCTGCTGGCTGCTTGTGTGCGGTGTGGCTGTTAGCCAGGTGTGGGGAGCGTGGCACTAACCCCCCGCCCGGCCCCCCAGAATTTCGTGCTGCTGAAGGAGCGGCCCGAGGAGCCCCCCAAGCCCCCCAAGAAGGCCATGGACTACTCCTCCTCCAGTGACGAGCCGGACAGCAGCGAGGAGGAGGACGACGAGGCCGAGGGGGAGCCCCAGGATGCGGGGGGTGAGCCCAGCGGGACCAGGTAGGGCATGGGGTGCCGGGGAGGTAGGGGATGGGAAGGGGAGCAGTGGGGGGACAATGTAGGGGACGGGAGGTGGGGGGACAGGAAGGGAAGGTGGGGGGCAATGTAGGGGACGGGAGGTGGGGGGACGGGGATGGGAAGGGGAGCAGCGGGGGGACAATGTAGGGGACGGGAGGTGGGGGGACGGGAAGGGGAGCAGTGGGGGGACAGGGGGAACGGGAAGGGAAGGTGGGGGGACGGTGCAGGGGCGGGGGGCCCGGGGGCAGGAGGGATCCGGCCCCTCACCCCCGCCCCCCCCCCAGGCCGAGCGGGGACGGGGACACCGACAGCGTCAGCACCATGGTGGTTCACGAGGTGGAGGAGCCGTCGGGCAGCGGGTCGGAGAGCGGCTCCTACGGCGGGGACGGCACCATGCTGGTGCAGCGGGTGAGCCGTGCCCGGGGGGCAAGGGACGGGGGCCATGCCCGGGGGGCTGGGACGGAGCACTGTGCCCCGGGGGGGATGGGACGGGGGGGCCGTGCCTCAGGGGCTGGGATGGAGTGCTGTGCCCCGGTGGGGATGGGACGGGGGGGCTGTGCCCGGGGGGCTGGGACGGAGCACTGTGCCCCGGGGGGGATGGGACGGGGGGGGCCGTGCCCGGGGGGGATGGGGGGCTGTGCCTCAGGGGCTGGGATGGAGTGCTGTGCCCCGGGGGGGATGGGACGGGGGGTCCGTGCCTGGGGGGGAAGGGGGCTGTGCCCGGGGGGCTGGGACAGAGCACTGTGCCCCGGGGGGGATGGGACGGGGGGGGCCGTGCCCGGGGGGGATGGGGGGGCTGTGCCTCGGGGGCTGGGATGGAGTGCTGTGCCCCGGGGGGGATGGGACGGGGGCCGTGCCCGGGGGGGAAGGGGGCTGTGCCCGGGGGGCTGGGACAGAGCACTGTGCCCCGGGGGGGATGGGACGGGGGGGCCGTGCCCAGAGGGGATGGGGGGGCTGTGCCTCGGGGCCTGGGATGGAGTGCTGTGGCCCGGGGGGGTTGGGATGGGGGCGCTGTGCCCCGGGGTGGCTGGGACGTAGCGCCGTGCCCGGGGGGGATGGGGGGGCCGTGCCCCGGGGGGGAAGGGGGCCGTGCCCTGGGGGCTGGGACGTAGTGCCGTGCCCGGGGGGGATGGGGGGCCGTGCCCGGGGGGGTTGGGGGGGCTGTGCCCCGGGGGCTGGGACGTAGCGCCGTGCCCGGGGGGGATGGGGGGCCGTGCCCGGGGGGGTTGGGGGGGCTGTGCCCCGGGGGCTGGGACGTAGCGCTGTGCCCCGGGGGGGCAGGGACGTAGCGCTGTGCCCGGGGGGGATGGGGGGCCGTGCCCGGGGGGGTTGGGGGGGCTGTGCCCCGGGGGCTGGGACGTAGCGCCGTGCCCGGGGGGGATGGGGGGGCCGTGCCCGGGGGGGTTGGGGGGGCTGTGCCCCGGGGGCTGGGACGTAGCGCCGTGCCTGGGGGGGACGGGGGGGCTGTGCCCCGGGGGCTGGGACGTAGCGCCGTGCCCCGGGGGGGCTGGGACGTAGCGCCGTGCCCGGGGGGGATGGGGGGCCGTGCCCCGGGGGGGAAGGGGGCCGTGCCCTGGGGGCTGGGACGGAGCGCTGTGCCCCGGGGGGGTTGGGAAGGGGGGGCCATGGCCCGGGGGGCTGACCCCAGGGACGGGGATCCCCCCGTGCCCCCCGCTGACCCCCCCGTTCCCCCGCAGACCCCCGAGGAGGAGCGGAGCCTGCTGCACGCCGACAGCAACGGCTACACCAACCTGCCGGACGTGGTCCAGCCCGGCCACTCGCCCACCGAGCCCAAGGGCCAGGGCGGCTCCCCCGCCAAGGACAGCGCCAGCGACGTGAGCCCCCGCGCGGGCTGCTGGGGGAGGGGCAGGTGGGGGAGGGGGAGCTGGAGGGGGGGCCATGTCTCACCTTGTCCTTCCCCCCCCAGTACCAGTCGCGGGGGCTGGTCAAGGCCCCTGGCAAAAGCTCCTTCACCATGTTTGTGGACCTGGGCATCTACCAGACCACGGGCAGCGGGGACACCATCCCCATCACCGGTGAGTGGGCTGCGGGGGGCACTGGGGGGGTGCTGGGCAGCAGGGACACCATCCCCATCACGGGTGAGCGGGCGGCGGGGGGCATTGGGGGGCTGCAGGGGGGTGCCGGGCAGCGGGGACACCATCCCCATCACCGGTGAGCGGGCTGCGGGGGGCACTGGGGGGCTGCAGGGGGGTGCCAGGCAGCGGGGAAACCATCCCCATCACCGGTGAGTGGGCTGCGGGGGGCACTGGGGGGGTGCCGGGCAGCGGGGACACCATCCCCATCACCGGTGAGCGGGCGGCGGGGGGCACTGGGGGGCTGCAGGGGGGTGCCGGGTGGCGGGGGGCACTGGGGGGCTGCAGGGGGGGCGCGGGCTGCGGGCAGAGGGCTCAGCGGCGGGCTGCGGCAAGGCTTGGCGGGGGCAGCCCGGCCGCTGACCCCCCTCTCCCCACAGCGCTGGTGGGGGCGGACCCCAGGCAGCTGGAGCAGCTGCAGCTGGAGGTGCGGAAGGGCTCGGTGGTGAACGTGAACCCCACGAACACGCGGCCCCACAGCGACACCCCCGAGATCCGCAAGTACAAGAAGCGCTTCAACTCGGAGATCCTGTGCGCCGCCCTGTGGGGTGAGCGGGGGGCGGGCGGGGGACCCTGGGGGTCGCCGTGGGGACGGGGTGGAGGGCGTTGCTCTGGGGCCAGCAGGGAGGAGGGGGTGGTCCCAGGGGGCTGAGCAGGGAGGAGGGGGGTGGTCCCAGGGAGGAGGGCTCGCTGTGGGGCGGGCGGGGAGGAGGAGGGCTCGCCGTGGGGCGGGCGGGTCTCACGCTGTCCCCCCCCCGTGCCTAGGGGTGAACCTGCTGGTGGGGACGGAGAACGGGCTGCTGCTGCTGGACCGCAGCGGGCAGGGGAAGGTGTACGGCCTGATCAGCCGCCGGCGCTTCCAGCAGATGGCCGTGCTGGAGGGGCTCAACCTGCTCACCACCATCTCGGGTAGGGTCCCCGGCCCCCCGCGGCACCCCCCGCAGCACCCCCCGCGGCCCCTGTGACCCCCACGGGCCTCCACCTGCTCACCACCATCTCGGGTAGGGTCCCCGGCCCCCCGCGGCACCCCCCGCAGCACCCCCCGCGGCCCCTGTGACCCCCCACGGGCCTCCACCTGCTCACCACCATCTCGGGTAGGGTCCCTGGCCCCCCACGGCGCCCCCCGCGGCCCCTGTGACCCCCACGGGCCTCCACCTGCTCACCACCATCTCGGGTAGGGTTCTCGGCCCCCTACACTGTCCCCCGCAGCCCCTGTGACCCCCATATCCTCCGCGGCCCCTGTGACCCCCACGGGCCTCAACCTGCTGACCACCATCTCGGGTAAGGGCCCCCCGGCGCCCCATGGCCAGCTCTCCCCGGCTCAGCGCCCGTCTCGCCCAGGGAAGAGGAACAAGCTGCGGGTCTATTACCTGTCCTGGCTTCGCAACAAGATCCTGCACAACGACCCCGAGGTGGAGAAGAAGCAGGGCTGGACCACGGTGGGCGACATGGAGGGCTGCGTTCACTACCGCGTGGGTAAGAGCCCCCGCCCCACGGCCACCCCGCTACCGCGTGGGCACGAGACCCCGCCCCCTGCGGCCTGGCCACGCCCCCTCCCTGCCCCTGGCCACCCCACTACCGCGTGGGCACGGGACCACGCACCCTCCCTGCCCCCTTCTTCCTTCACCCTCCCACTTCCCTGGTCCTTCTCGCATCAACACCCGAACTCCGAAGGTGCGAACAGTCGGATGGTTATTGGGGGGATCTTCCAGCGAGCTTCAGCCCAACTTCCTGTCTGCCCCTATTTCCCAAGCCCCACTTCCTTCCTGTCTGCCCCTAATTCAGCGAGTAATGGTCTGAGCTACCCCTTCACGGCAGTCCGTCCGCCCAATCCGAACGTGGGAAGGTGATTCTCTGACCAATCACACCCCACGGCGCTAACGGCTCGCAGCAGACAGCCGCGTAGCGCCCCAGCCCGCCTGCCGCCGGGAAAGTGGGGGGCACGAAGATCAGACGGACGGAAATGAGGGTTCCCTCCGTACGCCGGCCGACGGTGATTTTCATTCTTTGCGTTTCTACCGACGTGATCTTAGAGTCTGCGCCTGTAGGTGCCACCCCCCAGTAGCGCGGGGGTAAGGGAGCCCCCCACGGCACAGCCATACCCCACCCTCCCCCCGCGGCCCGGCCAGACCCCGTTACTGCACGGGTAAGAGATCACCCCCCAGCTCTGCTGGTCTCCTCCCTCCCGAAGCACAGCCCCGCCCCCGCACTGGCCCCCAGATCTCCGCTCCCCCTGCCCCATGGCGCCGCACCCTGGCTGGGGAGTGACCGGGGCCCGGCTCTCTCGGCAGTGAAGTACGAGCGCATCAAGTTCCTGGTGATCGCCCTGAAGAACTCGGTGGAGGTCTACGCCTGGGCCCCCAAACCCTACCACAAGTTCATGGCCTTCAAGGTATCAAGGGGGGCTGGCAGCCAGGACTCCTGGGTTCTCTCCCCGGCGCTGGGAGGGGAGTGTGGGAGCTGGGAGTCAGGACGCCTGGGTTCTCTCCCCGGCTCTGGGAGGGGAGTGGGGGCTGGTGGGTGAGAGCAGGGGGGGCTGGGAGCCAGGACTCCTGGGTTCTCTCCCCGGCTCTGGGAGGGGAGTGGGGGCTGGTGGGTGAGAGCAGGGGGGGCTGGGAGCCAGGACTCCTGGGTTCTCTCCCCGGCTCTGGGAGGGGAGTGGGGGCTGGTGGGTGAGAGCAGGGGGGGCTGGGAGCCAGGACTCCTGGGTTCTCTCCCAGCTCTGGGAGGGGAGTGTGGGAGCTGGGAGTCAGGACGCCTGGGTTCTCTCCCCAGCTTGGGGAGGGCAGTGGGGTGCAGTGGTTAGAGCGGGGGGCTGACCCCGCACACTGACTCCCCACCCCCCCGTTTCAGTCCTTCGCAGACCTGCCGCACCGGCCGCTGCTGGTGGAGTTGACGGTGGAGGAGGGTCAGAGGTTAAAGGTCATCTACGGGTCGTGCGCCGGGTTCCACGCCATTGACGTGGACTCAGGAAACAACTACGACATCTACATCCCCGTGCACGTGAGGGGGCGGGGCGATGGGGGCGGGGCACGGGGGGATGCCCACGCAAGTGGGCGCCGGGGTGGCCTTGGGCGTGCACGCACCCACACAGCACTGGGGGGTCAGGCCATGGGGCGGGTGGGTGCCCTTTGCCCCCTGACCTTTGCCCTGTGCCGGCAGATCCAGACCCACATCACGCCCCACGCCATCATCTTCCTGCCCAACACGGAGGGCATGGAGATGCTGCTCTGCTACGAGGACGAGGGCGTCTACGTCAACACCTACGGGCGCATCATCAAGGACGTGGTGCTGCAGTGGGGGGAGATGCCCACCTCCGTGGGTGAGCCCGGACGCCTGGGTCCTCCCGGGTTCTCTCCCCAGCTCTGGGAGGGGAGTGGGGGCTGGGAGTCAGGACTCCTGGGTTCTCTCCCCAGCTCTGGGAGGGGAGTGGGGGCTGGTGGGTGAGAGCGGGGGGGGGCTGGGAGTCAGGACTTCTGGGTTCTCTCCCCAGCTCTGGGAGGGGAGTGGGGGCTGGTGGGTGAGAGCGGGGGGGACTGGGAGTCAGGACTCCTGGGTTCTCTCCCCAGCTCTGGGAGGGGAGTGGGGGCTGGTGGGTGAGAGCGGGGGGGACTGGGAGTCAGGACTCCTGGGTTCTCTCCCCAGCTCTGGGAGGGGAGCGGGGGCTGGGAGTCAGGACTCCTGGGTTCTCTCCCCAGCTCTGGGAGGGGAGTGGGGGCTGGTGGGTGAGAGCGGGGGGGACTGGGAGTCGGGACTCCTTGGTTCTCTCCCCAGCTCTGGGAGGGGAGTGGGGGCTGGGAGTCAGGACTCCTGGGTTCTCTCCCCAGCTCTGGGAGGGGAGTGGGGGCTGGGAGTCAGGACTCCTGGGTTCTCTCCCCAGCTCTGGGAGGGGAGCGGGGGCTGGGAGTCAGGACTCCTGGATTCTCTCCCTGGCTGTGGGAGAGGAGAGGGACCTGGTGGGTTAGAGCCGGGGGGCTGGGAGCCAGGACTCCTGGGTCCAGTGAGGAAGGGTCCCCCCCTGACTCTCTAACCCCCCCCCCCCCCCAGCGTACATCTGCTCCAACCAGATCATGGGCTGGGGCGAGAAGGCCATCGAGATCCGCTCCGTGGAGACGGGGCACCTGGACGGGGTTTTCATGCACAAGCGGGCCCAGCGCCTCAAGTTCCTGTGCGAGCGCAACGACAAGGTGGGCCCTAGGGGGCGCCGGGCGGCAGGGAGTGGGGCAGGGAGCTCAGCAGGGGGGTCTCCCCAGAGCTAGTTCTGTCCCCAGTGTCCCCGCAGCAAGGGTGTTCGACAGCTGCTGTGCCCCGCCCCGGAGGTGGGCGCGTCCCGGTGCCGGGCGAGGGTTCCCCGGGTCACCCGCCGCCCTGCCCCAGAGGTGGGCGCGTCTCGGTGCCGGGCGAGGGTTCCCCGGGTCACCAGCCGCCCCGCCCCGGAGGTGGCCGCATCTCGGCGCCAGGCGAGGGGTCCCCGGGTCACCCGCCGCCCCGCCCCGGAGGTGGCCGCATCTCGGCGCCGGGCAAGGGGTCCCCGGGTCACCCGCCGCCCCGCCCCAGAGGTGGGCACGTCTCGGTGCCGGGCGAGGGGTCCCCGTGAAACCCGCCGCCCCACCCCAGAGGTGGGCGCATGCCAGACTTACTCCTGCTCTGCTCCCCCTCAGGTTTTCTTCGCCTCCGTCCGCTCCGGGGGCAGCAGCCAGGTTTACTTCATGACACTCAACAGAAACTGTATCATGAACTGGTAAAAGGCCCCGCCCCTGGTGCTGGCTCCGCCCCAGCACTGGCCCCGCCTCTGGAGGGAAGGGGCGGGGCCCCCTCAGACACTGGATCCCTATGCCGGAGACTCCGCCCCCACAGCCAGCGAGGATCAGGACCGACCAATCAGCAGAACTGATGCCTTGATCGCCTTCCCCCCCACCCATGTCTGATGCTGCTTCGGGGGGGCATCTCCATGGTGACAGTGTGTGTCCCCCCCGACTGACAGACTGACTGCCCTCCGCTTCGCTCGCCCGCCCCCTCCTCCGACTCATGGGGACCTGCTTTGTTCATAGCCGGGCCGAAATCTCGGCGCCGGGCGAGGGGTCCCCGGGTCACCCGCCGCCCCGCCCCAGAGGTGGGTGCATCTCGGCACCGGGCAAGGGGTCCCCGGGTCACCCGCCGCCCCGCCCCAGAGGTGGCCGCATCTCGGCGCCGGGCGAGGGGTCCCCGGGTCACCCGCCGCCCCGCCCCGGAGGTGGGCGCATCTCAGTGCCAGGCGAGGGGTCCCAGGCGTGTGTGGGGTGACGGGCAACCCCCCCGATGAAACACAAGGAGGGAGGTGGCCGCAGGCCCAGGCTGGGGGGACCCAGTGCTGTCGCTGTGGGGCGCTGCACCTGCCACGCCCCTGTGGAGGGGACTCAGAGTGGCCGGGGGGCGCAGACCCAGCGCTTTGTGCCAATTTCACTTTGCTTAGAGGGGGGATGGGGCCTTTCCCGCCACCTGGGTCGGAGCCGCGGTGGTGGTAGGGAACCCCCAAAGCAGCCCCCAGACTGCCTTGTGCACCCCCAGAACTCCTCCCCCTGCAGGTCCTGGGCCGGGCAGACGGGGGCGACCCGCCGCAGGCGTCTGGGGGGCGAATGTACCGGGGGACATGGGGGGAGGCGGAATGGCCCCTCCGGGCTCTGTGTATATTTTGCTTTAATTATTTTTATTTTGTAACAATGATTCATTAACAAAGCACTTTAAAGCCCCGACTGCATCTCGTGGGGGGCCGGGAACACCCCCCGGGGCAGATTTGGGGTTATTCTCTAACTGATCCAGGAGAGCTGGTCCTAGGGCAGGGACTGGCTGGCTCAGGGGGGCGGGGAATGGGGCAGGAACCTGTCCCCTCTAGGGGGCACCAGTTCCCTTCCAGCCCCATGGGAGCCGGGCTGCAGCAGCAGTGCAAGGGTTAAACTGGGGGGCACAGAGCCAGCATGCTGATTCTCCTCCCTGCCCCTCTGACGCTGCCTGCAGTTGAGGGGTCCTGCCTGGGGGCCCCCCAAGAGCCATATGGAGTGTGGGGGGGGTTATGGAGTTCATGGGACCCCCCCAGTATTCAGTTTCCTCTGTACGTTGCTTGCATCTATCAAGCCCCCCCCCCATCCCACCCCGCGCCGTGGCCTTGAAATTTCATCTGTTAATAAAAAACCAAATTCTATGACTTTCCCCGCCTGGTCCGGAGTTATTTACCCCGCGGGGGGCGGGCAGCGGGCAGCCCCACCCCCGGGAGGTGCCGGCAGGAGGCGGTTGGCACTGACCAGCAGGAGAGTTGGCGGCAGCCCCTGGCTGTGGCTTGATCCGGTTCGTCTCGGGCAGCTGGGGCAGGGTAGGTGGGGCAGGGCCCGGGGGGAGAGCCAGGGCACACTGAGGAAGTGGAGTTCACGGGGCCAATCCCCACTATCCCAGTGGGTGTTGCAACAATGTCAGGACCCCGAGTAAACTCTCGTCCTCATTCCGAGGGTCCTTATCACCCCCGTGCCGCCTTCCTGTTCTTCTGCCCAAGCGTAGTAACCTCCAGACCAGGCACCCGCAGACTCCGGCCGGTGCCGCAGAGAATTTTGGCAGAACCGTGTCGGTGAGAAGTGGGATTGTTTAAGAAAATCTCAAAAGCCACCAGGAAAGATGCTGAGAAGCCAGCCCGGCAGCAAGAGCAGCGTCGAATGGATGACCATGGCCGAATGTAAACCCGACTGTAGGACACTGATGAGGAAAGCTAAAGGCCAGAGGGAGAACTGGGGGGGTCAGCCGGCGGCGTTAAGAACGCGCGTGGTCACTGTATCGGGGACAAACCGAAGCCTGACAAGGAGCTCACACACATGTCAAGGGAGCGTTCGCGGTGAAGTGGCCGTTAACACCCCACCAGTCATGGCGGGGGCGGGGAACTGCTGTACTGAACCATCCATCCAGCCTGTCTCAGTCCCTGGTTTTGGGTGTCTGGCACAGTGATGAATTTCAGCTCCCCGGTTCCTCTGGATCTGTGACCCTCAGAATATCCCAATGCCCCCCAGCCCCCATAACTGGAGGGGTGGTAACAGGCTACTTCGCCTCAAATGGTCCCTTGAAATGTGTGTTTAGCTGAGTCCCTCTCCCAGCCTGCAGAAGGGCTCGGTGGGGCGCGAAAGCTCGTCTCTCCCACGAATAAAATACATTCCCTCCCCCACCTTGTCTCGCTCAAGGTAGCCACTGGATGACTTGCCACCAAGAGTTTTAAAAGAGCTGGCCGAGCAGCTCACTGAAACATTCGTGTTGATTTTCAGTGACTCTTGGAGCACTGGGCAAGTTCCAGGGGACTGGAAGAAACCCAACGCTGTGCCAGTGTTTAAAAAGGGCAAACGGGCTGACCTGAGTATTTCGAGGCCTGTCAGCCGGACATGGATCGTGGGCAGGATAGTGGAGCAGCTTGATACAGGACTCGATTAATAAAGCAAGGCAGGGTAATTAATGCAAACTGACATGGGATTGTGGCAAACAGAACCTGTCAAGCCATCTGATCTCTTTTTTTTGACGAGAACAGAAGCGGGGGGTGACAGTGTTGACGTAGTAGACGAGGACTCCGGTGAGGCCTTTGGCTCGGCACCGCCGAACGGTTTGATTGGAACAGGGCCCGTGTTAAACGAACTAAAACCTGGTAACTGATCGGTCTCGACCGTACCTGGCAACGCGGAATCGTCATCGAGCAGCTCGCTTTCCGGTGGTGTCCTGGGCTCAGGGACCTGTGAAACATAAGAAACATAAGAACACCCCAATAAAGATTGCAGGTGACCCCAAAATTGTGGGAAATGAGGAAGAGGCCGTGTCCCCGGTTCAGAGCGATGTGGGTCACAGCCCCATACTGTGGTTTGAATGTCAACGTGCACAACAAGGAACGAAGCGCGTCAGCCCTACACAGGGGCCGGGGGAGTCTCTCCGGGGGCGCAGCGGCTCTGAAGCAGATTTGGGGGGCGCGTGGTGGGTAATCAGCGGAACGTGAGCTCCCGGCGCGACGCTGTGAGCAAAGGGGCGAATGCGACCCTGGCCTGCGTCAGCGGGAGTCTCGCGTCGGGCAGAGAGGCGACCCGCCGGGGGGCGAGTACATCGGAGAGGGGTCAGAGAAGAGCCGCGAGAAGGATTCAAAACCCTGCCTTCGAGTGAGAGACTCCAGGAGCTCAATTAGCTGCACGGCGCGGCGGCGAAGGGGTGACTGATCCCGGGCTGTGAGGGCCGGCGCGGGGAGCGAATGTTCACAACGGGCTCCTCAGACTGGCAGAGGCAGCTCCCACCCGGGCCGAGGGTTGGAACCAGGCGAATTCGGGCTGGAAACAAAATGCAAAACGTCTAACGGTGAGGGGGCCCGGTGGGTTAGAGCAGGGGGGGCTGGGAGCCAGGACTCCTGGGTTCTCTCCCTGGCTCTGGGAGGGGAGTGGGGGCTGGTGGGTCAGAGCAGGGGGGGCTGGGAGCCAGGACTCCTGGGTTCTCTCCCCGGCTCTGGGAGGGGAGTGGGGGCTGGTGGGTCAGAGCAGGGGGGACTGGGAGCCAGGACTCCTGGGTTCTCTCCCCGGCTCTGGGAAGGAAGTGGGGGCCCGGTGGGTTAGAGCAGGGGGGGCTGGGAGCCAGGACTCCTGGGTTCTCTCCCCGGCTCTGGGAGGGGAGCGGGGGCTGGTGGGTTAGATCGGGGGGGGGGGGGCTGGGAGCCCGGACTCCTGGGTTCTCTCCCCGGCTCTGGGAGGGGAGCGGGGGCTGGTGGCTCAGGCTCTCTCTCTAACACACTCTCTGGCCTGTCAGCCCCTGGGATGTGGGGGGAACAGGTGCAGCGAGGGGGGGGGTGGGAAAGTGACTCGACACCGGTGGACTGGGGGGGGGAGAGATCCAGTGTCTGTCCCACCCCGGAAGCCGGAATCAACCTCAAAATAACTTGCCCCTTTTCCAGCCGCCGCGGCCGGGAGGGGGACTCGGCCGCGATGCGGGGACTGGGGGTGCTGCTCCTCGCCCTGCTGTGCGGGGGGGTCAGTGGTAAGTTGGGAGGAGGAAACCTGAGCCCTCCGGGGGGGCCCTGACATCCATGGGGGGCCGATGGAGCCAGGCCCTGATTCCCCCGAAATGGGGGGGGTCTGAACCAGTGGGGCGGGGGGCTGGGGACGGGGATAATCGGGAGGGGTTGAACCAGGACTGGGGCGGGGTGGGCGGCACAAAGTGGTGGGAGGGCAGGGCTGGGGGCGGGCTGCTCCCCACACCCCCGGGCCTGACCCCTGCCTGCCCCACAAGGGGCCCGGGGCGGGAACGAGGAGCTGCGGCTCTACGAGAAACTCTTCGCCGACTACGACAAGAACACGCGGCCGGTGAGGCACCCCGACGACACGGTGGAGGTGCAGATAATGCTGACGCTGACCAACCTCATCTCGCTGGTGAGAGGCCCCTCGCTCGCGGCCCACGGCCCCACGGCCCACGGCCGGCGCCCCTCGCTCCCGCCCCACGGCCGGCGCCCCTCGCTCCCGCTCCCTGGCCGGCGCCCCTCGCTCCCGCCCCACGGCCAGCCTGGCTGCACCCCTCGCTCCCGCCCCACGGCCCCACGGCCAGCGCCCCTCGCTCCCGCCCCACGGCCGGCGCCCCTCGCTCCCGCTCCCTGGCCGGCGCCCCTCGCTCCCGCCCCATGGCCGGCGCCCCTCGCTCCCGCTCCCTGGCCGGCGCCCCTCGCTCCCGCCCCATGGCCGGCGCCCCTCGCTCCCGCTCCCTGGCCGGCGCCCCTCGTTCCCGACCCACGGCCAGCCTGGCTGCACCCCTCGCTCCCGCCCCACGGCCCCACGGCCAGCGCCCCTCGCTCCCGCCCCACGGCCGGCCTGGCTGCACCCCTCGCTCCCGCCCCGCAGCCCCCCAAACCACGCTGATGGTCTCCATCCTGTTGCAGAATGAAAAGGAGGAGACTCTGACCACCAATGTCTGGATAAAGATTGTGAGTAACCCCCTCCCGCCCCACAGACACGGGGTCTCCTGCCCCACTCAGGCACCCCCAGACTCCTTGTTGACAAAGGCCCTCAAGTGACCCCAGAGTAGGATCTCACCTGCCCCCCTCCCCCCCATCGCACTGCCGGCCTGAGCCTGAGGAAAGAACCCAGGAGTTCTGGCTCCCAGCTGCTCCCGCTGCACTAATCCCCCAGTTCCAGCGAGTGACCTTGTCCTGCAGGGCCGTGGGGCAACTGCTATCCCCTGGCCCCCCCAGCTCTTCCGGTCCCCTCACTCCCGACCCGCAGCCCCTGCTAGTCCAGCCCCAGCCCTGCCGGTGCCCCTCACTCCCGACCCACAGCCCCTGCCAGCCCAGCCCTGGGCTCCTCGCACACAGCCCTGTGGCTAGGGGTGCAGGGGGTCCCCCAGCCTCACCCCCTGTGTCTCTGCCCCCAGGAATGGGTGGACTATCGGCTGAATTATAGCAACAGTGAATTCAAAGGGATCCGCTCCCTGCGGGTCCCCTCCGACATGGTCTGGCTGCCGGACATCGTCCTGGAGAACAAGTGAGACTGTGGCGGGGGGGGCTAAGGGCCGACGCCCCAGGGTGTGATGGGGAGGGAGGCTGTGGGGGGAAGCCGGATGACTTACAGGCTCAGGGACCCTGGGAGATTCGGGGTGGGGTGGGTTTCTGGGCTGGCAGGATTTTGACGGTTGCTGGAGTTTGCAGCAGTTGCACGGGGCAGATCTCAGGGGGACATGGGGCAGGGCTGGGGTGATAGTTCTTGGGTTGCGTGGGCCCCGCAGGGTGGGTTTGGGGGGCAGACCTATGTCACCCATCTCCCAGCATCCTCGGGGCTTTTTCCTACCGCTTCTCTCCCAGTAACTGGGGCCGCGACCTGCTTGCTCTGCGCCCCACGGGTTTTCTTCCCACTCGCAAGAGGGACGGGAAACGTCCGCACTTCTTCCTCCGGCAGTTGGTCACGGTCCCAGCCCCAGCTCCCGCTCCCTGTCAGCCAGGCCCGAAGGCCCCAGGAGAATCTGGAGCGGGGGGCTCTGGCTATGTCACGTGTAAACGCTCTCGGGCGTCCAGGCCTAACACCTCCTCGAACCCCGGACAGGGCGTGACTCGGAGAAGCAGCAGTTAATTGCGACCCTCACTGAGCCGAGCAAGTGTCTAGCCACACTTGCTAACGGGTTGGTGGCTCAGCTCGCCGAGCCTGTGTCTGGCTCCCTGCCTCCAGCCCCCGGCTTCCCCCACTCCCCCATTAACACTCAGCTCCGTGGCTGGGGCCTTGCCCAGGGACCGGGCCAGCCTGGGGCAGGGGCCTCGCGCTGCCCGCTGGGGCGAGGAGACCAGGGCACAGCTCCCCAGAGGACACCCGCTGCAGAGAAGCCCCAGGTCACCACCGGCTCCCGTTGGCGGATTGGGCGCCAGGAGCTTCACCGCCAGCAGATTTTCCTCCGGCCCAGATGGCGGGTGGCTCGTTTGGGTCTGGCTTCGAGATCCCTCCAAGCTGGAGAGGGGCCAGGGGCCAGACCCTGGATCTCCACAGCTCTGGCCTGGCGCCACCGGCTGCTTGGATACCGATTGCTTGTGCCGGCTGCTGCTTTTGTTTGATGCTCTCGCTGCGATTCCCCAAGGAGTTGAGACGAGGCCATTTTCCGGGCGCAGAGAGGTCGGCCTCCGCCCTTTGCAGAGGCTGGTTAGGGTGCCGGTCTCACCGATCACGCACCAGCTTCCTGGTGACCCCACGGCCGACGTGGCCAGATTCCCACAGCTGGTGCCAGGTGAAAAGGATTTGTCATTCTTTCGGTCACAGCTTGTCGAATATCTCGGACAGCTGCTTCCTCGGCCCTCTCGCTTTCTGCCCACTTCCTTTGTCGCCGCTGCTGGTACGATTCCCATGGCCACACCGAAAATCAAGCAGAATCGTCTCTGCAAATGGCTCGTGCGCCGTGGACATGTTCCCGTCTCTCTTTGCTGCTGTGTTGTGGGAGATACCTGTTCCGTAGCTGTCCCATGGCTGAGGATTGAAGCAACGCAGATGTCTTCAACCCCACTTCCCTGCAGCCACACCCGTGGAATTCATGGCATCTCACGGGCGGCATCGTCAAATTCATTTGGATTCCCTCCCCTTCATCAGCTGGGCTCTGCAGTGGGCTGCTTCATCGTACACGACACCAGCCCTGGCTTGGCCCAGAGCGTGGGGCGTAACTCGAAAAAGAGTGGTGCAAAAAGCAGAAACTCAGTCAAATTACGGAGGATGAATATTTAAAAAAAAAAAAAAACCATAAACAGGTAGGGACAAAATTAGAAAGGCCAAGGCACAAAACAAGATTCAACGAGCTGGGCGAAAAGGGGTAAGAAGAACACATTTTACAACTACGTTACAAGCAAGAGGACTTCCTGCCCTCAGGACGGGAGAATCCCAGGCACCGCTACAGACTAGGGACCGAATGGCTCGGCAGCAGTTCTGCGGAAAAGGACCTAGGGGTGACAGTGGACGAGAAGCTGGATATGAGTCAACAGTGTGCCCTTGTTGCCAAGAAGGCCAGTGGCATTTTGGGATGTATACGTAGGGACATTGCCAGCAGATCGAGGGACGTGATTGTTCCCCTCTATTCGGCACTGGTGAGGCCTCATCTGGAGTACTGTGTCCAGTTTTGGGCCCCACACTACAGAAGGGATGTGGACAAATGGGAGAGTCTCCAGCGGAGGGCAACAAAAAGGATTCGGGGACACACATGACTTACGAGGAGGGGCTGAGGGAGCTGGGATTGTTTAGTCTGCAGAAGAGAAGCGTGAGGGGGGATTTGACAGCAGCCTTCAACTACCTGAAAGGGGGTTCCAAAGAGGATGGAGCTCGGCTGGTCTCAGTGGTGGCCAATGACAGAACAAGGAGTAATGGTCTCAAGTTGCAGTGGGGGAGGTCTAGGTTGGATATTAGGAAACACTATTTCACGAGAAGGGTGGTGAAGCACTGGAATGGGTCACCTAGGGAGGTGGTGGAATCTCCTTCCTTAGAGGTTTTTAAGGCCCGGCTTGACAAAGCCCTGGCTGGGATGATTTAGTTGGGGTTGGTCCTGCTTTGAGCAGGGGGTTGGACTAGGTGACCTCCTGAGGTCCCTTCCAACCCTGATCTTCTATGATTCTATGAAGACCAAGGACAGGGTACGCCCATTGCTCATTGAGGAGGGAAAGACAATAACAAAAAACCGCAGCAGCGGCCTATGTGTTAAATGCCCTTTTTTTGTTTCAGTTTTCACCGAAAAGTTAGTGGTGACCAGACGACTAACACCGCGAACGTCCGTGTAAACGGGGTAGGATCTGAGGCTAAAATAAAGAAAGAACTACGTAGACAAGTTAGATGCCTCCAAGTTGGCAGAGTCTGATGGAACACGTGCCGGAGTACTCGAGAAACGGGCTGAAGAGGTCTGAGCCGTCGATGCACTCTTTCAGTACACGTGGCGGCGGGCGCACAAGCGGCTGGAAAACCGGTCCCAGAGAGTACTCATCAGCGGCTCGCAGTCAAGCTGGAAGAACCCAACAAGCAGGGTCCCCCCGCTGGAATCTGGCCTGAGTCTGGTTCTATTCAATGATTTCCGTAACGGCATAGAGAGCACACTTGCAACGTTTGCGGACAGTACCAAGCAGGGAGGGTGATAAATTGTTCTCCTCATCCACTGAGGACAGGAGAAGAAGCAAGGGGCTTAAACTGCAGCAGGGCCGTCCAGGTTGGACGTTAGGAAAAAGTCCCGCACAGGGTGGTTACAGGCTGCAACAAACGAGCCAGGGAGGTTGCGGCGTCTCCGTCACTGGACGTTTTTAAGAACAGGTTGGACGAACACCTGTCGGGGATGGTCTAGAAGAGAATACTTTGTCCTGCCTCGGCGTAGAAGGCTGGACTAGATGGATTATTCGGCTGGTTGTCCCCCTCCCTGGCGTTCCCACCCCTTTTTGGTCTGTCCCTGCTTTAGTGGCTCAGCCTCACATGGGGTGGGTCGTGCGTCCCAGTCCACCCCTGTCCGGGTATCCCAAAAGCCGGCCGGATCACAGAAAAGTCTTTCCGGGGACCCCCCCCCCAGCTGGATTCTCCACTGAGATGAAGGCGACCCAGAGCTGCTCCTTCACTCTCACAGGCTTCAGGCCACAGGGCAGGTTCGGGGGGTGCCGATCTTTTGGGGTGCACAGGCTTTGGTGTGTCAATATACGAGGGTGTCTCGTGGGCACCCAGGGATGCTGGTGGTTTTGTTTTTGGGGCACAGAGATGTTGTTTTCCGGGCTGCGTGGGGAGTGTCTGGGCTGCAGGGATTGGGGGGGGCCCTTGCTGACGCTCCCTTTCGCTTCTCCCCCCCAGCATCGACGGGCAGTTTGAGATCGCCTACTACGCAAACGTGCTGGTGTACCCCGGGGGGGCCATGTACTGGCTGCCCCCCGCCATCTACCGCAGCACCTGTGCCATTGAAGTCACCTACTTCCCCTTCGACTGGCAGAACTGCTCCCTCGTCTTCCAGTGAGTGAGATACGGCCACCTCTGGGGCGGGGTGCCTGGTTATCCAGGGACCCCTCGCCCAGTGCCAGGGCTGACCCTAAGGAGAGGGTGCTCCCTGCTGACTCCCCCATGTGCCCCCAGGTCCCAGACGTACAGCGCTAACGAGGTTGAACTGCAGCTCTCAATCAATGAGAAGACAGCCCGCCCCTTTGACGAGATCGATATAGACCCTGCCGCCTTCACAGGTATGGGGGGGCCTGGGACAGGGGATGTCTGCCAGGCTTCCCCCCCAGACCAGATCCCCCAGGGGGCAGAGGATGTCTGCCACAGCCCCCTAGCAGGTCCAATCCAGGGGGGAGGTGGTGTCTGCCAGGGTCCCCCAGTGGATCTCCCCCAAGGGGCGGGTGGTGTCTGCCACAGGTCCCCCAGAGGCAAATGTCTGCCGGGTCCCCCCCAGTGGGGGTCTTCCCAAAAGAGCAGGGGGTGCCCCCCAGAGAACCGCCTGCCTCCCACGCCTGTCGCCCTGCAGAGAATGGGGAGTGGGCCATCCGGCACCGGCCGGCCTGGAAGGTACTGCACCCAGAGCTGGGCCGGGAGGCGCTCGGCTTCCAGGAGATCCGCTTCTCACTCATCATCCAGCGCAAGCCCCTCTTCTACATCATCAACATCATCGTCCCCTGCGTGCTCATCTCCTCCCTCGTCGTCCTGGTCTACTTCCTGCCCGCCCAAGGTGAGCCCGGCCACGGGGGAACGCCGCCCTGCCGGCCACGGGGACGCCCTGCCGGCTACGGAAACCCCTGCTGGCCACGGGGACCCCCACCTGAAACCCCACCCAGCCACGGGGATGCCCTGCCGGCCACGGGAAACGCCCTGTCGGCCACGGGGACGCCCTGCCGGCTACGGAAACCCCTGCTGGCCACGGGGACCCCCACCTGAAACCCCACCCAGCCACGGGGATGCCCTGCTGGCCACGGGGACCCCCACCTGAAACCCCACCCAGCCACGGGGATGCCCTGCTGGCCACGGGAATGCCCTGTCAGCCACGGGGACGCCCTGTCGGCCACAGGAAACCCCGCCCGGCCATGAGGATACCCTGCCAATCACGGGAAACCACGCCTGGGCACGCCTTACCAGCCACAGAGGCACCCAGCCCAGCCTAGAAGATGCCTAGCCAGCCATAGGAAACCACGCCCGGCCACAGGGATGCCCAGCCGGCCACGGGGAAACCCTGCCCGGCCCCAGAGCAAGGAGAGATGCTCCCTACCACACCCACGTGGGGGACAGGTTTGCTGGCACTAAGAGCAAAGGATAGGGGCATGAACCCCAATCTCTCCTGGCTGTCCCCCTCTGGGGGGCCCCAGGCTAGAAAGCCCCAGGCCCTGGGCAGGAGAGGGCAGAGCAGGATGTTGGAGGAAAGCCAAACGGCCCCATGTCACCCCTGTTCTCTGCCCCTGGCAGCCGGCGGCCAGAAATGCACCCTCTCCATCTCAGTGCTGCTGGCTCAGACTGTCTTCCTCTTCCTCATCGCCCAAAAAGTCCCAGAGACCTCGCTCAGCGTCCCCCTCATTGGCAAGTGAGTGACACCCCCCATCCCATTTCCCTGAGAACCAGGACTCCTGGGTTCTCTCCCCGGCTCTGGGAGGTCAGTGGGGTCTGGTTAGAGCAGGGGGGGCTGGGAGCCAGGACTCCTGGGTTCTCTCCCCAGCTCTGGGAAGGGAGTGGGGGCTGGTGGGTTAGAGCAGGGGGGCTGGGAGCCAGGACTCCTGGGTTCTCTCCCCGGCTCTGGGAAGGGAGTGGTGGCTGGTGGGTTGGCAGCAGGCTGGGAGCCAGGACTCCTGAGATCTCTCCCCGGCAGGTACCTGATGTTCGTCATGGGAGTGGCGACGCTGATCGTGATGAACTGTGTCATTGTGCTGAACGTTTCCCTGCGAACGCCAAACACCCACTGCATGTCTGAGCAACTCAAACATGTGAGGGTCGGGGGCAGAGGACAGTGGGGAGATGAGGGGGATCTGGGGAGGGAAGTGCCAGGGGGCTGGGGGTGGAGGGAGTGATCTGGAGATCTGGGGATCAGTGTCAGGGGGTATGGGGGGCACCAGCCTTGGAGGGGAATTGGAGAACCAAAAACCAACCAAAGGGGGAATAGGAGTTGGGGAGTGGACCGAGCCTGGCTGGGTAATTGGGGGCTCAGGGCAGGGAAGAAAGGGTCCAAGGGCTGAGCCTGGACCCTTAGGTCCAGTATTTTAGATGTCTGTATACTAATGCGAGAAGTATGGGGAATAAGCGGGAAGAACTCGAAATGCTGGTAAATAAACACAACTATGAGATAGCTGGCGTCACGGAGATTCGGTGGGATAGTACGCATAACCAAAATATTGGTAGAGAAGGGTACAGCTTGCTCAGGAAGGACGGGCGGGGGAAAAGGGAGGAGGTTTTGTCTTATATATTAAAAATGGATAGACTTGGACTGAGGTTGAGATAGAAATAGGAGACAGACTTGTTGAAAGTCTCTGGATAAGGATAAAAGAGGTAAAAACCACGGGTGATGTCATGGTCGGGGTCTACTACAGACCACCTAACCCGGAAGAAGAGGTGAATCAGGCTTTTTTTAAACAACAAACAAAATCCTCCAAAGCCCAGGACTTGGTGGTGATGGGGGACTTCAACTCCCCAGACGTCTCTTGGGAAAATAACCCAGCAGGGCACAGATTATCCAGCAAGTTCTTGGAATGTGTTGGAGACCATTTTTTATTTCAGAAGGAGGAGAAAGCTACCAGGGGAAGGCTGTTCTAGATTTGATTTTGACAAATGGGGAGAAACTGGTTGAGAATTTGAAAGTGGAAGGCAGCCTGGGTGGAAGTGATCATGAAATGAGAGAGTTCACGATTCTAGGGAATGGTAGGAGGGAGAACAGCTCAATAAAGACAATGGATTTCAAGAAGGCAGACTTTAGCAAACTCAGGGTTTTGGTAGGTCAGATCCCATGGGAAGCGAGTCTAAGGGGAAAAACAATTGAAGACAGTTGGCAGTTTTTCAGAGAGACATTACTAAGGGCACAAGAGCAAACTGCGTAGGAAAGACGGGAAGTACGGCAAGAGACCAGCCTGGCTTACCCAGGAGATCTTCAATGATCTGAAACTCAAAGAGTCCTACAAAAAGTGGAAACTCGGTCAAATTACAAAGGATGAATACAAACAATACATACAAGTATGTAGGGACAAAATTAGAAAGGCCAAGGCACAAAATGAGATCAAACGAGCTAGGGACATAGAAGGAAACAAGAAAACTTTCTACAAATACATGAGCAGCGAGAGGAAGAGACCAAGGACAGGGTAAGCCCATTACTCAATGAGGGGGGAAAAGACAATGGCAGAGGTGCTAAATGACTTGTTTCGGTTTTCACCAAGAAAGTTGGTGGCGATTGGACATCTAACGTAGTGAATGCCGGTGAAAATGAGGTAGGATCAGAGTCTAAAATAGGGAAAGAACAAGTCAAAAATTACTTAAGACAAGTTAGATGTCTTCAAATCACCAGGGCCTGATGAAATGCGTCCTAGAATACTCAAGGAGCTGACTGAGGAGATATCTGAGCCATGAGCGATTATCTTTGAAAAGTCATGGAAGACGGGAGACATTCCAGAAGACTGGAAAAGGGCAAATATAGTACCCATTTATTAAAAGGGAAATAAGCACAACCTGGGGAATTACAGACCAGTCAACTTAACTTCTGTACCCGGAAAGATAATTGAGCAAATAATTAACCAATCAATTTGCAAACACCTAACATAAGAATGGCCCTACTGGGTCAGACCAAGGGTCCATCTAGCCCAGTGTCCTGTCTTCCAACAGTGGCCAGTGCCAGGTGCCCCAGAGGGAATGAACAGAACAGGTAATCATCCAGTGATCCGTCCCCTGTCGCCCATTCCCAGCTTCTGGCAAACAGGGGCTAGGGACACCATCCCCGCCCACCCTGGCTAATAGCCATTGATGGACCTGTCCTCCAGGAACTTATCTAGTTCTTTTTTGAACCCTGTTATGGTCTTAGCCTTCACCACATCCTCTGGCAAGGAGTTCCACAGGTTGACTGTGCGTTGTGTGAAGAAATACTTCCTTTTGTTTGTTTTAAACCTGCTGCCTATTAATTTCATTTGGTGCCCCCAGTTCTTGTGTTATGAGAAGTAGTAAGCAACACTTCCTTATCTACTTTCGCCACACCAGTCATGATTTTATAGACCTCAATCATATCTCCCCTTAGCCGTCTCTTTTCCAAGCTGAAAAGTCCCAGTTTTATTAATCTTTCCTCATACAGAAGCTGATCCATCCCCCTATTAACTTATGTTGCCCTTTTCTGAACCTTTTCCAATTCCAACAGATCTTTTTGGTGATGGGGCGACCACATCTGCACGCAGTATTCAAGAGGTGGGCGTACCATGGATTTATAGAGAGGCAACATGATATTTTCTGTCCTATTACCTAACCCTTTCTTAATGATTCCCAGTATTCTGTTCGCTTTTTTGATGGCCGCTGCACGTTGAGTGGATGTTTTCAGAGAACTATCACAATGACCCCAAGATCTCTCTCTTGAGTGGTAACAGCTAATTTAGACCCCATCATTGTATATGTATAGTTGGGATTATGTTTTCCAGTGTGCATCACTTTGCATTTATCAACCTTAAATTTCATCGGCCATTTTGTTGCCCAGTCACCCAGTTTTGAGAGATCTTTTTGTAGCTCTTTGCAGTCTGCCTGGGACTTAACTATCCTGAGTAGTTTTGTATCATCTGCAAATTTTGCCACCTCACTGTTGACCCCTTTTTCCAGATCATCTATGAATATGTTGAATAGGACTGGTCCCAGAACAGACCTCTGTGGGACACCACTATTTACCTCTCTCAATTCTGAAAACTGACCATTTATACCTACCCTTTGTTTCCTGTCTTTTACCCAGTTACCGATCCATGAGAGGACCTTCCCTCTTATCCTGTGGCAGCTGACTTTGCGTAAGAGCCTTTGGTGAGGGAACTTATCAAAGGCTTTCTGAAAATCTAAGTACACTGTATCCACTGGATCTCCTTTGTCTGTGTGCTTGTTGACACCCCTCAAAGAATTCTAGTAGATTGGTGAGGCATGATTTCCCTTTACAAAAACCATGTTGACTCTTCCTCAACAAATTATGTTAATCTATATGTCTGACAATATTGTTCTTTATTATAGTTTCAAGCAGTTTGCCTGGTACTGAAGTCAGGCTTACCGGCCTGTAATTGCCGGGATCGCCTCTGGAGCCCTTTTTAAAAATTGGCGTCACAGTAGCTCCCCTCCAGTCATTTGGTCCAGAAGCTGATTTAAATGACAGGTTACGGATGACAGTTAGTAGTTCTGCAATTTCACATTTGAGTTCCTTCCAAACTCTTGGGTGAATCCCATCTCGTCCTGGTGACTTAATTTATCCGTTTTTTTCCAAAACCTCCTCTAATGATACCTCAATCTGGGACAGTTCCTCAGATTTGTCACCTAAAAAGAATGGCTCGGGTTTGGGAATCTTCCTCACATCCTCAGCCGTGAAGATGGATGTAAAGAATTCATTTATTTCTCCACAATGGTCTTATTTCTCCACAATTATCCTTGAGTGCTCCTTTAGCACCTCGATTGTCCAGTGGCCCAACTGGTTGTTTAGCAGATTTCCTGCTTCTGATGTACTTACGAAAAAAAATTTTGATATTACTTTTAGAGTCTTTGGCTAACTGTTCCTCAAATTCTTTTTTGGCCTTCCTAATGGTATTTTTACACTTCATTTTCCAGTGTTTATGCTCCTTTCCTCACTAGGATTTAACTTACACTTTTTAAAGGATGCCTTTTTGCCTCTCACTGCTTCTTTTACTTTGTTGTTTAGCCACGGTGGCTCTTTTTTGGTTCTCTTACTATGTTTTTTAATCTGGGGTATACATTTAAGTTGAGCCTCTATTATGGGGTCTTTAAAAGGTTTCCAAGCAGCTTGCAGAGATTTCACTTTGGGCACTGTACCCTTTCATTTCTGTTTAACTAACTTCCTCATTTTTGTGTATTTCCCCTTTCTGAAATTAAATGCTACAGTGTTGGGCCGCTGTGGTGTTTTTCCTGCCACAGGGATATTAAATTTAATTATATTATGGTCACTATTACCAAGCAGTCTAGCTAGATTCACCTCTTGGACCAGATCCTGTGCTCCACTTAGGACTAAATCAAGAATTGCCTCTCCTCTGGTGGGTTCCAGGACCAGCTCCTCCAAGAAGCAGCCATTTAAGGTGTCAAGAAATTTTATCTCTGCAGCCCGTCCTGAGGTGACATGTACCCAGTCAATACGGGGATAGCTGAAATCCCCCATTATTATTATTGAGTTTTTTTATTTTAATAGCCTCTCTAATCTCCCTGAGCATTTCACAGTCACTATCACCGTCCTGGTCAGGTGGTCGGTAATATATCCCTTCCGCTATATTCTTATTATTAGAGCACGGAATTACTATCCATACAGATTCTTCGGTACAATTTGATTCATTTGACTCTATGCTTTCTTTCACATATAATGCCACTCCCCCACCAGTACGACCTGTTCTGTCCTTCTGATATGTTTTGTACCTTGGTATTACTGTATCCCATTGATTATCCTCATTCCACCAAGTTTCTGTGATGCCTGTTATTTCAATATCCTCATTTAATACTAGGCGCTCTAGTTCATCCATTTTATTATTTAGACTTCTGGCATTGGTATATAAGCACTTTAAAAACTTGTCTCCGTTTAGCTGTCTGCTGTTACATGATGTAATTGAATGGGACAGATAATAACCTAGAAGCTGATAAGGTGATAACAGTCAGCATGGATTTGTCAAGAACAAATCGTGTCAAACCAACCTGATAGCTTTCTTTGACAGGGTAACAAGCCTTGTGGATAGTGGGGAAGCGGTAGATGTGGTCTATCTTGACTTTAGTAAGGTTTTTGATACTGTCTCGCTTGACCTTCTCATAAATAACCTAGATGGAGGGTGCAAAACTGGTTGGAAAACCGTTCCCAGAGAGTAGTTCTCCGTGGTTCACAGTCAGGCTGGAAGGGCGTGAGAGGGGTCCCACATGGATCGGTTCTGTTCAATAATAGCATAGAGAGGACACTGATAAAGTTTGCGGACGACACCAAGCTGGGAGGGGCTGCGAGTGCTTTGGAGGATAGGATTAAAATTCAAAATGATCTGGACAAACCGGAGAAATGGTCTGAAGTAAATAGGATGAAATTCAATCAGGACAAATGCAAAGTACTCCCCCTAGGAAGGAACAATCAGTTACACACACACGCAATGGGAAAGGACGGCCTAGGAAGGAGTACTGGGGAAAGGGATCTGGGGCTCACAGTGGACCACAAGCTAAATATGAGTCAACAGGGTGACGCTGTTGCAAAACAAGCCAACATCGTTCTGAGCTGTATTAGCAGGAGCGCTGTAAGCAAGACCCAAGAAGTAATTCTTCTGCTCTGCTCCCGGCTGATTAGGCCTCAACTGGAGGAGTGTGTCCAGTTCTGGGCGCCACATTTCAGGAAAGAGGTAGACAAATTGGAGAGAAAAGGAGGACTTGTGGCACCTTAGAGACTAACCAATTTATTTGAGCATGAGCTTTCGTGAGCTACAGCTCACTTCATCGGATGAAGCTCATGCTCAAATAAATTGGTTAGTCTCTAAGGTGCCACAAGTCCTCCTTTTCTTTTTGCGAATACAGACTAACACGGCTGTTACTCTGAAATTGGAGAGAGGCCAGAGAAGAGCAACACAAATGATGAAAGGTCTAGAAAACATGAGCGATGAGGGAAGATTGAAAAACTTGGGTTTGTTTAGTCTGGAGAAGAGAAGCCTGAGAGGGGCCATGAGAACAGTTTTCAAGCGCATAAAAGGTTGTTACAAGGAGGGAGAAGAATTGTTCTTCTTAACCTCTGAGGCTAGGACAAGAAGCAGTGGGCTTAAATTGCAGCGAGGACGGTTTAGGTTGGACATTAGAAGAACTTCCTACCTGTCGGGGTGGTGAAGCCCTGGAATAAATCGCCCAGGGCGGTTGTGGGATCTCCATCATGGGGGATTTGTAAGAGCAGGTTGGACAAACCCGTCAGGGATGGTCTAGATAATCCTTAGTCCGGCCACGAGTGCAGGGGACGGGACGAGAGACCTCTCGAGACCCCTTCCAGTTCTATGACTCTATGATGTGCCCCCCAGGTGTTCCTAGAGGTGCTGCCACGGTACCTGGGCTCGGCCCTGGAACCCATGGGGGACCCCTGGGCCGCGCCCCCGGCCCGGCGGCGCAGCTCCTTCGCCATCATGCTCAAAGCGGAGGAGTACATCCTCAAGAAGCCGCGCAGCGAGATCCTCTTTGAGCGGCAGGGCCAGCGGCATGGCCTCACCAGGCCCCCCGCCTGTGGTGAGAGACCCTCCTCCCCCACACCCCACTGCCAGGGAAACGCAGTGTTAGTTCAGGAGCTGGGACTCCTGGGTCCCTGACTCTGCCCTGCCCCCTCTCTCTGCAGATGGGGTGGATGTGGGTGTCACCAGCACCTTGTACAAGAACCTGGCCAACGCGGCCCCCGAGATCCGGGCGTGCGTGGAGGCCTGCACCTTCATCACAGAGACCACAAGGGAGCAGAATGCCAGCAGTGCCGTGAGTCCCACATCGAGCTGCCCCACACCAGCCTGCCCCAGCGCCCCCTACAGGGGAAAATCCCTGGGTCCTATCTCCTATTCTGACTCTTAATCTAATCCACCTGCCCCCACTCCTCTCCCAGAGCCGGGGAGAGAACCCAGGAGTCCTGGCTCCCGCCCCCACACCCCCCGTGCTCTAATCACAGGGGACCCAGGCATCCTGACGCCCCTCTCTCTGCCACGCAGGCGATGGAGAACTGGGTGCTGATCGGGAAGGTGATTGACAAGCTCTGCTTCTGTGCCGCCATCCTGCTCTTCACCATCGGCACCCTCAGCATTTTCCTCATGGGACATTTCAACCAGGTGCCCGACGACCCCTTCCCCCTGCAGCCGGACCCATAGCTGGGACCCCGCCCTGCCCTCCCCCTGGCTGACAGGGGTATCAACACACAATGAGGTAGCCAGGCGGACAAGTGTGTTCTCTGGATGGGAGCCCTCCTCACCCCACTCCCTGCAGCACGGCACCGGGGCCAGCCCTGATCCCGCAGCCTAGGAGCCTTGGCCCAGGGCCAGCCACAGCCTGGGGAAGTCCCTAGACTTTTACCCACAATCCCCTAGTCCCAAGCAGCTGCAGGCCCCCCTACAGGGCTAGGCTCAGCAATGCTGCTGGTATTGGGGAGGGACGCCCCACCCCCAGACATGGACGTATCTCAGCACCGGGCGAGGGATCCCTGTATCAACCCCACCCCAGATACAGCCGCATCACGTGAGGGATCCACGTGAACAGCCCCCACACCCCACCCCCGAGGCAGCTGCATCTCAGCCCCCATGACTCTCCCCTCCAGACCAGCGAGGAGATTCTGGGGACTTACAGCTCTTTGGAAGAAGCTCTAGTCCAAACATGTGGGGTCTGGACCTTGTCACAGCACCTGCTGGGCTAGTGTAGATGGGCCCTGTGGCTCCCAACTCCAGACCAGGCTGCCCCACACCTGGTCCACCTCACCTTCCCAGCCTTGCTGATTGTGGCTGGTGCCCTGGGTGGGGGAGATGAATGTGATCACACACCAGCTCGAAGTTAGCGGCTCCGGGCCAGGGGTTAACCTGCGTGCCGCCTAGGGTCACCAGCAGTCTACGGTTTGGTGCCAACCACCTGGTGTCCGTCCCCACCACCTCCCTCCAGCACCTCTCTGAGCCTGGGGTTGCTGCCCTCACCCGCGTGGCCCTGGCTCACAACGGTTCACAGAGCTGATTCCCGGGGGCAGCTGCGGACCCTGCCTGAGCGGGCCTGCGAGTGGCTGACCAGGCTGCGGGACAACGCCCTGGAGGAGCCGCTGCGGCTGTCGGGGAACCGGCTCCACACCCTGCCCAGCGGCTTCTTCCCACGACTGCGGGCTGGCCTATCCCTGACAACCGCTTCAGAGTCTCCACCCAAGAGCAGGGGCTGGATGGGCTGCCCACTGAGAACGAGCCCCTGAGGTAGTCACACTCGGTTCATTTATTCCCTGTCTTCCTGCGCTGCTTGACAGGGACTCATTTCTCCGGCAAGGTGGCCATCAGCCAGCCCCATAGCACGCTGCCCGAGGGGTAAAAGCCCCCATGGGGTACAGCCTACCTGCAATTGGTTCTACCAGCACAGGGCGAGGCGGTGGGGACCTGAGCCCTGCACGTTTCGTTAAAGCAAAGCAGAAGCTGGCAGAGGTAAATACAGAGCGTGCTCTGGTAGTCCGGTCCCCGCTGGCACCATGGCTGTCTGAGGTCGCTCGGTCCTGGCCCGAGTGGGCCAGCAATTTCCCTTCCCTTTTGTCCACTCCAGCCAATAAAGTCATGCCTTGTAACCCAGCGGGCACTTTCAGGCTTGCTTTTCTGATTGATATGCAGGGCAGTGACCGACCTGACTAGGGATTGCTGGGCAGTGGGTGCAAAGGGGTAACAAGTTGCTGGAGACATGAGGTGTCTCTCTCTCCTAACTCCTTGGGGCTGTGTGGCTGGGTCCTTAAAGGGCTGTGTGAACCCGACCCACATCCATGGAGGAGCTGGCGAGAACCGAACAGACACCTCCCAAGAAGAAATCCCGCCATCAGGCGGAAGATGTGAACTCAGCAGGGGGCTCCGATGGGAGGCTAGGGTACAACCGGCCTTGGGAGAGGGACAGGCACTCACCCGGGACAGAGAGAGAGAGCGCCAAGATGGCATGGCCAAGGCGCACTGTGTCTGACGCTGCGCTTCTCTACACTAACGTCGGGCCTCCAGGGCGCTAATAAACCCTGCTCTGCTCTGAAAAGGCGGCCGGGCGTCACTGCAGACAGCGGCTGGGCACCCGGGTCCCTGCAGAGCGGACAAGGCTCTCACGGGGCAGAGCTCGCCAGGTGAAGCAGGCTGGAGCCCCGAGGCACAGCTGACCCGTAGGCCTTGGGGGTCTGACACACTGAAGGGGTTCCTCCCAGGACCTGTTTAAAAGCTGGGGCGTAGCTCAGAACCCGTAGATCCGTGACATGCTGCTGCACTGTTGCCGAGGTGTCCTTCCTCCCTGCCCCCTGCAGGAACCCCAAAGCAAACGTGCCAGTAGGACCATGATCTGTTTACTGAGTTCAAAGCAAATAGAAGGGGGAGAGACAAGATAAAAAGCTCGGCCCAACGCACAGACCTACACCTCGCATGCGGGTCGGCCATTGCCACCCGAGGGTTTGCGTTCCAAAGTAACTGGCCCAGTCTCGAACCCCCCAAATAAATAATCCAGAGTCGTCTGGAGCACCCCACCCCAGTCCATACAGAAGCTGTGCCATCCTCCCCGCCGATCCTTTCACGTGATTTGGGAAACAGGGAAGAACTGTGACGTGACTGACACCAAACACAGAGGAAGGGGAGGGGCTCCAGCCGGATCCTTGCTTCAGACCCCAGTGAGAGCCGGGGCTGGTTCCCCAGCAGCAGGCAGACGCTGGCCTGGCGGAGGGGCTGCGCTCTGGGGAGGGGGCGCCCAGCAGCGGCAGGGCAGGACCTCCTCTTAGGCACTGAGGAAGAACTTCTTGTAGAATATGTTCATCTGCTCGAGGAAGATGAAGGTCAGGACCGTGTGGGGGCCCAGGCGGGCGTAGTAGGGGGTGAAGCCCTTCCAGAGGCTGAAGAACCCCTCGTAGCGGATGACTTTCAGCAGCACATCCTGGAATTCAGAAAGCAGAGGTCAGCACGCCGCGGATGATACTCCGGGGCCGCCACGCCCCTGCACTGGCTAGTCGCTCGAGCAAGCGGTGGGGAGGCAGGACTCCTGGGTTCTATTCCTGGTTCTGTCACTGACTCTGTAGCTTCCAGCAAGCCACTTCTCAATCTCTCTCCCTGCCTCAGTTTCCTTCGCCGTACAACACTGTCTGAGCTCCCGGAGCCGGGATATTAATGAATATCAGCGGAGCACTGTCAGTCCCCCGGCTTTTCTCCCAAGTCTCATATCTGAGCGGCCACTGCCCCCCAGTGGCCAGATGGATTCAGGACCGGTGAAGAGACACACCGGGACTGCGCCGTCGGCACAACGCAGCCGGCGTATATTTAATGAGGACGCCACGCTGAACGTGACACAGAGGAGGTGACCATCGTATGTCTTCACTTGACTGTCCTCCTGAGTCCCCTTTGCTTTCCCTGGACACGGGCATTTGGAGAAGTGCTTTCTCCCCCTGCCCCAGCGTCACGGATTCACATGCAGGGTCCACCAGCCTTGCAAGGGCTCGGAGCAAAGGTGTGATGGGTGAGTGACTCTGAGTTAAAAGCCTGATGAGAATATTCCTCCACACCCCGGAGGTTAAAGCCCCTGGGTCCTGTTCTCCCAGGCAGCCAGGTGACCGGAGCGGGTGCAGAACGGAGTGGCTCCCTGTCCATGGGGAGACTCCGAGATTGGGCAGCGGTAAGAATTCCTGAACTAACCACCACAGAGAGGGAGTTCGCGGCGGGAAATCACCTGCCTGTCGAGGTAACTTTCCTAGCCACGCAGTAGGGGCTCAGAGCTGGCTGCTCAGAACCCCTCCAATAATATCCAGAGCCCCCTGTATCTGGGCTGAGGCGATGGGCCACACGGTGCACCCAAGCACTCCACGGGCCTGGGCCCTCTCTCACCACCAAACATTTCCACCTCGTTTCCAGGCTGAATTTCTCCAGCTTCCAGCCCTCGGACCGGGTTAGACTGCTAGACTGAAGAGCCCGTTACTGACTATTTGTTCCGCAAGTCAGTACTTAAAGACCCCCTTCGCCTTCTCTTTGTTAAGCTAATTGAGCTCCTGGAGTCTCTCACTCGAAGGCAGGGTTTTTAATCCTTCTCGTGGCTCTTCTCTGACCCCTCTCCGATTAATCACCCTCCGGCTGGAACTGAGGGCACCCGCGATGCCCAATCCAGCCGTAAAATCACCTCTCTGCCCCTACTCGAGAATGCCGCTTATGCAGCCCGGGATCGCATCAGCCCTTGTGGTCACAGCGTCGCACCGGGAGCTCCCGTACAGCGATTCTCCGCCCCCCAAACTGACAGCTCCCATCTCCACACGGCTTTGAGGTACAGGACAAAATGTCTGGACCCCATGGTACAGCCGAGTGCTTCATCTCACTGGACAGCTGGGGCGTTCTCCCCCGACGACTGCACCTGGCTCCTTACCAGAGCTTGACCTTCTACGCTTGCCATAGGCGCCTCCATTTCCCCACGGCCAGGAGGGAAGCACAGCTGCTCTATCAATAGAAACATGCCCTATGGAGCGGCAGCGTGAACCCACCATCTGGTCACAGGGGCAGGAATATTCATCCAAGGACACAACACCCCAAGCGCGACCAAGGGCAGAAAACGGCCCATCCCAGCATGTGCCCTGGCTCCAGCTATCACTTACCAGCCCATTCTTGTACTCCGGCTTCCCGTCTATCATCCGCATGTTCTGAATCCTGTGTGCCCGGAGGAAAGGGGGGGAGGAAGCTTTAAGCCAGCAGCAGGCGCTCAGCGGGGGCCTGCCACTTATTTATACATCAAGATCAGTTTCCACGTATCTAGGGATCAAGGGTGGATCTGGGACAAGGGAAGCCTGCAGTCCAGACTAGCTTGCCCTGTGATCCCTGCAGCCGAAGCAAGGTCAAGTCTTTATGAGACCCGCCCCCAGAACAGGGGCACTATGGGTCATGCTCCCTATGTATGCATCCCTGCCCCTGGAAGGTGGGGAAGAGCTCAAATCCCGTGGCCTGTTCGCTGCTGACAGGGGGTGATTCCCTCCTGTGGTGATGGGCACTGCTGTCCCGTTAGGGCTGAGAACTCACCAACTCAGCTCTCAAAATACCCACAAGGGAGGAATGAGGGAGCAGGGATGGATTCCCCTCTAGCAACAAAACCCTCCACTCCCTGTTCCTGACCCATCTCTGTGCCCCCCTCAACCATCCCGGCCTCTGCCGAGGGCACACCCAGCGCTCCTCCCACTCGCCTGGTCTTAGCGATATCCACCGGCATTGAAGCAGCCGTGGTCACCAGCCCGCTGATCATACTGGCACAGAAATGGCAGAAGATGTTGTCTCGGAAGTAACCTGGAGAGGAGAGAGAGGAGTGGTTTTAGGACCCCCTGGAGATCAGAACTAAGCCGTTCTCGAGCAGGGGGGCTAGGAGCCAGGACTCCTGGGTTCTATACCCAGCTCTGGGAGGGGAGTGAGGTCTCGGGGGTTAGAGCAGGGGGAGCTGGGAGCCAGGACTCCTGGGTTCTCTCCCTGGCTCTGGAAGGGGAGTGAAGTCTCGGGGGTTAGAGCAGGTGGGGCTGGGAGCCAGGACTCCTGGGTTCTCCCCGCCCTTCCGATGAGATATTGGGAAACAGGCCTGCCCCTCTCTGTGCTTCAGTCCAATGTGGATAACACTTAACTACCTCCTGGGGGGCAGCCTGGACTGGTTAGCAGGGGAGATGCACCAAGCATAATACTGGCATGTTGGTTGGCTCGAGCAACTTGGCGTGGTGCTATCTCGCAGCCTTGTATTTTATGTCGGACACGTGAGCGGGACTTACCGGAACCCAGCAAGAACTGCTTGGACTGAGAGTAGGAGGCTAACTGGGCAGCGTTCACAACCACCGCTCTGGCCATGGTGGGGACACAGCCCTGCAATGCAAAGAGAGGAGGGGCAGTTAACGGGGGAGGACACGGGAAACACCATGCAGGCACGAGGACGGGGAATCTAAGCGCTTGCCTTGCGTGAGAAGCAGATGCCTGCCACAGACTAACATCCCTTCGGCCCCCTGAACATGTTTGCCCGTAGGCTGTGTGGCCTCACGCCCCATATTCTTCAGAGTAAGATGATGATATGATTATGGCGTAACTACAATGTATTTTATGCAAGATAGGTCCTGTAAGAGGTCATTGAAACGGTTCTGATTCACTGAATAGGATTATCCTAGTTGTATGCATGTATCATTTTGGTAGCTGAGAATACTGAAGTTAAGAATATTGTTTATGCACCTATTACACATGTGTTTACACCTGTGGGCGGCCCATGAGACAGAATGCAAACAAGTCAATGGCCCATTAGGGAGAACAAAAGGTCTGAGAAGATGCTAATCTCCCCCTGGGGAGGCTTCCTGAGGACATTACAACCAGCCTCTGACTCATGGCTGCTATGGCCCTACAGGGGCATGTGACCAAGTCACCTGGTACTGGACCCCATCTTGGAATGCCAGTATTTTTCCACTGAAAGGCGTGGGAACCAAGTTTGGAAACAAAGAGTTCTTGCCATATGCAAAAGCTATTTAAGGCAGGCGAGTGACATCATCCTGGTTCCTCTTCACTGACTCCCCACCCAGAGGAGATGCTTGGGAACACCTGAGAAACAAGGACTGGACTGGGGGAGAAGGGCTGAACCCAGGCTAGAGGGATTTCTAGCCTGTGAAATTTTCAGCTGCAAGCAAGTGCAGCTTGCCTTCCAGAATCTCTGCAACCTGCCTAAAATAACATTTGCTAGACATATCCAATTTCTTTAGCATATTAAGATTACCTAGTAAATAAACAAAAACAATCTAATCTGCTTTGATCTGTTTGCTATCCCTTATAATCACTTAAAATCTGTCTTCTGTAGTTAATAAACTTATTTTTGTTTTGTCCAAAACCAGTGTGTGGAAGTCACAACTGGAGGCAAAAAGCTGTGTGTATTCCTTTCCTGAGGGAGGGGACGAATTTCATGAGCTTACGCTGTACAGTTCCCTGTGCAGCACAAGACAGTATAATTTTGGCTTTACCCTCCGGATGGGGGGATGCACTTGAGTATCTGGGCAGTTCCTTAGCTGAAGCCTTCCTAGGCAGAGCTGATCTCAGCATCTGTGTGTGTGTTTCTGCAGCTCGGTGAGTCCCTACCTGTATGTGTGCTGGTGAAAGTGTGTCTGCAGCTTGTCACAGGGTGAGGGGGAGTCCAGGCTGGTGGGTCAGATGGGCTCAGTGGTACCCCAGTTCCAGGTGTACCCCAGAGGGTTTGTATCCCACAAACCCAGTCTCCCCCCCTCCGCCCAAGTAAATTCTCCTGGGTACATCTGCCGCCGGGCCTAGCCCTCTAACGAGCGCCGTACCCGCCAGAGTGTCAGAACGCCCTCTTCGCGGGTTATCCTCAGCAGTGCGTTGAAGACGTTGGTGTAGCCTCTCCTCTGGTCACGGGGCAGCCTGGGAATAGGAACAGAGGAAGGGAGCAAGGGGGCAGTTCAGACGCACAGACCCCCTCAGAGCGTGGCCTAGTGGGTTACAGCAGCAGGCTGGGGCCACTGAGTTTCTCATGAGGGCTAGCGGCACCGCCGCCAGGCGAGGAAGCAGCAGCATTACCGCATCATATGCAGTTCAAACCCGCTCACCTGCCATCCGCCGTCATCCTGATGAGCGCCACTTCAGCCGGCGTGCCCACAAAGGCCCCGGTGGCGCCAGCCGTCATCCCGATCCCCGCCTTCATGAAGAAGTTGGGCGGCGTGCCGTCCGCCTTGGTGAGCCTCTCAAAGAGGATGGTGTAGATGCCCAGGCGGGTGGTGGTGTAGGTCGCCTGTCTCAGGAGCCCTGCCGACAGCCTGCCAAGGGTGGGAGGGTTATGGGCCTGTGTGGTTGCTGGACTCCTGGGCTCTAGGCCCGGGTCCAGCTCTGCGGCAACCATGAGAATTAGGTGCGTTTCCTCACAGAGCCGGAGGCCTGGCACACAGGAGGGCCAGAGAAAGGCTGGCCACGACACAAGACATGCGTCTCCCGGCTGCATGGACAGCGATGGCTTCCCGCCTGCACCATGTGTGCCCTGGCCCTCACGAGCACTTGACTTTACCCCTGCACGCACCGAGCATGGCTCAGCTCCGCACTGGGGAAAGGAGCAGAACCGACAAAAGTGAACGCTATACCCACACCGGGCTCAAACATTTCTCACAGGGCCAGTCAGCGCCTGCCGGGAGGCAATGATCCTGGTCACAACACAGCTGGGGCTGTGGTGCCATGTGTAGCCTAGAGGGGAAAGGCCTCACGTCCCGTTCGTCAGTCCCTGTGCCAGAACAAAGGAGTCGTCAGGAAGGTGCCCTCAATCACCCATCCCCGCCCCCTCATACCCAGTGTAGATGCCGCGGACTCCTTCCTTCCTGAGGATGCTCCTGACTGCATGAAAGCTGGTTTTGTACTCTTTGGTCTTGGCTCCTTCCCCGCTCAGCTGCATTCGGTTCTTCACCAGGTCCAGGGGCTGCACAAACACAGTGGCCCCCATGCTGCGGAGCCACAGGGAGCATTTTACAAGAGACAAAACGGAGACAACCGGCCTACACGGTGCAGTTAAGGGGTATCTAAAGTGATCACCTGTATTGGGATAGCGCCTAGGAGCATACATCACGGATCAGGACCCCACTTTAGAGCTGACAGCCTAAGCTTTGGGGTAATATTCTCCTCCATTTCTCACAGGGGACCCAGGAGCCCTGACAGTCAGCCCCCTCCACTAGCCACTCCTCACAAAGCTGCCAGTTGAACCCAGGAGTCCCAAGTGCCAGCTCTACCCACGACAAACACAGGGCAGTTTTCAGAGTAGCAGCCGTGTTAGTCTATTCGCAAAAAGAACAGAAGGACTTGTGGCACCTTAGAGACTAACAAATTTATTTGAGCATAAGCTTTCGTGACTACAGCTCAGTTCATCGGTTGCATTCAGGGCAGTTTATCTGTAAGTGGAAATAGCCAGCTTGCCAGGAAGGGACTGCCACAGCTGTCCAGCCTGCCACAGCGTTCAAATCATCAGGTCCAAAATTCAGACAACCAAATAACTTTCGGACACACGCTCCACTTCGGACTCTGACCCACACGTAAGAGGGGGAGGAGAGAGTGCTTATTTATCAACGCCATAACCCCCAGTTTAGAGAAGAGATTTAGGGAGCGGGCCCAGGAGTTACTACCTAACATCAATGAAAACACTCGCCTTGCTTGCTTTGGACAATCCACAGGGGTGGCACAGACCTACGGGTGACAGCAGGAAGGGGAAGCCTCAGATGTGTGGGTTAGGAAACTCTAGCCTGCCCTCCACTTTCGAACCAGTGCCCTATTGAAGATGAAAGACTTAGCCTGTTCTCTGATTCCCCTGAGCTAGCTGGTCCCCATTCCCGAGAGGGAAGAGACCCTGTATCCTCTGGAGCCAGCCAGTCCTCCTAGAGGTGGAAGGGCCCTAGACGGCCAGAGGCTAATAGCACATTTGCTAGGCATGTTCTGGTGAGGATTAAGAGTAAGAGAAACAGCAGCTAACCCTCAGGCGCTGTCCCTCACAAACCTCCTAGTCACGCTAAAGCGCAAGGAAACCCTCAGGCTGTAACAAGTGGATTAACATTTTTGGCCTCGGCAAAGCCATGCTTTGCTCCACACGTAATCCCATGCTGCGCCAGTTTGCCAGGTCCTGAGCACAGCAGGTGATGACCAAACACAGGACACCCCCACTTCACGGGGCAACCAGTCACATCCCTGCCAAGGAACAGCGTTCACTATGGTGCCAGCTAAAACCTAACAAAAAGAAAAGGAGGACTTGTGGCACCTTAGAGACTAACCAATATATTTGAGCATAAGCTTTCGTAAGCATCCGATGAAGTGAGCTGTAGCTCACGAAAGCTCATGCTCAAATAAATTGGTTAGTCTCTAAGGTGCCACAAGTCCTCCTTTTCTTTTTGCGAATACAGACCAACGCGGCTGCTACTCTGAAACCTAAAACGTAATGTTACAAATCCTCGTTTTGGCACATAGGGGAGGGCTCAGTGCTGGCGGGTTATACCCTCCTCTTCTCACAGGCCTCGTGTCTAAGGGCTGCCCGAAGCTTTATTGAACACGGGAAGCCGGTGGCCTGACCAGGAGTCAGGAGATGTGAGGGCTGTTCCCAGCAACTACTGACCCTCTGTGACCTTGGGCAAATAACCGCACCTCTGCATGCTTCACCTGTGTAACACGACCCAGGAGTCAGTGGCAGTCTGTCTTTGCAAAAAGAAAAGGAGACTTGTGGCACCTTAGAGACTAAATACATTGGTTAGTCTCTAAGGTGCCAAAAGTACTCCTTTGACCCAGGAGTCCTGGCTCCCAGCCCCCCTGCTCTCACCCACCAGCCCCCACTCCCCTGCCAGCGCCGGGGGGAGAACCCAGGAGTCCTGGCTCCCAGCCCCCCCGCTCTAACCCACCAGCCCCCACTCCCCTTCCGGAGTCGGGGGGAGAACCCAGGAGTCCTGGCTCCCAGCCCCCCCGCTCTAACCCACCAGCCCCCACTCCCCTTCCCGAGCCGGGAGAGAACCCAGGAGTCCTGGCTCCCAGCCCCCCCGCTCTCACCCAACAGCCCCCACTCCCCTTCCCGAGTGGGGGGGAGAACCCAGGAGTCCTGGCTCCCAGCCCCCCCGCTCTAACCCACCAGCCCCCACTCCCCTTCCGGAGTCAGGGAGAGAACCCAGGAGTCCTGGCTCCCAGCCCCCCCGCTCTCACCCACCAGCCCCCACTCCCCTTCCCAAGTGGGGGGGAGAACCCAGGAGTCCGGGCTCCCAGCCCCCCCTGCTCTAACCCACCAGCCCCCACTGCCCTCCCGGAGCCGGGGAGAGAACCCAGGCGTCCTGGCTCCCAGCCCCCCTGCTCTAACCCACCAGCCCCCACTCCCCTTCCCGAGCGGGGGGGAGAACCCAGGAGTCCGGGCTCCCAGCCCCCCCGCTCTCACCCACCAGCCCCCGCTCCCCTTCCCGAGCGGGGGGGAGAACCCAGGAGTCCGGGCTCCCAGCCCCCCCGCTCTCACCCACCAGCCCCCGCTCCCCTCCCAGAGCGGGGGAGAGAACCCAGGAGTCCTGGCTCCCCCAGCTCTAACCCGCTAGACTTCGCTCCCCTCCCAAAGGTCCCGTGTCTCCAGGGCTATGGGGCGTTTGAGAAGAGGCAGGAATTGAGGGGGAGCGAAGGAGGCTGAGTCCGGAAGAGGACGCGGCCATGCAGGGCTCTAGGAGCGCCCCAAGCCCCAACAGGGAAGCGCAGGGGGGGAGGGGTCACGAGGAGGGGGGAGGGGCGTGAGCCAGGGGGAGGGGTCACGGGGAGGGGGGAGGGGTCGCGCTGTGGGGGAAAGGTCACGAGGAGGGGGGAGGGGCGTGAGCCGGGGGGAGGGGTCGCGCTGTGGGGGGGAGGGGTCGCGCTGTGGGGGAAAGGTCACGAGGAGGGGGGAGGGGCGTGAGCCGGGGGGAGGGGTCGCGCTGTGGGGGGGAGGGGTCGCGCTGTGGGGGAAAGGTCACGAGGAGGGGGGAGGGGCGTGAGCCGGGGGGAGGGGTCACGCTGTGGGGGAGGGGTCACGGGGAGGGGGGAGGGGTCGCGCTGTGGGGGAAAGGTCACGAGGAGGGGGGAGGGGCGTGAGCCGGGGGGGAGGGGCCCCGAGGAGGGGGGAAGGGGGCGCGGGGGGGGGGCGCGCGCGCGGTCTCTCACCCGGCCAGGCCCCCGAACAGGAACTTCACGGCCTTGGGGGAGGTTTGGGGCCGCTCGGGCGCCGCCGCCGCCGCCATCGCCGGGTCCGGCCGGGCCGGGACCAAGGTGACTCCGGCGCCGGGACTGGAGCGAGCGAGCCCGGCTGCGCGCGCAGCCAACAGCGCCCCGGCACGCGGCGGGGCGGGGCGGGGCGGGGCCAAACCCGGCTGCGCGCGCAGCCAACGACGCTTCCCGAGGCGGGCGGGCGGGAGGGGCGGCTGCGCGCGCAGCCAGGCCGTCTGCCCTCCCCGCGGCGGGAGGGGGTTGCGCGCGTGGCGGCGGGGCCGCCGCTTTTGGCGGGAACGGCGGTTGGCGTTGCCGTTGGGGCGCGCGCGGCCCGTGAGGAGGGGGCGGGGTCAGTAGTGCAGTACTCCCCGGCCAGCGATAAGTAATACTCGGGGCGTGGGGGAGGACAAATACTCCACCCCCAGAAGTAACACTGGCAGGGGGACGCCTGCGCATAACACCCCCGGGGGGAAGTATTCCGCGCCCCCCCCCCCACAGCAAACAGTACTCGAGTATTGATACTCGGCACCTAGTGAGCCTTCCCGGGGATACTCAGCGGGGGGTACTCCGGGGCAGCACCACCCAGGAGTAATACTCCCGCGCGAGGATACATACTGAGGGGCGCACGCACACATCCCCCCCCCCGAGTAATACTCAGGTATCAAAGTCCTCCTGACATGCTCAGCTCCCAGTTATGCTGGGCCAAAAAATAGTGTGTCCCCCCCCAATAATACTTGGGGATCAATACTTGACACCCCCTGCCCCCTACAAATAATGCCCAGGGGATGCATGTTCTGTGAACAGCACCACACGTGGCTAATACTCGGGGGCCAGGGTACATACTACACCCACCCCAGAAATAATACTCAGGGATCGGTGTTCCCCCAGGCATGCTCAGCTCATGGTGTCCCCAGGAAATAACACCCTGGGGAAGATAGGAAAATACTCCACAGATATGAATAATAAAGTACTCACTCTGGCCTAGAAATACCTACTTCCCCCTCCCCCCCCCGCCCAGGATAAATACTCCAGGGACAGCACCACTCAAATCATACTTGTGGATCAATACTCTGCACATATTGCCCCTTACAAATAACACCCCAGGGGATAAATACTCAGTGGCCCCAGACATAGTACTCTTGGATCAATATTCAGCACAGTGTCCTCTAGAAATATCCCGGGAGGGAATATATACTCCGCACGCTCCCCGGAAATAATACTCAGGCGTCAGTCTTCAACCACTAACATCTCTTGAGAAATGATACGTAGGGGTCAAGGTCAATCCTCAGTTTGCCAATGCTGGCCCTTAGAAGCACCAGGAGATTAATACTCACAATAACCAATGCTGGCCCCTCAGACATAATGGGAGATTAATATTCAACCACCACCATCGCCCGCCTCAAAAATAATACTTGGAGGTTGAGCCTCAATCGTTGTGGATTAATACTCAATCAATACCACCTCTTCAAACATAATACTTGGCATTAACAATCAACTGCCAACATCGCTTCCCTCGGAAATAATACTTGGCAATCAATGCTCAACCACCAGTACCTAGACATCCCTGATTTAACCACGAGACCCCCCTCAACCCCAAGCTGGGGACAGAACCCAGGAGTCCTGGCTCCCAGTCCCCCTGCTCTAACCCACCAGACTCCACTCCCCTTCTGGGGACAGGGAGAGAACCCAGGAGTCCTGGCTCCCATCCCCCCTGCACTAACCCACTAGATCCCCCTCCTTTCCCAGGGCCAGGAAGAGAACCCAGGAGTCCTGTGTAACCCAGTACTGTGCTACTGATTTCCCCCTCTTTGACAGTATTTGCACAGACATGAATTTCCATCCTTGCCAAGAGACCACAGCTCGACGTAGGCCCCTTCTCGATACTACACGTGTGCCATTCACTTCTGAGCACTCCAGTACCCGTCGTTACCAGCCGGGGACACACACACGCAATTCGTCATTTCAGATGCCCTGCGTGTGAACGACACGCCGAAGACAAACCGCTACAGCTTGGATCTGGGTTACCCCGGCACCTCGATCTGCTCCTCGCGGGGCCCGGCTGGATCGGATGGGTGCTCCAGAGGGCTGCCAGTTTTGCACCCCTGCCAGCTACCGCTCACTCGTGACGCGCTTCCAACTTCTACCTATGAGGGTATGGGGTGCCCCCGCAGGGACACCAGCCTTTAGCGCTTCCACATCAGCTTTACTCAGCATGGTTACCGACCACAGGAGCCGCCGCATCCCCTGGCTTGAAGTGGTTTCCATCACTTCCAAGGTTTACAGCTTGATTCAATGCGTCTCAGCACCCCCACTGTACAAATTGTTCCAGGCCCCTGCCCCCCCCCCCTTACCAGCTTCCTGCATCCCTCTAGCTTCCTGAAATAGCAGCTATCTTCCCCGCCGTTGCTCGAGGCTCTGGACTGCTACGCAGACAGAGAGCAATTAGAAACAGCAGCTGGAACCGCAGCTCTCAGTGGGTTGGGGGCTGAACACCGTGAAATAAGAATTAAGAAATGGGGGTGGCGCTGAGTCTCAGCCCTTCTGCTCTGCCCGGCGGGGGCTGGTGCAGTCCCTCAAGGCTCAAAGCAATCTCTGGAAGGCACGCCCCAGCAGGGTCCAGCAGCGCTTTGTGCCACCCCTCACCCCCAGGCGTTGTACTGCTTCCTCTGCCTCCATGGGGCGGAGCGGCTCACGGGAGGGGAGACTTGGGTGGGGTCAGAATAGGGGATCCCCAGCTCCAGGTATCTGCCAAGGAGATCCCTCCCCCCCACCACTAGCAAAGCTTCCAGGGACAAGATGCAGGGCCTCGTGCTCCTGAATCATCAGGGCATCCAGGAGTATGTCTGCACTGAGCCCAGAGCTGTGGGGCCCAGGCTAGTGGACCCGGTGTTTTGAAGCCCGTAGTGGAGCATCCACACTGCATTGTAAACCTGGGTGTACAATTGCTGGAGCCGGGTCTCACAGTC
This sequence comes from Caretta caretta, assembly GCF_965140235.1. Taxonomy (NCBI): domain Eukaryota; kingdom Metazoa; phylum Chordata; order Testudines; family Cheloniidae; genus Caretta; species Caretta caretta. Next base: position 1,051,405 of record NC_134233.1, read on the forward strand.
GTGCTAATGCGTCCACAACTGCGCTGCATAGCCCTTCTGACTGGGGGTCGGTGGCTCAAGCTGCATCCACATTGCGAAATGCCAGGGCTTGGACCCAGCTCACAGCAGGACTCTAGCCCTGAGTCAGACTGATTGGCGTGTGGACGGAACAGGAGCTCGGGCTCAAACCGGAGTCGAAGCACAGTCCGCGTAGACACACCCCAGGCGCCCTGCTCGTGTGGCTTTGCAGCTGAGACAGGACAGCCTCCCCGAGGGAGGGAAAGTGCTCTCCGGTTACTAGCTGGGGCGTGAACGGCTGTTGAGTGCATCGCTCATGAGATGGCAGCACAGCCCGTGCAAATAAAAAGGGCCCAACTGTCTCTAGGAAGAAGATGCCCACTAACCCTCTCCTAGGACTCCTGGGCTTTATTCTTGCCTCTGGGAGGGGAGTGTGGTCTCCTGGTTAGAGCAGGGGGGTGCCAGGAGCCAGCACCCATGGGTGGGCAATCTTGGCAAAGCGGGTTTTGCTCCTCGGGCTGAACAGCGCTGCATGCTGCATGCAGAGTCACGTGCGTTAGTTTTGTTTTGCACCAAATTCTGTGCCTCTTTCTGTGAGCTGGTTGGAAGGGGAGACCCGACTGGGCTGGGGGGTAACATGGTACCTGGCCTTCGCAGAGCAATGGGGCAGGTGTGGGGGAATGAACTCCCAGGCTGGGATTCCTTAGACTCAGAGAATATCAGGGTTGGAAGGGACCTCAGTCCAACCCCCTGCTCAAAGCAGGACCAATCCCCAACTAAATCATCCCAGCCAGGGCTTTGTCAAGCCTGACCTTAAAAACCACCACCTCCCTAGGTAACGCATTCCAGCGTTTCACCACCCTCCTAGTGAAAAAGTTTTTCAAAATATCCAACCTAAACCTCCCCCACTGCAACTTGAGACCATTACTCCTCGTTCTGTCATCTGCTACCACTGAGAACAGTCGAGCTCCATCCTCTTTGGAACCCCCTTTCAGGTAGTTGAAAGCAGCTATCAAATCCCCCCTCATTCTTCTCTTCCGCAGACTAAACAATCCCAGTTCCCTCAGCCTCTCCTCGTAAGTCATGTGTTCCAGCCCCCTAATAATTTTTGTTGCCCTCCGCTGGACATTTTCCAATTTTTCCACATCCTTCTTGTCGTGTGGGGCCCAAAACTGGACACAGTACTCCAGATGAGGCCTCACCCATGTCAAATAGAGGGGAAAGATCATGTCCCTCGGTCTGCTGGCAATGTCCCTACATATACATCCCAAAATGCCACTGGCCTTCTTGGCAACAAGGGCACACTGTTGACTCATATCCAGCTTCTCGTCCACTGTCACCCCTAGGTCCTTTTCTGCAGAACTGCTGCCGAGCCATTCGGTCCCTAGTCTGTAGCGGTGCATGGGATTCTTCCGTCCTAAATGCAGGACTCTGCACTTGTCCTTGTTGAACCTCATCAGATTTCTTTTGGCCCAATCCTCCAATTTGTCTAGGTCCCTCTGTATCCTATCCCTACCCTCCAGCGTATCTACTTCTCCTCCCAGTTTAGTGTCACCTGCAAACTTGCTGAGGGTGCAATCCACACCATCCTCCAGATCATTAATGAAGATACTGAACAAAACCGGCCCCAGGACCGACCCTTGGGGAACTCCACTTGACACCGGCTGCCAACTAGACATGGAGCCATTGATCACTCCCCGCTGAGCCCAACAATCTAGCCAGCTTTCTATCCATCTTATCGTCCATTCATCCAGCCCATACTTCTTTAACTTGCTGGCAAGAATACCGTGAATTCCTTTGGCTCTGAGGCTGGCACGTTGAATCCTTGTCCCAGACTCGGTTTCACTTCTCCCCTGGCTGAGCTGAGAGAGACTTTCCTCTGGCTTTTCGCTCCGTGGGGCAGCCAGGGAACCTGCAGGCTGCCCGGCCAGGGGCAGAGAAACGTGAATGCACCAGAACAAGCCAGAGAGCCTGGCAGCAAGGCGCAGAACATGGAGCAGGCATGGGGGTCATTACTGACACCAGGGGAGAGAGCGCCCCCTGCAGCACCGTGCCCCCTAGCACCGTCTGGGGCATTGGGGTCAGGACTAGTGCCCCCTACAGAGCCCCCCACCCTGCAGATGGGTGCCCCCTAGAAATGAGAGACCTTGGGGGTGAGGGCACCCCTGATTGAATCACAGGTTCCATCTCCCAACAGCACCCTGGGGTTTTTTGCTTAGTGCAACCTGACCCAACCCTCTTTAGACTAATTACGTCATCTTATTATTGACGAGGTGCTTTACTGTAGTGCTCAGAAGCCCCCGTCACGGCCCAGCACCCCACGGTGCTAGGTTCAAACACACCCTGTCTGAAAGAGCTCCTTTCTCCTTCCCTTTGCCACACACAAGTTCAGGAATCTTTTCCTTCTGCTACAGGTTTCCACACCCTCAGTAGATAACACGATCAAATCACCTTTCTGCTCTCCTTGTGCCCTGGCTAGGATCTCACCCCGATTAGACAGAGTTCCTCCACCCTTTCCCAACAACACACTAGCAACAGGCAAAATACAAGCACCAGAATTGTCTGGGCTCTGGGATTTTGCATAGATTTTACTAACTGGATGCAATCTAGTAACAGGGCCATTCTCCCGAGCAGACACAAACTTAGGACCCTTCCCTTCCCGGGCTTTAGCTGAATCCAGAACCAGCTCTGAGACAACTGCACGACCTTCAACCATCATAGACTGAAAGGCCCCTTCTGTCTGCTCCACAGACAAAGAAGAGCCGGACACACTTTCTCCTTTCCCAGACACACAGCTTGGGATCTCATTCCCCTTGTCCCAGCACACAAGGCTGTTGGCAGACAACTGCTTGGAGATCAGGGTAGTTCCCTCCATAGGCAGGTCAATACCCCTGACAGACATAGGCACGTTTGCTTCACTGTCACAGTTCTCCCCCCAGGTAACAGGTAAGGTCCAGGGACACTCATCTTCCACTCTCCTCGCCTTCCCACCCTGCTGACTATCCTGGTCTATCCTGCTGACTAGACACAGCCATCAGCTCACAAGGCTGCCTAGGCTCATCCAGACTTTCCTTACCAAGCACCTTGGCACTCCCCACAGATCCCCTGCCCTGCCTGTGTCTCCCCCACTCAGCTGGGGTCTCAGCTCTCACTGTGCTCAGCGCTGCCCTTGCTGTCCCAGTGGGGGCAGGCAGCGAGCTCGCTGCTTTCCTCACAGCATCAGAGCCAGCGTGAGCCCCTTCTCCGGTGTGCAAGGGGGGCGGGGAGCCCCAGGGGTCTGGTTACAGGCAGGCAGGTAGCCTGAGCCTAGCAGCTCCTCCCTGCTGCCAGCCAGGTCATCTGCATTTTCACTGACCATTTCCCTCTCCGCCGATTGGTTCCCTGGATTCAAATTCAAACCCTTGGCCGTTACAGGAGCAGGGCCTGGATCCTGTCCCAAAGAGACACAAAAAGAAAAGGAGGACTTGTGGCACCTTAGAGACTAACCAATTTATTTGAGCATGAGCTTTCGTGAGCTACAGCTCACTTCATCGGATGCATACCGTGGAAACTGCAGAAGACATTATATACACAGAGAGACCATGAAACAATACCTCCTCCCACCCCACTGTCCTGCTGGTAATAGCTTATCTAAAGTGATCATCAAGTTGGGCCATTTCCAGCACAAATCCAGGTTTTCTCACCCTCCACCCCCCCACACACAAACTCACTCTCCTGCTGGTAATAGCCCATCCAAAGTGACCACTCTCTTCACAATGTGTATGATAATCAAGGTGGGCCATTTCCAGCACAAATCCAGGTTCTCTCACTCCCTCACCCCCCTCCAAAAACCACACACACAAACTCACTCTCCTGCTGGTAATAGCCCATCCAAAGTGACCACTCTCTTCACAATGTGTATGATAATCAAGGTGGGCCATTTCCAGCACAAATCCAGGTTCTCTCACTCCCTCACCCCCCTCCAAAAACCACACACACAAACTCACTCTCCTGCTGGTAATAGCCCATCCAAAGTGACCACTCTCTTCACAATGTGTATGATAATCAAGGTGGGCCATTTCCAGCACAAATCCAGGTTCTCTCACTCCCTCACCCCCCTCCAAAAACCACACACACAAACTCACTCTCCTGCTGGTAATAGCTTATCCAAAGTGACCACTCTCCCTACAATGTGCATGATAATCAAGGTGGGCCATTTCCAGCACAAATCCAGGTTTTCTCACCCCCCCACCCCCATAAGAGACACAGTTACTCCCCAACAGGGTCTCACAGCTGATATCCTCGAGAACCCCAACGACCAGCCAGCCCCACCTCTCCTGGGTCTGCACAGGGATCTGGGCCATAGGCAGGGCGAGGGGCTTCGTCCCTGGGACCCTCACCCAGCTCACCCAGCCCCTCAGCATCTGAGGCTGCACCACCCGGGGCCTGACACCAGTTCTCTCTGTCCCAGGATCTCGCCACCCCAGGAATGTCTCCCCATTGACCATCACCTTCCGCTCCCACTGGGGGTCCGAGGGGCCTGGCCCCAGGAAACTCCACACAGACATATAGGCTGGGACCAGGAGTGGGAGCCTGTCCACCTCCCCACCCATCGGGCTGATGGAGTCTATGGCCTTGGGACCCAGCAAGGGAGCTAGACACCAGGGCTTTTCCGCAGGGTCCCCCTGGTTCAAATCTCCAGCCTGCTCAAAGGCAGTGAGGTGGGCATCCACATCCCCCCACTCCTTAACCAGGGGCAGCAATTTAGTCTCAAGGTTCCCTGCGGAACTGGCCCCCCGGGATCTATCCCCACTCACCCCGGGGCGGTCCCCTAGGCCTCTCCGCCCCACCACTGCCAGTTCATGCTGCTGCTGCTTCTGCAGCTCTTTCTCGGGCTCTCGCTGTCTCTCACAGTCCTCTTGCTCTCTCGGACTCAGCTCCAATCCCGTCCGTCTCGATCCCCCGATGGGGAACCCGATCGTGAAGACCCTCGTCTGGTCGGGGACAGGAGTCTTGGGGATGCCTGGCTCCCGCTCCAGCTGCTCCCAGATCCTGCTATAGCCCCATTTGGGGTCAGGAATCTGTTCCTTAGAGCAGTCATCCTCCTCCAGCTGCACGATTAACTCTGCTTTGGTGAACTTTCCAATGCTCAACCCTCTCTTTCTGCACAGGGTTACAATGTCCTTCTTAAGGAGATGGTGACAGGCTGTCACTCCGCTCCTCCCAAGTTGTTGTGGACTCACAGGCCTGTGTGCTCTCAGCTCCCCACGGTTTCCAGGGAGAACCCCTAGTGTGCCAGCCCTTCTCGAGGTCACCACCTCTTTGCCAGGGTCGAGCTGCAGACTCCTCCGCCCCTTGGACTGCTCGCTGCAATCCCCAGGGGAACCCTGTTACTGCAAAAGTCCTTCTCTCTCCCAGGGCCGAGCCGCAGGCTCCTCCGCCCCTGAGACTGCTCACTGCAGTCCCCAGGGGGACCCCATTACTGCACAGTCCTTCTCGCTGGTCACACACTCCCAGGGGTTAACCGCCCCCTGAAACCGCTCCTCTCCGAGCCTTCTGCATGCCTTGTACTCGTCAATCCCCCTTCATTTTACTGCTCCCCCATCACTTACTGCAGGAAGCGCCATCCACGGGGTGCAGTACATCCCACCGCTGCCACCGGTTATCACGGAGTCCCCGGGCGATGCTCTGGAACGGCTCCCTACGAAGCCAGTCAGGACTCTGGGGCAGTCGCCTTTCTGTGAGCAGCCTGTCTGCAGGACACGCAGCTCACACAGCTTCCCCCTTCCTGGGTCTGACCTCGGAGCATTCAGCCTCCTCTGCCCCTCCGTGCGCTTCCCCCAGCGAGTCCACCCAGGCGGGGTCCTGGGGAAGCCAGAGGGTCCTGCCCCACAACTCTGCAGTCAGACGTGACTCTCAGCCAGCCAGTAACACAGAAGGTTTATTAGACGACAGGGGACGTGGTCTGACACAGAGCTTGTAGGTACAGAGAACAGGACCCCTCAGCCGGGTCCATTTTGGGGGGCAGTGAGCCAGACAAGCCCATCTGCCCTTCAGTCCATGTCTCCAGCCAGCCCCAAACTGAAACTCCCTCCAGCCCCCCCCTCCTCTGGGCTTTGTTCCTTTCCCGGGCCAGGAGGTCACCGGATTCCTTTCTTCTACAACCCTTTAGCTCTCACCTTGCAGGAGGGACGGGCCAGGCCATCCGTGGCCAGGAAACAGGGTGTCAGCCATTCTCTGTGTCCAGACCCCTGCCCACACCTGCCCTCTAGGGCTCTGCAAGGATCATACACCCTTATCCCACCCCCTAGATACTTAAGAACTGCCTAGGGGAAACTGAGGCACCCCCACACTATTCAGAGGAAACATTAAGAACAGTCCCGCTCCGTCACAGCTCCCAGCCTATGTCTCGGACGAGAGAGAACAGATGGCATCGGACAGGCAGGGAAAACAATGAGACAATACCAGACAGGACGTGATCTCAGCACACCAGCAGCCCCACGGCACTCGAGTTTTTCCCAGGCGTCCGTGAGTCCGTCACACCGTGGTATCTGTTTTTTTCATGCTCTGCCCAATAAGCTTGGCGTGTTTCTCTAAGTGGCCTTGCAAACCCCAGGGCTTGGGCAGCCTGGATGAAAGCAAATGACCCGCAAGACAACACGTAAAATCACCATGCAGCAGCCCTGAAATCCCTGCAGGCATTCGTACGGCCCGTACCCAGCGCAACGGATCCGCTTAGAGATCGGCAGGGGTTTGATGATACAGCGGGCCTGGGCTGAGCGTATCCAGTCTCTGCTGCTCTCGCATCAAATAAACAGATCGGCTCCGCTCAAGAGAGACCCTGACCGCAAATGCAGGTGGGAACAGAGGAGGCCCGGCCCCGGTGCGCTCCGTGCCCAGCAACTCCGACCACGACACACACGCACAAGAAAAATACACCGAACGGAAAACGTGCCGCTGCTGTGCCAGGCACTGCACAGACCCCCCCGCCCCCCCATCCGAGACTGGGGTCCCCGTGGTGCCAGGTGACATGCTGACCCCATATCTGAGATTGGGGGCTCCCCATTGTGCTGGGTGCTGCCCAGACCCCCCCCGGTCCGAGATAAGGACCGCCTGACTCCCTGGGCCGGGGCCTAGGACGTGCCGAGAGGGAGCAGCCCCGGTTAAACCAGAGGGGCCCGGGGCGTCCCCGAGTGCCAGGCACTCCAATCGGGCTCCATGGGGAGCCCCGGCCCGGCTGCACTCGCGGGGCAGGGCCTGTCCTACGAGGCCCCTCACAGCCCGGCCCCGGGGTGACCTGACCAGGCCCAGGAGCATCTCAGCCCCAGAGGGACACGGCCGTGCCCTCGCCCGGCCCAGGGCTGGGGGGAAACCGAGGCACCGGGCGGGGACAGAGCAAGTTAGTTGCAGAGCTCCAGATGGAACCCAGGAGTCCTGGCTCCCACACCCTCTGCTCCCCTCCCAGAGCCAGGGAGAGAACCCAGGAGTCCGGGCTCCCCGCCCCCCCTGGCTCTCACCCACCAGCCCCCCTTCCCCTCCCAGAGCCGGGGAGAGAACCCAGGAGTCCTGGCTCCCTTCCCCTCCCAGAGCCGGGGAGAGAACCCAGGAGTCCTGGCTCCCAGCCCCCACTCCCCTCCCAGCGCCGGGGAGAGAACCCAGGAGTCCGGGCTCCTAGCCCCCCTGCTCGAACCCACCAGCCCCCACTCCCCTCCCAGAGCCAGGAAAAGAACCCAGGCGTCCGGGTTACTGGGGGGAGGGGAGGAAGGGTTGCTCCTCCTCCTCTCGCGAGAGCTTGTACCTCCCATGTTCCCGAGAGGAGAGTTGTAAACAGAAGGAGCCAGAGGGGACACCCCCCCCAGCCAGAGGGGGACCCCCTGTTCCTGACTCAGCCCTGCTCCAGGGGACAGACCCTCTGCGCCTCCATGAGCCAGCACTGACCAGGGGAGGCACCCCCAGCCAGCCAGAGCAGGTCAGTGCGGGGGTGGCCCCCCACTTAGACACCCCCTAGATAAGGGGGTGCTGCTGGGGAGGGGGGGCTGAAAGGAGAGGGGGGATGCTGAGGAGGGGGGACTGATAGAAGGGATCCCCCCATCTGGGGAGGGGGTGCTGCAGGGTTTTGGGATCTCCCGTTTGGGGAGGGGGTCCTGTGGGGACTGGGGGCTCAGACAGAGGGGACCATACTCGGTCCAGCCAGGACAGGGGGGTAATGCCAAGGGTGCATCTCAGCGCCCCGTGTCACCCGCCGCCCTGCCCCAGAGGTGGCTGCATCTCAGCGCCGGGCAAGGGGTCCCCGTGTCACCCGCCGCCCCGCCCCAGAGGTGGCTGCATCTCAGCGCCGGGCAAGGGGTCCCCGTGTCACCCGCCGCCCTGCCCCAGAGGTGGCTGCATCTCAGCGCCGGGCGAGGGGTCCCTGTGTTACCCGCCCCCCTGCCCCAGAGGTGGCCGCATCTCAGCGCCGGGCGAGGGGTCCCCGTGTCACCCGCCGCCCTGCCCCAGAGGTGGCTGCATGCCGGGCGAGGGGTCCCTGTGTCACCCGCCGCCCTGCCCCAGAGGTGGCTGCATCTCAGCGCCGGCCAAGGGGTCCCTGTGTCACCTGCCGCCCCGCCCCGCCCCAGAGGTGGCTGCATCTCAGCACTGATTGAGGGCAGTCCTGAAGCAGCTCCCTGGTCCCATGGCTCCCCACACACACAGCTCCCCTCATACTCCTGCCCTAGCGTAGGGAAAAGGGGCTCAGTTTGCGTGACCCCTTCAGCCCTCGGACTGGCAGCATGGGCTAGCGGGCACGGCCTGAGCCTCGGGACGCCCAGATTCTGTTCCCAGCTCGGCCACTGACCTGCTAGGCAAGTCCCAGCACCTCCGTGCCTCGGTTTCCCTTCCCTACCCATTGTCCGTCTCGCTTAGTTAGCTTGTAAGCTTTCAGAGTAGGGACAGCCCCATGTGCCTCCGATGCCCGACCGCCTGGGGGACCCCAATCTCGCTGCAGTCCCCAATCTTAGAACTGGACTGAGACCCTCCCAACTCATGTCACCCAGGTGCCAGCTGGGAAATTCCCCCCCAGTCCTGGCCCTGCCCACTTCCCAGCCAGCTCTTCGTTCCCGCTCTTGGCCATAAACCCGTCAGCGCCCCTGAACTTTGCTCCTTGGTTCAGTGCCGCTGGCACAGGGAGGCTCCTGGCAGCCAGGCCGCTGCGCCCGCAGCTGGGCTGAGCCAAGCGCCTCCCAGCCTGGGCCAGGAAACCAAGAGCGTCAGCCTCCGGTCCACGCCCAGACCTGTTCAGGCAGGGCTCCCCGCACCTCCCTCCAGCTGAGTGCAGGGCCCCTGGGGGGCCGGGCCCTGCGCTGACCGCACCTTCCAGCCGAGATCGGGGCCCCCGCGTTGTGCCATTCATCAAGAAGGAGTGGTGTTTAGCGGTTAGAGGGGGCTGGGAGCCAGGGCTCCTGGGTTCTCTCCCCAGCTCTGGGAGGCGAGAGGGGGCTGGTGGGTTAGAGCAGGGGGGGGTGGGAGCCAGGATGCCTGGGTTCTGTCCCGGAGGGGAGTGGGATCTAGTGGGTTAGAGGAGGAGCGACGGTCCATTGACCCCAGCTGGGATCAGGGCCCCCGCTTACCTCGCTGCTATCAGGGGCTCACTGCCAGTGCCCGCCTCACGTCTGCCTGCCACAGCGCGGCCTCGTGGGCGCTCAATGGGCCCTTTGTCCCGGCTGCGAGCCCCGGGGCCGTCTTTCCGGGCAAACAGGCTGCTGCGGATCCGGCGGCTGCCCTCCGGGGACGCGATGTGGGGGGGCAGATCCGAGACTCCAACGGGGCCTGACCGGGCCTGGCCACCCTGCCCCTCTGGCCTCAGTTTCCCCTCGCGGCCCGTGTTGTGGAAGGTCTTTGGGGCAGGGACGGTCTCTGACAGGGGGGTGCGTGCCGGCTCTCCCGCGCCAGGCTCCCGCTTCTCCCCCTTGCAGGGCTCCGCCGGCCGCCAGGATGTGGCCCGAGCGTGCCTTCCCCAGCCCCGTCGTGGCCCTACTGCTCCGCACCTGCCTGCTGCTGCCCCCGGCAGACGCCTACATCCACGCGGTGAGTGGCCAAGGGCCAGGGGGAGGGGGGAGAGTGTGGGGGCAGGGACCCAGGGAGTGCTCAGATTGGGGGGGAACCGGAGCCTCTCTCATGCCAGCCTGATCCTTCTCCCTGCCCCGACAGGTGAGGGATCACAATGCCAGCATGGACTTCTCAGACCTGCCCGCCCACTTCGGGGCCCTGCTGCCCAGGGAAGGACTCGTGGTGCGTAGCCGCAAGATCCAGCGGTCGGGTGGTCAGAGCAGGGGGGCTCCAGGATGCCTGGAGCCTCTCCCCAGCTCTGGGAGGGGAGTGGGGTCCAGTGGGTTAGAGCAGGGGAGGGCCTGAGAGCCAGGACTCCTGGGTTCTCTGCCCGGCTCTGGGAGAGGAGTGGGGACTGGTGAGTTAGAGCAGGGGGGCTCCAGGATGCCTGGGTTCTCTCCCCGGCTCTGGGGGGGGGAGTGGGGTCCAGTGGGTTAGAGCGGGGTGGGGCCCTGAGAGCCAGGACTCATAGAATCATAGAATATAAGGGTTGGAAGGGACCCTAGAAGGTCATCTAGTCCAACCCCCTGCTCGAAGCAGGACCAATTCCCAGTTAAATCATCCCAGCCAGGGCTTTGTCAAGCCTGACCTTAAAAACCTCTAAGGAAGGAGATTCTACCACCTCCCTAGGTAACGCATTCCAGTGTTTCACCACCCTCTTAGTGAAAAAGTTTTTCCTAATATCCAACCTAAACCTCCCCCACTGCAGCTTGAGACCATTACTCCTCGTTCTGTCATCTGCTACCATTGAGAACAGTCTAGAGCCATCCTCTTTGGAACCCCCTTTCAGGTAGTTGAAAGCAGCTATCAAATCCCCCCTCATTCTTCTCTTCTGCAGGCTAAACAATCCCAGCTCCCTCAGCCTCTCCTCATAACTCATGTGTTCCAGCCCCCTAATCATTTTTGTTGCCCTTCGCTGGACTCTCTCCAATTTATCCACATCCTTCTTGAAGTGTGGGGCCCAAAACTGGACACAGTACTCCAGATGAGGCCTCACCAATGTCGAATAGAGGGGAACGATCACGTCCCTCGGTCTGCTCGCTATGCCCCTACTTATACATCCCAAAATGCCATTGGCCTTCTTGGCAACAAGGGCACACTGCTGACTCATATCCAGCTTCTCGTCCACTGTCACCCCTAGGTCCTTTTCCGCAGAACTGCTGCCGAGCCATTCGGTCCCTAGTCTGTAGCGGTGCATGGGATTCTTCCGTCCTAAGTGCAGGACTCTGCACTTGTCCTTGTTGAACCTCATCAGATTTCTTTTGGCCCAATCCTCCAATTTGTCTAGGTCCCTCTGTATCCTATCCCTACCCTCCAGCGTATCTACCTCTCCTCCCAGTTTAGTGTCACCTGCAAACTTGCTGAGGGTGCAATCCACACCATCCTCCAGATCATTAATGAAGGTACTGAAAAAAACCGGCCCCAGGACCGACCCTTGGGGCACTCCACTTGATACCGGCTGCCAACTAGACATGGAACCATTGATAACTACCCGTTGAGCCCGACAATCTAGCCAGCTTTCTACCCACCTTACAGTGCATTCATCCAGCACATACTTCTTTAACTTGCTGACAAGAATACTGTGGGAGACCGTGTCAAAAGCTTTGCTAAAGTCAAGAAACAATACATCCACTGCTTTCCCTTCATCCACAGAACCAGTAATCTCATCATAGAAGGCGATTAGATTAGTCAGGCATGACCTTCCCTTGGTGAATCCATGCTGGCTGTTCCTGATCACTTTCCTCTCATGCAAGTGCTTCAGGATTGATTCTTTGAGGACCTGCTCCATGATTTTTCCAGGGACTGAGGTGAGGCTGACTGGCCTGTAGTTCCCAGGATCCTCCTTCTTCCCTTTTTTAAAGATGGGCACTACATTAGCCTTTTTCCAGTCATCCGGGACTTCCCCCGTTCGCCACGAGTTTTCAAAGATAATGGCCAATGGCTCTGCAATCACAGCCGCCAATTCCTTCAGCACTCTCGGATGCAACTCGTCCGGCCCCATGGACTTGTGCACGTCCAGCTTTTCTAAATAGTCCCTAACCACCTCTATCTCCACAGAGGGCTGGCCATCTATTCCCCATTTTGTGATGCCCAGCGCAGCAGTCTGGGAGCTGACCTTGTTAGTGAAGACAGAGGCAAAAAAAGCATTGAGTACATTAGCTTTTTCCACATCCTCTGTCACTAGGTTGCCTCCCTCATTCAGTAAGGGGCCCACACTTTCCTTGGCTTTCTTCTTGTTGCCAACATACCTGAAGAAACCCTTCTTGTTACTCTTGACATCTCTGGCTAGCTGCAGCTCCAGGTGCGATTTGGCCCTCCTGATATCATTCCTACATGCCCGAGCAATATTTTTATACTCTTCCCTGGTCATATGTCCAATCTTCCACTTCTTGTAAGCCTCTTTTTTATGACTCCTGGGTTCTCCCCCTGGCTCTGGGAGGAGAGTGGGGGCTGGTGGGTCAAAGCAGGGGGGCTGGGAGCCAGGACTCCTGGGTTCTCTTCTTGGTTTATCCTGCCTGGCTGCAGGCCTGTGGGGTACTGACTCTGATGTCCTGCTTTGCTCCAGGGCTATCTGGTGGAGGCCAAGCCCAGCAACGCCTGTCAGCCCATCGAGGGGCCCCCGGACTCCAGCAACGCCACCCGGTTCATCGCCCTCATTCGCAGATACGAATGCAACTTTGACATCAAGGTGGGGGAGGTCTCGGGGGGCAGTGACGGGGAGCTGGGGGGCAGCCGTGGGGGAGCCCAGCCCAAAGACAGGACCTCCAGACAGATCCTGTCCTGACCTCCCACCCAGGTTGTGCCCTGAACCACGAGGTCTGATAGCCCTTCTCACACATCCACTGAGCTCAGGACTCCTGGGTTCTCCCCCAGCTCTGGGAGGGGACTGGGGCTGGGGGGTTAGGGTGGGGGGGCCAGGAGCCAGGACTCCTGGGTTCTCTCCCTGGCTGCGGGAGGGCGCTGCCCCCCCTGACCTGTCCCCCCCACCCCACTCTAGGTGTTGCACGCACAGCAGGCCGGGTTCGACGCCGCCGTGGTGCATAACACGGGCTCCGACAAACTGCTCAACATGGCCTGGAATGATGGTGAGTGGGGCAGGGGAGGGGCTTTCCCTAGGCTCCGCCCCCAAGTTCTGGCATGCGTGGGGTTACTCTCAGGGCTCCCCAGGGAGGCGCTCCGCCTCCCATGTGCAGGCTGGATTGTGGCAACTCCTAGCAGCGGGGGTGCAGGAGTGAGACTCCCGCTCTCCGCCCCCAATTGGCTCCCCCCACTGCCAGGATCCGCCCGGTCCACCTCCCCTGCTGCTGGGGTCCCCACGCCGCCCACCTCCCCCCCAGGGGAGCTCTGGGCAGAGCGAACCCACTGTCTGAGGGGTTAACGTCCCCCGGGTGTGGGTCAAGAAGTTCTCTGTGGGCCTGGCTGAGCCCCTCTGCCATCTCTCTGCCCCACAGAGAGGATTCGGGAGCAAATTGCTATCCCGTCGGTCTTCGTGGGGGAGACAGCCTCCGACTACCTGCGCTCCAAGTTCAGCTATGAGAAGGGGTAGGCACCTGCCCGCCTGCGGGGGGGGGGCGCTGTGTGGCCTGGGCCCCCTGCAGAGAAACGCCGTGAGCCATGGGAGACCCCCATCTTCCTCCTGTCCCCACCGCAGCCTCCGAGCCTGGAGGAATCCCAGCGGGGGCCAGGCCCCCCGCTCGGAGTGCATGTGGGACAGATGAGCGTGGCTTCCCGTGCTTTCCCTGGGTGCCCCCCAGGGGCTCCATCAGTAGGGAGGGGAGTGGGGTCTGGGGGGGTTAGAGCAGGGGGGGCTGGGAGCCAGGACTCCTGGGTTCTCTCCCTGGCTCTGGGAGGGCAGTGGGGGCTGGTGGGTTAGAGCTGGGGGCTGGGAGCCGGGACGCCTGGGTTCTCTCCCTGGCTCTGGGAGGGCAGTGGGGGCTGGTGGGTTAGAGCTGGGAGCCGGGACGCCTGGGTTCTCTCCCTGGCTCTGGGAGGGCAGTGGGGGCTGGTGGGTTAGAGTTGGGGGTGGGAGCCAGGACGCCTGGGTTCTGGTCTGGAGGCAGAGTGCGGGCTAGTGGCCAGCATCTCCACCCTGACTGACCCCACTGTCTCCGGTCCCCCAGCGCACACATTATCCTGATCCCTGAGTACATTTTCCCGCTGGGCTATTACCTCATCCCCTTCACCGGTGTGGTCGGCATCATCATTGCTGTGATGTGCACCATCCTGGTGAGTGACGTCCCACCACACTGTGCGGGGCAAGGGGCGGGAGAGCCAGGACTCCTGGGTTCTCTCCCCGGCCCTGGGAGGGGAGCGGGGGCTGGTGGTTAGAGCCGGGGGGCTGGGAGCCAGGACTCCTGGGTTCTCTCCCCAGCTCTGGGAGGGGAGCGGGGGCTGGTGGTTAGAGCCGGGGGGCTGGGAGCCAGGACTCCTGGGTTCTCTCCCCTCTCTGGGAGGGGAGCGGGGGCCAGTGGGTTAGAGCAGGGGGGGCCGGGAGCCAGGACTCCTGGGTTCCCTCCCCGGCTCTGGGAGGGGAGCGGGGGCCGGGAGCCAGGACTCCTGGGTTCTCTCCCTGGCTCTGGGAGGGGAGTGAGGGCTAGTGGTCAGAGCAGGGGGGGCCGGGAGCCAGGACTCCTGGGTTCTCTCCCCTCTCTGGGAGGGGAGTGGGGGCTGGGGGGTTAGATGGGGGGCTGGGAAGTCTTGGAACCCCCTCACCCCCCCGGTCTGGCTGGCAGATCGTTCGCTGTGTTCAGCACCGGAAGAGGCTGCGGCGTCACCGGCTCTCGAAGGACCAGCTGAGGAAAATCCCCGCCCACAAGTATCAGAAAGGTAACTGGCCACCAGGGCGGCGCTAGGGGGTGCTGTGTGCGGGGGGGGCCTCTCCCCGGCGGGCAGGGCCCCCAATGCCCCAGCAGGAGGCTTAAGCCGGTCCCTAGAGGTGGCCGCAGCATGGGGGGGTCTTGGGCTGGCCCTGAGCCCTCTTTATCCTGGCACCCCCACCCCAGGGATGGGCTCTCAGGTGGCAGGGCAGGGCCCTTCCCAGCATGCAGTGGGGGCAGAGCACTGCATGCTGGGACGTCCCCCAGCCCAGCCCAAAACTGCCCCTCACCCATCCAGGCTGCAGTACAGCCTCTCCCCAGCAGGGGGGCCCCCTGCCCCACGGCCGTCTGTCCTTCCGCAGCCCCTTTTGGATCCCAAGGCGGGGCCGGCCGGCCATCAGATCCCGTCCCCTCACACTCTGGGGAGGGGGCAGATCAAAGGAACAATCCCTCCAGCTGGGAGGCAGCCGGGAGGAGTCTAAGGGTGCCCCCTTGTGGGTGCAGGAGAGGGGAAGCTGGGGGCTGTGGGTTCCTCCACAGATGTGGGGTGCCTGTCTGAGCCCCAGCACGGGACGCTGGAAAGTCCCCGTGTCTGTGCGAGGCAGGTGGGGGGGTCAATCACCCTGTGTCCGGCTTCCGGCAGCCAAACCCCAAGCGGGGAGGCGTCAGGCCGGGGAGCGAGCGGCTGTGACCGAGGGTGTGAGACCAGCTCTGAGCGTTTCCCCCACCCCCGAGTACGCCCCCGCCTCAGCTCCCAGCCCCCTTTGCAGCCTCTGGGCTCACATATCTACTGCGTGTTTTGGGGGACCCCCCGAGGCACCCGCTTTCCCCTGTGTCAAAACCAGGCTGGGATTCCTTGCATGCTCACTGCAGGCTCACACTCTGGGAGCCAGGACGCCTGGGTTCTCTCCCCGGCTCTGGAAGGGGAGTGGGGGCTGGGGGTTAGAGCAGGGGGGGCTGGGAGCCAGGACGCCTGGGTTCTCTCCCCCCGCTGCAGCAGCCGGTTCAGCCCTGTCCCAGCTCTGGAGCCGGGGGGCGCTAACCGCAGTGACCTGAGGACTTGTCACCTCACGGCTGTGAAATGTTTCCCCAGACTGGCAGGCCGGGGGGGGACGGGGGGACACTCTGGGGTCAGCCCGCCCTGCTGGCTCCAGTCCCCGATGCTGAGACACCCACCCCCTCCCTGGGCTGTGGGAGCCCCCAGTCCCCCATGAATTGAGCTCCCCACAGTCTCTGGGGGGCCCTGGGCAGGCAGGAGTCAGGGGCAGGTTTCCTCGCCAGCCCCCCCAAGTCTTGGATCTCTGTCCTCCAGATCCAGCTGCTGCGGGTTCCCTGTTGTGGGGGGAATGGGGCAGGGGCTTCCCTGGCTGATGCTTGTGGCTCTGGCTTCCTGCTGCTGCCAGCCCTTGCCCAGCCTCCAGGGTTAGAGTAGGGGGAGCTGGGAGCCAGGACTCCTGGGTTCTCTCCTGGCTCTGGGAGGGGAGTGGGGGCTGGTGGGTCAGAGCAGGGGAGGCTGGGAGCCAGGACTCCTGGGTTCTCTCCCCGCTCTGGGAGGGGAGTGGGGCCTGGCGGGTTAGACTAGGGAGGGGCTGGGAGCCAGGACACCTGGCTTCTCTCCCTGGCTGTAGGAGGAGAGTGGGGCCTGGTGGGTTAGAGTAGGGGGAGCTGGGAGCCAGGACTCCTGGGTTCTCTCCTGGCTCTGGGAGGGGAGTGGGGGCTGGTGGGTCAGAGCAGGGGAGGCTGGGAGCCAGGACTCCTGGGTTCTCTCCCCGCTCTGGGAGGGGAGTGGGGCCTGGCGGGTTAGACTAGGGAGGGGCTGGGAGCCAGGACACCTGGCTTCTCTCCCTGGCTGTAGGAGGAGAGTGGGGCCTGGTGGGTTAGAGTAGGGGGAGCTGGGAGACAGGACTCCTGGGTTCTCTCCTGGCTCTGGGAGGGGAGTGGGGGCTGGTGGGTCAGAGCAGGGGAGGCTGGGAGCCAGGACTCCTGGGTTCTCTCCCCGCTCTGGGAGGGGAGTGGGGCCTGGCGGGTTAGACTAGGGAGGGGCTGGGAGCCAGGACACCTGGCTTCTCTCCCTGGCTGTAGGAGGAGAGTGGGGCCTGGTGGGTTAGAGTAGGGGGAGCTGGGAGACAGGATTCCTGGGTTCTATTTCTGCCATTAGAAGGGGGAAGGGATGCAAAAAATACCTCCTGGCTCTCAGCCCCCTCCCTTCTAGCCCCCAGCCCCCAGATCCCTCCCAGAACTGGTGAGAGAACGGAGGAGTCCTGGCTCCCAGGTTCTAGCCCTCAGTCTCCCCCTCCCCCTCAAGCTGTCAGCAGAACCCAGGCGTCCTGCTTCCCAGGGAGCTGTTGCAGCCGTTCCACCGCCTGGCGGGGCGGCTGAGCGGGGTGCTCTCGGGTTGAGTAAGCGCCAGGGGAGGAAGCGCCAGGGGAGCGCTCGCATTTACCTTATAAGGGCTTGAGCCGGAGCGGCTGGGTTTACTCCGCAGCCCCTTCTGACCGCTTCCCCTCCCGGGTAGGCGCTGGGGCGGGAGCCGGAGCTTCCTGTTTTCGCTGAGACGCTCGAGCCCTGGAGCTGAAATGGGCCTCGGGTCCCAGGCCTCTGTCATCCAATGCAGCCACCTCTGGGGCGGGCCGGCGGGATACACAGGGACCCCTCACCCAGTGCTGAGATGCGGCCACCTCTGGGGCGGGGCGGCGGGTTACACAGGGACCCCTCACCCAGTGCTGAGATGCGGCCACCTCTGGGGCAGGGCAGCGGGTTACACAGGGACCCCTCACCCGGCGCTGAGACGCAGCCACCTCTGGGGCGGTGCAGCGGGTGACATGGGGACCCCTCGCCTGGCCCTGAGATGCAGCCACCTCTGGGGCGGGGCGGCGGGTTACACAGGGACCCCTCACCCAGTGCTGAGATGCGGCCACCTCTGGGGCAGGGCAGCGGGTTACACAGGGACCCCTCACCCGGCGCTGAGACGCAGCCACCTCTGGGGCGGTGCAGCGGGTGACATGGGGACCCCTCGCCTGGCCCTGAGATGCAGCCACCTCTGGGGCGGGGCGGCTGGTGACACAGGGACCCCCTTGCCCGGCGCTGAGATGCGGCCACCTCTGGGGCGGGGCGGCAGGTGACACAGGGACCCCTCACCCGGCGCTGAGACACGGCCACCTCTGGGGCGGGGCGGAGAGTGACAAAGGGACCCCTCGCCCGGCGCTGAGATGCGGCCACCTCTGGGGCAGGGCAGCGGGTGACATGGGGACCCCTCGCCTGGCCCTGAGATGCAGCCACCTCTGGGGCGGGGCGGCTGGTGACACAGGGACCCCTCATCCAGCGCTGAGATGCGGCCACCTCTGGGGCGGTGCAGCAGGTTCCACAGGGACCCCTCGCCCAGCGCTGAGATGCGGCCACCTCTGGGGCAGGACAGCGGGTTACACAGGGACCCCTCACCCGGCGCTGAGACGCGGCCACCTCTGGGGCAGGGCGGCTGGTGACACAGGGACCCCTCGCCCGGCGCTGAGACGCGGCCACCTCTGGGGCAGGGATGTGGGTGGAAAGGAGGATTTTGGCCTCAGACACCTTCCTGTGAATACATGTCCCTAGGGAGACGTTGCCATGTGTGTTTCATTGCTCCTAAGTCTCAACAGACTAAGCACAATTCTAGACCTGTCCCCAGGACTCCTGGGTTCTCTCCCCAGCTTGGGGAGAGGAGCGGGGCCTGGTGGGTCGGAGCAGAGGGGGCTGGGAGCCAGGACTCCCGGGTTCTCTCTCTGGCTCTGGGATGCAGGGCTGTTATCCTCTCACTGTATGAGCTTGCCCTGGTCCCACCCCCTCCCTGTGCCTCAGTTTCCCCCGTATGTCAGGGCTAACGGCTCCCTCCCGTCTCTCTGCCAGGGGACGAGTATGACGTCTGCGCCATCTGTCTGGATGAGTACGAGGAGGGAGACCGGCTGCGGATCCTGCCCTGTGCCCATGGTGAGGACGCCTGGGTTCTCCCTCCGGCTCTGGGAGGGGAGGGGGGCTGGGGGTTTAGAGCAGGGAGGGGCTGGGAGCCAGGACGCCTGGGTTCCACTCCTGGTGGCGGGGTGTAACTGCTGTCCCCCTCCCCCAGCCTATCACTGCCGGTGCGTGGACCCCTGGCTGACGCAGACCAAGAAGACCTGCCCGGTGTGCAAGCAGCGAGTGCTGCGGACGGCCGAGGACTCAGACTCGGAGGGCGAGGGCCACCAGCGGGGCGAGGAGGAGGAGCCCCACTCGGAGCGAACCCCACTGCTGGGCCCCTCCTCCGCCGCCAGCACCCCCTCCTTCGGCAGCATGGCCGAGGCGCAGGGCCCGCCCTCCGGCCAGGAAGGCTCTGAGGAGGGGCCCCTGGCCACCCCCCAGGGGCAGCGCCCTGAGGGCCTGGGGGACAGCATCCTTGTCTGACCCCCTGGATGGACTCCCCAGGGGGCCTCTACCCCCAATCTTTCTTTGTATTTTAAACTGTGCACAAAACAGGGGCCCCCGCCAGGGATCCAGGCTTGGACCCCCTTCCTGTGGGACCGGGGTGACCCCCAGCTTCCCTTCGGACCTGCAGCCCCGCCCCGGGGGATCCATTACGTGCCAAGGCTGTGGGACACGGGGTGTCAGGGCTTTGCAGGACGGAGGGGGGGCTTTGCACAGCTCGGGGTATGAGGGGCATGGGGGGAGATGGATTCTCTCCCCTGTCCCAGAGGGGAGTGGGGGCTGGTGGGTTAGAGCAGGTGCAGTGGGGGTGGGAGCGGAAGCCAGGACTCCTGGGTTCTCAGCGGGGGCGGGGAGGGGGAAGCACACAGCCCTGAAGAAACCAGCCACCCTTCCCCCCTCCGGGGCTCAGCAGCCGGCTGGGTGTAAACACTGTGGCCGGGTGACATTCCTGCCTGCGCCTGGGCCCTGCTCCTGGCCTCCCCCTGGGGGCACCCGCCCCACTTCGCACCAGCTGTTGGGATTAGGGAGAGGGGGCTTTGGCCAGCCGCCACTGCCCCTTTGCCCCAGTTCATGGTCCCGCAGCAGGACGCAGGGGCAGGCCCACTCTTTCTGGGGCGGAGAGCTGGGAGGAGGGGGGCTAGAGACCCCGCTGGCCCCCCACGGCTGGCCCCCACTCCAGGCTAGAAGAATGTGGCTGTACCCTGGGAGCAGTGGGAAGCTTTGGCTACCATATGCCAGGGTGGGGGGGGACCTATAATTCCATGGGGTATAGCCCATCTGTCTGGCTCAGCCCGAGTCTGTCCTGTTGAAGCCCCCAGGAAGGGTGGACTAAAGCCAGACCTGTCCTTGCCCCCAGTGGCTACCCCCCTTCCGCCCATTAGGAGGCTAGCAGGGGGCAGGGACTGCTTTCCTTTAGCGTCATGGGCCCCCCTCCTGCAGGGCTCCCCTGTCTCTGCCACACCCCCCTTTAACCTGAGAGCCATTTCAGCCCTTCCTTCTTAGCCCCAGGGGCCAGCCCGACCCCAGCTCCTGCTTTTGATTTGCAGGTGTGACTTAACTAGGGGTGCAGCATGGTTCCCCCCCACCTTCACTCCTCAGAGTCCTGGACCAAAATGGGGGGGGGTGCCTGTTTGTGCTTTTAGCCCCCCAGGGGGTCTTATGGGCCATTAACACCTTGTCTGTCTGTCCCGGCCCCTGGGGCCTGTTCCCTTCACACTATGACCCATAACCCCCAGGGGGGCTTACTGGAGCTCATTCCTTGGCTGCTTTTTTTAACCAATTGTGGGGTGTGTCACGCCAGGCACCCCGGCCATGCACCCAGGGCACGCCTGGCAGGTCAGGGCACCTCTTCGAATAAAAGATACTTGCCCTGTATTGACTGGTGACTCTTTGGGGTCACGTGCACTGGGCAGGGCTGGGTGCAAGGGGGAGACACGCTGCACACACCATCACCCCCCCTCCCCCCAGCACACTGTATGGAGCCCCCTTTCGTCCCGCAGTGCCGGAGTCCAGAGGGGCTGCGACTGGGGGGGGGCACGGTTTCGGAGCCAGCCCCAGCGGATGAGGGCGGGGCGGGGAGAAGGACTCAACTGGATGTGGGTCAGGCACACGCTCCTGGGTGGCTCGCTCACGGGCAGCGGGCACAGGGCAGGGTGTTTAAGACGACTTCATTGGCAGCAACAAGGTTCTTCGGTCCAGGAAGGTCTGGAGCCGCTCAGCTGGGGGCTCCCCCCCAGGCCAGGCCCAGCCCAGCCCCCCTGCCAACCTTCCACAACTGGGGCTGCGCAGACCCCCCTGCCTCAAGCACCGTAGACAGCTGGGAGGGGGAAACCGGCCCCGGGCCTTCCCCTCTGTGTGCAAGGACCAGGAATAGAACCCAGGCATCCTGACCCTCCCCTCCCTCCACAGCCCAGCGCCCAACCCCTAGGCCACAGCCAGGGGAAGACCTGGCTGCAGGGATGGGCAGGAAGCCAGCCCTGGGTGCCCCACTGCAATGGGGCAGAGCCTGGGGCCCAGACCGCCCCACCTCAATGGACAGCAGCAGAGGTGGGAGTCGCCCCCCTCCCCCCACAAGGCAGGATCCCTGGCCCCTCCCAATCAGCTGTTCACACCCCTCCCTGCACCATGACTCAGGCTGGGTGCAGGACTGTGCACCTCTCTCCTGCCAGCTGGGGGGGGTGGAGCATGGGGGGAGGGGCAAGAATCCAAGGGCAGGAATCTCCCAGGCTGCACCCCCTCCCCCAGCTGAACTCTGACTCCGCAAGCCCTTCCCTAGCCAGGGAGAGAACCCAGGAGTCCTGGCACCCAGCCCCCCCTGCTCTAACCCACCAGCCCCCACTGCCCTCCCAGAGCCAGGGAGAGAACCCAGGAGTCCTGGCACCCAGCCCCCCCTGCTCTGACCCACCAGCCCCCACTGCCCTCCCAGAGCCAGGGAGAGAACCCAGGAGTCCTGGCACCCAGCCCCCCCTGCTCTGACCCACCAGCCCCCACTGCCCTCCCAGAGCCAGGGAGAGAACCCAGGAGTCCTGGCACCCAGCCCCCCCTGCTCTGACCCACCAGCCCCCACTGCCCTCCCAGAGCCAGGGAGAGAACCCAGGAGTCCTGGCACCCAGCCCCCCCCCCCACTCTAACCCACCAGCCCCTACTCCCCTTCCCAAGCTGGGGGGAGAACCCAGGAGTCCTGGCTCCCAGCGCCCCCTGCTCTCACCCACCAGCCCCCACTCCCCTCCCAGAGCCGGGGAGAGAACCCAGGAGTCCTGAGTGCCCCCAGAGCAGACACTAGACACAGATACACCTTGAGAATTATTCAAATTTCCTTTTTATTTCTTGTTCCAATATAGTTTTCCCCCCCTCTTAAACCCCCCCTTCCCCCACAAAAAAAACCTACAACTGGCTTTTTTTGTTTTTTTTTTTTTAAACAACCAGAAACAATTTGGCAGCAAGGAAGAGGATTTTTGTGATAGAAAAGGCGGCGGGGAGAGAGGCGGGCCGGAGTGGAGAGCCGAAAGCGAGGAGTGGGGGGTGCTCCAGGCCCGGGGCGGGCGGGGGCTCGGCGGTCCCCGCCAGGGTGGGCATCAGTAGTAGCGCAGCGGAGTGCCAGGCCGGCGTCAATACTGCAAGTTTCTCAAGTGTTGGGCCATGTCGAAGCATTTCTTGTTCACGCAGCCGCCGTGAATGCCCTCCTTGCCCATGGCCAGCACTATCGCTGCGGGGGGAGGAAAGAGGGGTGAGGGGCCAGGCTGCCACCCCCAACTACCCTCTGCCCCCTCCCCACCATCACAGGCCAGGGACGGAAGAGGACGATGGCCCCGTGGGGTCTGATCCAGTCAGGTAACCCCTACCCCAGCACATACAGGAAACCCAGGAGTCCTGGCTCCCAGCCCGCCCGCCCTAACCCACCAGACCCCACTCCCCTCCCAAAGCCGGGGAGAGAACCCAGGAGTCCTGGCTCCCAGCCCGCCCGCCCTAACCCACCAGACCCCGCTCCCCTCCCAGAGCCGGGGAGAGAACCCAGGCGTCCGGGCTCCCAGCCCGCCCACCCTAACCCACCAGACCCTGCTCCCCTCCCAAAGCCGGGGAGAGAACCCAGGAGTCCTGGCTCCCAGCCCGCCCGCCCTAACCCACCAGACCCCGCTCCCCTCCCAGAGCCGGGGAGAGAACCCAGGAGTCCTGGCTCCCAGCCCCCTGCTCCAACCCACCAGCCCCCGCTCCCCTCCCCAAGCCGGGGAGAGAACCCAGGAGTCCTGCTCTCTCCCGCCCCCTTGCAGCTGTTCATGAAGCCTGGCCCATTATGTTCATGAAGCCTGGGCGATGTGGGGCTGAAGCAGCTGGATCCAGGGCCAGCTGTTGTGGGCCCCGCTGCAGGGAAAGGGGTCAGGCCTCAGGCTGGTCAGGCAACAGCTGCTGGGAGGGAACGCCCCGCTGGCTTTGGGGTGGGGAGTGGGGAAGCGAGGGCCCGACAGGCAGCCCCAGCTGCAAGAGATGGGGAGGCTGGCTGGACCCCATTCCCCTCCCAGAGCCAGGGAGAGAACCCAGGAGTCCTGGCTCCCATTCCCAGCCAGCAGACCCCAGCTGGGTCACTGGGGGTCCGCCGGGGGAAGGGAGAGGACCCAGGCGTCCGGCACTCACCCTTGTTGGTCATGCAGACTGCAATGTTGTAGGTGGGGGTCTCGCCCGTGGTCTTGGTCCGCAGGTCCATGGTGTACTCCCCCTCGATGAACAGGTTGTCCCGGAGCACCGAGCACTTCATGCCCCCCAGCGTCACCCCGTTGATGAAGATGCCGCTACGGTCCTTGGAGATCAGCGTGTTCACCTCTGCCGGCTGGGGAGGGGGGCAGAGGTCAGGGGTCACACTGGACAGGCTCAGGGAGCCCTGCCCCCCACCTCTTCTGGCACTGGGGAGAGAACCCAGGGGTCCTGGCTCCCAGACCCCTCCCAGAGCTGGGGAGAGAACCCAGGAGCCCCCAGGCAGCTGATTTCCATGGGGTGGGGGGAGAAACAGCGGGACCCAGAGCAGCTGTCCAATTGAACAAGTCCCCCTTCTATTCTCCGCCAGGAGACTCCTGCCCCCCACCCCTCCATCTGGGTACAATCCAGCCATGCCCGGGGCGGGGGCATTGGCCCCCTTTGGGGGCAGAGTCTGGATCCACACTGGTCGTAAAGGGGCATTAAGGGTCCTGGATTCACCCCCCCACCCCCAATCTCTCTCTCTCTCTGCAGCCTGGGGGGCGAGGGGGAGACCAAATCCTCCTCCCACCCCCAGACTCCTGCCCCCTGCAGAGTCTGGCCATAGGCAGCTGAATGGGGGGAGGGTGCGGGGTGTCTCCCCTCCTCACCCAGTTTGTTGTGGGGGCAGGATGGGGGAGCGAAATGGACCCCCAATTTCACCCTCTTCCTCTAGGGGGCAGGTGGACTGAGTGGTCTTATCCCCCCCCTTCCCCAACTTCCCCTTCTAAGAGCTTCCTGTCTCAGCAGACACCGCCCCCCCAGCCCCTCCCCCCACAGAGGAGCTGCTGTTGCCCCCCCCTCCAGAAATCTAGGTGTCCCCACCCTGCACGAAGATCCTTATCTTCGGGGGATGGGACAGGACATGGACTTGCACATTCTTGGTTTATTTCCTCTATCAGCCACCCAACCCAACCCCCCCACCCCGGTCTGCACCCCACCCCCCTCCCCCATCAGGTTCCATAGGAAACTGACAACCCTGCAATGGGGGTTTTGAGGTTTTAAACCTCTTCCTCCCCCAACCTCTGCCCCTAAGACCAGGGCAGAGAGACCCCACCCCCACGGGGAGGGACCAGGTGGAGTTTGGGGAGGGGGTTTGTGAGCTTACGAATAGGGGGGCTCCTTGGATGGCCATCACCCCTGAGAATAGATATGGGGGGCAGCCCCACCTTGCAAACTGGGGGAGGGTCCAGAGCACAATCCACTCTTCTCCCAGAGCCAGAGGAGTCCTGGGTCCCAGCCCCCCCCTGCTCTGACCCACCAGCCCCCACTGGCCTGCCAGAGACAGGGAGAGAACCCAGGAGTTCGGGAGGAAACAGGATTTTGTGGGGGGGTTCCCCCCATGGATGTTATGGGCTTTGGCAAACCCCAGCCCAACCTTTAACAGCCCCGGCCAGGATATGAGACCAGCACCACACCCCCCTGCACCCGGGGCCAGCCACGTGCCAAAATCCAGCCAGCTGGGGCCCTGCCGAGCGCCCCCCCAGCACAAAGTTCCGCAGACACTGGGGAAAAGGGGGGGGTGCAGAGGGGTCCCAACACATGAGCAGCAGGTCCCTGGCCCAACCTCGGGGGTGGGGGCAGAGACTGGGGGGTAATGGGCAGGGAAGGGAGGGGAAGTGTCCGCCCCTCCGTATTCTCCAGCCCAGTGCTTTTCACCACCCTGCCAACTCAGGGGCCACCTCACACCCCGAATCAGTAGCACAACTGCATGAAGTGGGGGCGGGGGGGGGAATATTTCTGTGGCAATGAGCCACTTGGGGGGGAAGGGGGGGCCACCCCCCAGGATCAGAGCCACTCAGGGGACCTGAGGATCACAGGCACCATTGGGATGTGGGAGATCTGGGAGAGTTTGACCAGACTCCCTCCCCTTTATGGCCAGGAGAGAAGGACGTAGATACTCTCCCAGGCAGGGGGCCCCCGAATTCTGGGTGGTTTTCCAGGCAGAAAGCGGGGGAGGGGGGAGATCCGTTTTCGACACGAGTCCAGCCACCCCACTGAACAAGGACTTTTGCATTCCCAGCCAAATGAGAAAAGTTTCTGCAAAGAGTGAGAAAGGCGGGCTGGGAGTGGAGGCCATGAAACGGACTTCGGTTTTGAAACAGAACTGGGGAAGCCAAAGATTTAGACCAGACCCGCCCCCCCGCGAGAGGCGAGGCTGAACTAAAGAATGATTGTTGCAAAGCAGAGGGGGGGAGGAAAGGAAAAAAAGATCTGGAAAGATTAGGAGGGAGACAGATTCAGGCCCACAGCGGCAGGCGGAGGCAGAAGGCAGAGACGTGGCAGTAAAAGGAGAGATTAAATACAGACAGACGGCTTCCTGCCCCCACCCATTTTATTAACCAAGGGGGGAGGGAGAGGGGGGAAGTCAGCTTTGCTTTCGAGAAGTTAGCAAAAGTTTCTTCTCCGCTACCCGGGATTTTTTGCACACACAGCAAATGCTCAATTTGCCTCCTGAGTCCCAGACCCCAGGCTAGCAGACACCCCCCCCCTCCCCGCAATCCTGGCAATCCTGGTGTCGCAAGGCGTGTGCAAATGAGGGGGGGGGGTCTATTCGGAGGCATGCCACACAAAGTTAGCCATTTTGAACTCTGTTACAGGGATGGAGAGGCCAGCTGCAGCCATCTCTGGGGTGGGGCAACTCCCCTCACAGGGATCCCAGGCCCCAAGTTGCAGCCACCTCTGGGGCGCGGCCAGCAGCTGATCCCAGGCCCTGGCACTGAGATGCAGCCGCCTCTAGGGTACGCGGCAGCCCCCAGAACCAGGGAATCCAATTCATTCCCCAGCGCAGTAAAAAAAAAAGCTAAAAACTTTCCCGCCCCTAGACGCTGGCAGATTCACTGTGGCGGGTTCCCCTCAGCCAGGATGGGACAAGCTGGGAAACCAGCCCTGGGCCTTCACAGGGGGGCAAAAAGATACAGACTCCAGGATCCGGGAATTTGGACCCTGGATCCAGTTCATTTTGCAGAGCCCGGGGGCAGATTTAGGCCTCATCTTCCCCCCCCCCCCCCCGCACCTACTCTCCCCCCCCTTGGCCTTGAGTCATTTCCTCCAGGTAGCTGCAGGGTGGGGTGGGGCCAGGCCAGAAGGTGCCAGCTGGGTGGGTGGGAAGCAGGGAGCCACCGGGAAGCAGGGGGCAACCCCTGTCGGGAGGGCAGCAGAGCAGAGGGAGGAACTGGAGGCTGGGGCTGGTGGGGGGGTATCACCCCCCCCCCGTCACTGTCTGATGCTTTGCAAGAGGAAGTGGGTTTTTTTGTGCATGCAGAGATCCTGCAAGGGTGAGATGGGGGAGGGGCTGGCAGTAAGAAAGGGGGGTGGGGTGGGGGGCAGCAGAGAAGGAAGTAGAGTCGCCTGGGGGCTGCAGCTCGCTGGCTGCAAACTCTGGGTTCTTCCCCCCTCCCCGCCACTTTGCAAACTTTTTTTTGTGTTTTAGCCAGTAGCCCTGGCTTCCAGGGCCGGCTACCAGAAAAGTCTCCCCCCACCCTCCATGTGCTCCCATCACATGCCGCCCCTCCCAGTTCCTCTTCTTCGCCATGGACAATCTAACCCCCTCTCTTTGCCTCCAGCACCTCATTTCTGCCTCCCACGTGCTCCCCTTTTCACTCAGAGCCCTCCTTGGGGGCCGCCCCCCATAAAGGCCTCTGTTCCCACCCTACCCCCGATCCCCTTCTCTCCAATGCACCCCTCACCTACATACACCCCTATAATCCCCCTCCGATGCACGCCCAGGGGGTCCCCCCCTTTCTGAAAGGAGCCCCCCCAGGGTGCCCCCTGCCTTTCTGCAATGCACCCCATCCCTCCTCCCTACCCCCCTCTTTTGCAGTACAGCCAACTATGCACCCCACCCCCCCATCCATTCTTCACCCCCACTTTAGCAATGCAAGCCTCCTCTTTCCAATGCAGCCCCCCCATCCACTCCCCTGGCCTCCCCCCCTTTGGCATCCAGCCCCCCCATCCACTCCCCCGGCCCCCCCCCTTTGGCATCCAGCCCCCCCATCCACTCCCCCGGCCCCCCCCTTTGGCATCCAGCCCCCCCATCCACTCCCCCGGCCCCCCCCTTTGGCATCCAGCCCCCCCATCCACTCCCCCGGCCCCCCCCTTTGGCATCCAGCCCCCCCATCCACTCCCCCGGCCCCCTCTCTTCCAAGGCGGCCCCCCCATGGCACTTCCGGTCCCCCTCTCTTCCAAGGCGGCCCCCCCATGGCACTTCCGGTCCCCCTCTCTTCCAAGGCAGCCCCCCCATGGCACTTCCCGCCTCCCCTCTTTGCAATCCGGCTCCCCCTGCACCCCCCCTCACCGTGATGTTGCACAGCGTCTTGCCCGGGGTGGCGGCCCAGACGCACGGGGTGTCCTTGTAGCCCACGATGGCCACGTCCTGGCAGTGGCCGTCGCACATGAGGCGGTCGACGTAGCAGCTCCAGCCGCTCATGGCTGCTGCTGGGGCTGGGGCGGAGCCGGCGGCGGGGCTGCAGCGGGAGAGCCGGGGGGCGCGGCGCGCGCGGCCGCAGAATCCCGGGAAGGGGGAAAAAAAAAAAGAAGAAGAGGAAGAAAAGGGCGCGAGACGCCGGACGCGACCGAATCAACCTCGCCCTGGAACGTGGAGGCCGCGGCGCGCGCGGGGCTCGGGGGGGCGCGCGCGGGGCGGGGCGGGGCGGGGCGGCGCGTGCGGCGGGCAGGGAGGGAGGGAGGCTCGCGCCGCTTCGGCAGCTCCGCGGCCGGGGGGAGGAGGCCGGTGCAGCGCGCGCGCTCGGGGGGGGGGGTGCAGAATCCGAGAGGCGTCTGGGGGGGCCCCCGGGCCGGGCGCGCGGCTTTTACAGAGGCCGACGGCCCGCCCCCCGCCTTTCTCCTGCGGGCGGGGCGAAGCGAGCCCCGGGATCCATCCGCGCCCCCCCCCCGCTCGCCGCCCCCAGCCGGGACTATTTCGCCTTCTTGCGTGCACCCCGTTTCCCTTCCCCTTCTCTGCAATGCACCCCCGTTCCCCCCGTGCGCCCCCCCAGGTCCTCTTTTCGCACTGCGCCCCCTTTTCCCCTATGCGCCCCCCCGAGGTCCCCCTTTTCACACTGCGCCCCTTTTCCCCTATGCGCCCCCCCGAGGTTCCCCTTTTCACACTGCGCCCCCTTTTCCCCATGCACCCCCAGAGGTCCCCTTTTTCACACTGCGCCCTCTTTTCTCCTATGCGCCCCCCCGAGGTTCCCCTTTTCACACTGCGCCCCCTTTTCCCCTATGCGCCCCCCCAAGGTCCTCTTTGCACACCGCACCCCCATTCCCCCCATGCGCCCCCCCGAGGTCCCACTTTTCACACTGCACCCCCATTCCCCCCATGTGCCCCCCGAGGTTCCCCTTTTCACACTGCGCCCCCTTTTCCCCTATGCGCCCCCCAAGGTCCCACTTTTCACACTGCGCCCCCTTTTCCCCTATGCGCCCCCCCGAGGTCCCCCTTTTCACACGGCACCCCCATTCCCCCCATGCGCCCCCCGAGGTTCCCCTTTTCACACTGCGCCCCCTTTTCCCCTATGTGCCCCCCGAGGTTCCCCTTTTCACACTGCACCCCCTTTTCCCCATGCGCCCCCCCAAGGTCCCACTTTTCACACTGCGCCCCTTTTCCCCTATGCGCCCCCCCGAGGTTCCCCTTTTCACACTGCGCCCCCTTTTCCCCTATGCGCCCCCCGAGGTCCCACTTTTCACACTGCGCCCCCTTTTCCCCTATGCGCCCCCCCGAGGTCCCCCTTTTCACACGGCACCCCCATTCCCCCCATGCGCCCCCCGAGGTTCCCCTTTTCACACTGCGCCCCCTTTTCCCCTATGCGCCCTCCCAAGGTCCTCTTTGCACACCGCACCCCCATTCCCCCATGCGCCCCCCCGAGGTCCCACTTTTCACACTGCACCCCCTCTTTCCCCTCATATATCCCCCAGAGGTCCCCCTTTTCACACTGCGCCCTCTTTTCCCCATGCACCCCCAGAGGTCCCCTTTTTCACACTGCACCCCCCCTTTCCCCTCATATATCCCCCAGAGGTCCCCCTTTTCACACTGCACCCCCTTTTCCCCATGCACCCCCAGAGGTCCCCTTTTTCACACTGCACCCCCCCTTTCCCCTCATATATCCCCCCAGAGGTCCCCCTTTTCACACTGCGCCCTCTTTTCTCCTCATGCACCCTCCTGAGGTCCCCCTTTTCACACTGCACCCCCTTTCCCTCATGCCCCACCGGGGTCCCCTTTTCATACTGCACCTTTCCCCCTTCATGCGCCCCCCTAGGGTTCCCTGTTTGCACCCCCTTCTTCTCATGCACCCACTAAGGGTCCCCGTTCAACACTGTAGCCCCCAAGAGGTCCCCTTTTTGAATGCACCTCTCTTTCCTCCTATGCCCCTGGTAAGGGTCCCCTTTTCACACTGCACCCCCCTGGAGGGCCCCTTTATTTGCATTGCAAAAACTTCCCCCTCCCCGTGTACCCCGTTTTAGGCAGGGCATCCCCTGTCCACCATGGTCCATCTAAACCTCTGCTTTCTGCCTGGAAACCCCTCCCCCATGTGCACCCCAGGACCCCCCATTTTCCCCTGCACATCCTCCCCCACATGTGCCCCCCAAGAGCCCCTCTGGTTATTCAATCCCATCCCCACAGCAATTGGGGCGCTCCCCTTAGCGCATATGGGTCTGACCCCCCCCCCCCGCAATGCACCCAGTCCAAGATGGGGCTCCCCGAGGCATGCGGGGCGACTCGCCTGTGTCCCCCTCCCACAGGCACACATCATACATGTCAACACACGTGTTCACAATAAGACACACACAAGCTGCGTGTCCAGAGGCCCCCCCCCGCCCCAGCCCGATGCCCTGGGAACCTGGGGAGATCTCACGTCTTTGGGTGCAGAGGCAAAGCACAGCCATGCGTGGACACATATGAACACGCACACGCCATTACACGGCATCTCCCCCCTCCCCGCACCCGCGCACGAGAACTCGGGCCTACACAGCGGCCTGCAAGCGCCCGGCCTGGGCTGCATGGAGCCAAGCCGCTGTGCCCACCGGCCACTCATGCCAAAACACACACGCGTGTCAGCACATGTTGCATCCACATGCATGTGCCCCTGCACACGTGCAAATCGCACACGCGCCCCGCTCAGCTACGCCCGCACGCCGGGACACACATGTGAAACTCCCCCCCCAGCGGACATGCGAACACCGGTGTGACTCCGCATGTCCAATCAGACACACCAGGCCACACAGCTGCCAAACGAGGGGGGACCCCCCCGCCCAGAGACGCGGGCTCCCATTGGCCCGTCCCTGCGCCTGCGTCACAGGCCCGGGCGGGATTATTTGGCGGAGGGACACAGGTTGCAAAACTTTTCCTCTCTTGTTCTGCGGCCCAACTTTTGCTTTGGGGGGGAGGGGCGGAGAGTCTCACTTCCTGTCGGTGGGGGAGGGGCATGGGGGCGGCCCAGTCCGGGCGCTCGGGCCCTCTTGCAAGGCGGCCAGGGCCCTCTACCACCCTTACACCCCACAGCCCCTGTCCCCTCCACCCCGGCCCAGCGCTGCCAGGATGCGGCCACCTCTGGGGCGGGGCGGCGGGTGACACGGGGACCCCTCGCCCAGCGCCGAGATGCGCCCACCTCTGGGGCGGGGCAGGGCAGCTGGTGACACGGGGACCCCTCGCCCAGCGCCAAGATGCAGCCACCTCTGGGGCGGGGCGGCGGGTGACACGGGGACCCCTCACCCAGCGCCGAGATGCGCCCACCTCTGGGGCGGGGCGGCGGGTGACACGGGGACCCCTCGCCCAGCGCCGAGATGCGCCCACCTCTGGGGCGGGGCGGGGCAGGGCAGCTGGTGACACGGGGACCCCTCGCCCAGCGCCAAGATGCGCCCACCTCTGGGGCGGGGCAGGGCAGCGGGTGACACGGGGACCCCTCGCCCAGCGCCAAGATGCAGCCACCTCTGGGGTGGGGCGGCCAGAAACACAGGGTCCCCTCGCCCAGCACTGAGACGCAGCCACCTCTGGGGCGGGGCAGGGCAGCGGGTGACACGGGGACCCCTCGCCCGGCGCCGAGATGCGCCCACCTCTGGGGCGGGGCGGGGCAGGGCAGCTGGTGACACGGGGACCCCTCTGCCGGCGCCGAGATGTGCCCACCTCTGGGGCGGGGCAGCCGGTGACCCGGGGAGCCTGGCATCATACTCTGGAGTAAGCAGGCTCCATATCCCCTGAGCTCCTTATCTTATCAGCGGGGCAATTAGATTAGTCACCCTGAGCCCCTGTGATGAGCTTTCCAGATAAGCATTTTATCCCCCCACCCCGACCCCAGGGCCTTTCTGCTGGGGGGTGCAGGGCGGGGACCAGGCTTCTGCAGGGCCCGGCCCAGCCAGCACACTGGGGCATCTGCCTCAGGGCCCCTTCCTGGGGGGCAGTAAACCAGCCGGGGAGATTTGTGGATTCCTCGAGACTTGATAGGAAAACCAGAGCTCTGGGAGGGGAGTGAGGGCTGGTGGGTCGGGGCTGGGGGCCAGGACTCTCCCCGGCTCTGGGAGGGGAGTGGGGGCTGGGGGGGTGAGAGCAGGGGGGCTGGGGGCCAGGACTCCTGGGTTCTCTCCCAAGCTCTGGGAGGGGAGTGGGGGCTGGGAAGGAGCCAGGACTCCTGGGTTCTGTCCCTGGAGCTGGGAGCAGGTAATTATCCCCTTTGGAGTTTTCCCAGGACGCCGGGGTTCACTTCCTGGTTGGTGGCACTGGGGCCTGTGAATTTCCAAGGACTGAGGGTTCAGCTGGGCTCCTTTGAAAGCAGCCACCTCTGTCCCCCCAAACCCCACCCAGCAAAGCACTACCCCCCCCCCCCCGCGCTTACTCCTGGCAACCCGGACGCTCCCATCTACACCCTGAGTCACCCCCGCCCCGCACCACACCCCAGAGCCGGTTGGCAGCCCCGGATCCGGGAGCCTGCGGGGGCCCGGCCTGGCCGTCAGGGGTGCAGGACGCCCCTCTCCGGGCGACGGGCCCCACCTCGGAGCCTGCACGGGGCGGGGACGGGGGAATTCCCGGAGCCTGAGTCACCTGGAAATGGAAGCGGGACAGACGGGCCACAGCGAGACGGGCCCCACCCCGGGCCCCATTCCCTGCCCCCCTGAGCCAGCCGGGGATCCGCCCCGGGCCCCATTCCCCGCCCCCCTGAGCCAGCCGGGCCCTGTCCTGGGCCCCATTCCCTGCCCCCCTGAGCCAGCTAGGGACAGGCCCCTGCCCCATTCCCTGCCCCCCTGAGCCAGCTAGGGACAGGCCCCTGCCCCATTCCCCGCCCCCCTGAGCCAGCCGGGCCCTGCCCTGGGCCCCATTCCCAGCCCCCCTGAGCCAGCTAGGGACAGGCCCTTGCCCCATTCCCTGCCCCCCTGAGCCAGCTAGGGACAGGCCCTTGCCCCATTCCCTGTCCCCCTGAGCCAGCTAGGGACAGGCTCCTGCCCCATTCCCTGCCCCCCTGAGCCAGCCGGGCCCCGCCCCGGGCCCCATTCCCCCCCCCGAGCCGGCCAGTCCCCACCCCAGCATTAAGGAACGAATCTTGCCCAGGGACACTGGTTCTATCCTAAAAAGAAGCGGGTGGATTTCCCGACATGGCCACTGGGTAGCGCCCCGTTTGGGGCGGATACACATTGCAGATATTCAAGGAAAGGAGCCCCAGGCCAGTGGCGGGAGACTGGCTACAGTCATCATCCTCACCTCCAGGGGCCTGGGAGAGAACCCAGGAGTCCTGGCCCCCAGTCCCCACCCTGCTCTAACCCTCCAGCCCCCGCTCCCCTCCCAGAGCCGGGGAGAGAACCCAGGAGTCCTGGCTCCCAGCCCCCCCTGCTCTAACCACTAGCCCCCGCTCCCCTCCCAGAGCCGGGGAGAGAACCCAGGAGTCCTGGCTCCCAGCCCCCCCTGCTCTAACCACTAGCCCCCGCTCCCCTCCCAGAGCCGGGGAGAGAACCCAGGAGTCCGGGCTCCCAGCCCCGCCCCTGCTCTAACCCACCAGACGGGGCAGTGTGATGCATTCAGGGCTCAGGTTCTCAGTGGGGCTGGTGTGAATGGATGGAGACCCCCCCTTCCCCCCAGTGTCACTCCGGACCCCTGCATCCCAGCAGCCCCGGGACGGGGACCCCCCCCCCCCCACGTGCTATGTGAGGCGAGCGTCTCGGGTTGCCGTGTCCTTTCCCCGCTGCTTGGAACGGGCGCCCTGGATCTCTGACCTTTAGCGAACTAGCCGGGGGGCTAAATATAGGGCTAGAGACCAGCTCCAAGGGCCCCGGCTGTCTGGAGAGGCCCATACGGCCGGGTGGGGGTGGGGAGCCCCCATAGGAATGAGCAATGGGGAAAGGGCATCCCCTTGGGGGGGTCCCAGGGTCACAGCCCCCCTGACTTTGCCTTCACATCTGCAGTCATGTGAGGCCCCAGCCCCATTCCCCACCCCCCTGAGCCAGCCAGACCACCCCCTGGGGCCGGGAGGGAGCTGGTGCCCCCCAGAGGGGACAGGCTGCGGGTTCTGGGAGCTGCCCCAGTGGGCCCCAAGGGGTGCGTGGGGCGGGCGCTCTGCAGAGACAGGGGCCTTGTCCAGCCCGGAGAACGGGGTGTGTGGAGAATTCGGGTCAAATCCCGCCTCCTTCCTTGTCCGCACCAGGCCCGATCCCCCCCCCCCCCCCCCCGCAAGCCGACCCACAGAATCTCGCACAGAGGCCACGGTCAGCCCAGTAACAGGCAACCCCCGTCCCCACCCCCACTGCCCCACAGGCGAAAGCCCCTGAGGGACCCATGGCTAATAACCTGTCAGACAAGGGCCGGGGGGGTGGTGGTCACCGAATGCCCCAGTGCCTTATTCTATCCAGGCTCTGGGAGGGGAGTGGGGGCTGGTGGGTTAGAGCAGTGGGGGCTGGGAGCCAGGACTCCTGGGTTCTCTCCCCGGCTCTGGGAGGGGAGTGGGGGCTGGTGGGTTAGAGCAGGGGGGGCTGGGAGCCAGGACTCCTGGGTTCTCTCCCCGGCTCTGGGAGGGGTGGTGCTGTGCGTGAGGGATGCTGGGATCTTTCACGGAGCCACATATTTGTGCAGGTGCCAATGGCCCGTCTGGGGTTGGCCTGTCCCCACACGGGCAGGGCACTTACAGACAGTCCCTAACTGGCCCCGGGTGGGCGGAGGATGCCGGGGACCTTGGGTATAAAAGGGAGGGGGCAGCCACTGCCTGGGCACTGTCAGCTGCCCACCCCCCTGACAGCCACCACCGTAGACGAGATCTCAGCAAGTGAGTGCCAGGGCCAGGACCCTCCCCTCTGGTCCACTGCCCCTTTGGGGGGGCAGGAGTGGGGGGCACCAGCGGGGCTGCAGGGGGCAGGGCTGGGCTGGCAGGGGCTGCGGGTCGGGAGTGAGGGGCGCCGGCAGGGCCAGGGGGGGCAGGGCTGGGCTAACAGGGGCTGCGGGTCGGGAGTGAGGGGCACCAGCAGAGCTGGGGGGAGCCCAGGGCTAGCAGGGGCTGCAGGTCGGGAGTGAGGGGCACCGGCAGAGCTGGGGGGAGCCCAGGGCTAGCAGGGGCTGCGGGTCAGGAGTGAGGGGCACCGGCAGAGCTGGGGGGAACCCAGGGCTGGGCTGGCAGGGGGCTGGGGGTCGGGAGTGAGGGGCACAGGCTGGGCGGGCTGGGGGTCGGGAGTGAGGGGCACAGGCTGGGCTGGCAGGGGGCTGCGGGTCGGGAGTGAGGGGCACTGGCTGGGCTGGCAGGGCCTGCGGGTCGGGAGTGAGGGGCGCTGGCAGGGCTGGGGGGAGCCCAGGGCTAGCAGGGGCTGCGGGTCGGGAGTGAGGGGCACCGGCAGAGCTGGGGGGAGCCCAGGGCTAGCAGGGGGCTGCAGGTCGGGAGTGAGGGGCACCGGCAGAGCTGGGGGGAACCCAGGGCTGGGCTGGCAGGGGGCTGCGGGTCGGGAGTGAGGGGCGCCGGCAGGGCTTGGGGGGGCAGGGCTGGGCTAGCAGGGGGCTGTGGGTCGGGAGTGAGGGGCGCCGGCAGGGCTGGGGGTAGGGGAGGCCAGGGTCTGGCCCTGTGTGGGCCCCAGCTGCAGGCTCCCCGCTATCAGGGGATGGGGTGACCTCTTCCTCCAGTGGCCAGCCCTCCGGGTGTACGTGAGTCTATTTTTAACCCTGGCAGCTGCCCAGGGTGTGGGTGTGGTGGTGTGAATGTTAAAAGGCTCAGACCTGCTCCGGATTGGACAGTGGGTCCACGGTGGGTGGGACTAGGAGCCAGGACTCCTGGGTTCTGCCCCCCACACCTCCACCCGGGCTCTGGGAGGGGTGTGGGGGCTGGTGCGTTTGAGCAGGGCGGGCTGGGAGCCAGGACTCCTGGGTTCTCTCCCCGGCTCTGGGAGGGGGTGGCTGTGTATGGGGGGGACAAGCCTGGGGCATGTGCTTTTCCGAGGCGCCTGCCACCCCTCTGTTTTTCTCCCGCCAGCCATGTCCATCCAGAAGATCTACGCCCGTGAGATCCTGGACTCCCGTGGGAACCCCACGGTTGAGGTGGATCTGCACACGGCCAAGGGTGCGTCGGGGGGGCGAGGGAGGACTGGGGTGTGGAGAGGGAG
Organism: Caretta caretta; assembly: GCF_965140235.1. NCBI lineage: Eukaryota > Metazoa > Chordata > Testudines > Cheloniidae > Caretta > Caretta caretta. Next base: position 1,087,494 of record NC_134233.1, read on the forward strand.
GAGTGGGCTGGGGTGCACATGTGTGGGGAGGGCTTGGGTATGTGTGTGTGGGGGATTCCCGTGGGGACAAGGTGGGTAATCCCAAGGCTGGGGTTCAGGGGGATCCCAAGACAGGATGGGGGGGCTGGTGGGGGTCAGGCTCTCCTGGTTGTAGGGGGAACCCCATGTTAGTTACTCCCCCTACTTCTTCCCCCCCGCAGGTCGTTTCCGGGCCGCTGTCCCCAGCGGTGCCTCCACCGGCATCTATGAGGCTCTGGAGCTGCGGGACGGGGACAAGTCCCGATACCTGGGCAAAGGTGAGGGGCCCTCGGAGGAGGGGGGTTGATGCTAACCGGGGGCGGGAAGATTTGTCCCTCCCTCCCCGCACACCCTGCTCTCCACCCCCACTCCCCTCCATCCAAAGTGAGGGCCGGGTTAGTTCAAGGTGCGGCCGCTTGCTGGACAAATGCCCAGAGGTGATAAAAGGCTTGAACCCATATTGGGGTCGGGCGGGGGGGCGCTTCCAGTCACCCCAGTGGGAGTTGCTGGCGCAAGCCCCTGGGAACGGCCCATGGATTCAGGGATGGGTTTCTTGCCTTGTTCATAGGGGTGGCCGAGAGGTTCATTGACTGGTTGGTTGGTAGGTAGGGTTGGCTAGTTGGCCAAGAGGTTCATTGACTGGTTGGTTGGTAGGGTTGACTGCGAGGTTGATTGACTGGTTGAGTGGTTTGTTGGCTGGCTGGCTGGTTGGTTGCTAGGATTGGCTCGTTGGCTGGGAGTTTCGTTGGCTGGTTGGTGGATAGGGTTGGCTGTGAGGTTGATTGGCTGGTTGACCAGTTCATTGACTGGTTGGTTGGTAGGGTTGGGTGGTTGGTTGACTGGTTCATTGGTTGGTGGTTGGTAGCGTTGGCTGGTTATTTGGCTGGTTGACTGGTTCATTGACTGGTTGGTTGGTAGGGTTGGGTGGTTGGCTGAGATGTTCATTGGCTGGTTGACTGGTTCGTTGGTTGGTAGGGCTGGCTGGTTGGCTGAGAGTTCATTGGGTGGCTGACTGGTTTGTTGGCTGGCTGTGAGGTTGATTGGCCGGGGGGTTGCTAGGATTGGCTCATTGGCTGGGAGTTTCGTTGGCTGGTTGGTGGATAGGGTTAGCTGTGAGGTTGATTGGCTGGTTGGTTGAGATGTTCATTGGGTGGCTGACTGGTTTGTTGGCTGGCTGGCTATGAGGTTGATTGGTTGACCGGTTGGTAGTCTTGACTGAGAGCTTCATTGGCTGGTTGGCTGAGAGGTTACTGGTTGGTTGGGTTGACCGGTTCATTCATTGGTTGACTGATTTAATTGGCTGGTTGGCTCATTGGCTGGATAAAAGTGCTGGTTGGCGCATTCTTGGGTGGTTTGTTGGTTCGTTAGAATGTAGTTATTTAATTTAAATAAAGCTCCCGATCTCCTAAAATGAACTCCTAGGACATCCCATGGAAATCTGGGCTTGTCTAAATGACTATGGCCCAGGCAGACAGCTGGGATGGATGCAGGAGCACTGGGGTAGCGGGTGGGGCCATAGAGACCAGCTGGGTACGACATCTCTGTCCTTCTCCACCCAGGGGTGCTGAAGGCTGTTGAAAATATCAACAAAATCATTGTGCCGGCCCTCCTGGAGAAGGTAACCACCGCCCGCTCACGCCTGTAGGGAGTACTCATGTATTGGGGATCTGGGCAGTACACAGGCATGGAGGGGTACCTGACTGTGGGGGGGTACCAGAGGGTACCTGGCTATGGGGGGAGGCCCAGAGGACATGGGGGTCCCTGGGGAGGGCATATCTGGGTATTAGAGGGAGGCTCAGGAGTGGGGTTAGCTGGGGAAGGGGGCTAGATATATTGTGGGGGGTCCCTGGGTACAATGTTGGTGTGTGGGGGGCTGGCGCCTGGCAGAGTAGGGGAGGCAGCAGGGTGAGGTGTCCTGGATGGGGATGTGAGGGGCAGAGCTGCCCATGGTGCCTGTGTGACCCCCCCCTACTGTTCCTCCCCCCCCCACCGCATCCCAGAAACTCAGTGTTGTGGAGCAGGAGAAAATCGACAAACTCATGATCGACCTGGATGGGACAGAGAACAAATGTGAGTGAGAGACATCGCCACCGACCCTCTGCCAGCCCCCAACTCCCCCTCTGGCCCCTTCACCTCCAGCCCCCTCACCAAACTGCAGCCCACCCCTTCCCTGCCCCCTGCTGATCCCTCCCTGTTACCTGACTGTCGTGGGGGGGGCTAATCTTATCTGTCTCCCCCCACAGCCAAGTTTGGGGCCAATGCCATCCTGGGGGTATCTCTGGCGGTGTGTAAGGCTGGGGCCGCGGAAAAGGGGGTGCCCCTCTACCGCCACATCGCCGACCTGGCTGGCAACGCTGAGCTCATCCTGCCTGTCCCGGTGAGAGCCCCTGGACGCCGGGGTTCCTCTAGGAGGGGAGGGGGGGCTGGGAGCCAGGACTCCTGGGTTCTCTCCCTGGCTCTGGGAGGGGAGTGGGGGCTGATGGGTTAGAGCAGTGGGGGCTGGGAGCCAGGACTCCTGGGTTCTCTCTGTGGCTCTGGGAGGAGAGTGGGGTTCAGCGGCACCTGGGGACCAGGACGCCTGGGTTCTATGCTGTCCCTCCTCCCCCGGCAGGCGTTCAATGTGATCAACGGGGGCTCCCACGCGGGGAACAAGCTGGCCATGCAGGAGTTCATGATCCTGCCGGTGGGGGCCGCCAGTTTCAAGGAGGCCATGCGCATCGGGGCCGAGGTCTACCACAACCTGAAGTCCGTCATCAAGGCCAAGTACGGCAAGGACGCCACCAACGTGGGGGACGAAGGCGGCTTCGCCCCCAACATCCTGGAGAACAACGAAGGTACCGGACCCCTGGGTTCCCTCCCCGGCTCTGGGAGGGGAGCGGGGGCTGGTGGGTGAGAGCAGCGGGGGCTGGGAGCCAGGACGCCTGGGTTCCCTCCCACTCCACTCCCTGGCTGCACATTGACAGGAAGGGGGGAACAGCTACTTATAGGCCTGCGGTTGCATTTCAAGACTTTCTCAGGCTGGGTTTTCATCTCAGCCCCCGATTCCCTCGCCAAAGGTCGCAGCCATAATTAGTGCAGCTGCTGGTAACCGGAGCCGCAGGGAGCATGGTGAGCGTTGCTGGGCCAGGAAAGGTCATGGTCTACAGGGACCCTGGCGCCGAGACGCGGCCACCTCTGGGGTGGAGTGGCCGGTGACCCAGGGACCCCCCCACCCGGTGCCGAAAGGCGGCCACCTCTGGGGCAGGGCGGTGGGTGACCCGGGGCCCCCCCGGCCGGCGCCGAGATGTGGCCACCTCTAGGGCAGGGTGGCGGGTGACATGGGGACACCCCATCTGGCGCAGATATGCGGCCACCTCTGGGGCGGGGCGGCTGGTGACCCGGGGACCCCCAAGCCGGGGCCGAGACGCGCCCACCTCTGGGGCAGGGCACCCCACGTGCGTCCCCAGGCCCGACCTGTCGCCCGTTCGCCTCCTCCCCAGCGCTGGAGCTGCTGAAGTCGGCCATCGAGAAGGCCGGGTACCCCGACAAGGTGGTGATCGGGATGGACGTCGCCGCCTCCGAGTTCTTCCGCGGCGGGAAGTACGACCTGGACTTCAAATCCCCCGACGACCCCGCCCGCCACATCAGCGGGGAGAAGCTGGGCGAGCTGTACCAGAGCTTCATCAAGAATTACCCCGGTGAGGGGCCTGTCCTGGCTCGCCCCCGGGGCGGGGAACGGGGCAGGGGCCTGTCCCCGCTCGGGGGGCTGGCTCCAACCCTCTGCCTGCCCCCCCAGTGGTCTCCATCGAGGACCCCTTCGACCAGGACGACTGGGAGACCTGGCGGAGGTTCCTGACCCAGGTGCCCATCCAGATCGTGGGGGACGACCTGACGGTGACGAACCCCAAGCGCATCCAGAAGGCCGTGGAGCTGAAGGCCTGCAACTGTCTCCTGCTCAAAGTCAACCAGATCGGCTCCGTCACCGAGTCCATCCAGGCGTGAGCCGCCGGGGGGGGGGGACGGGGCCTGTGGGGGCCAGGACGCCTGGGTTCTCGCCCCGGCTCGGGGAGTGGGGGCTGGTGGGTTAGAGCAGGGGGGGCTGGGAGCCCGGACGCCCGGGTTCTCTCTCTGCGCGTGGGGGGGATGGGGTTAGATTTGGATCCCCCCCCCGCACAGCAGCACCCACAGACACCCTCCTCCCCCCGGTTCCCCCTCCCAGGTGCAAGCTGGCCCAGAGCAACGGCTGGGGGGTGATGGTCAGTCACCGCTCCGGGGAGACCGAAGACACCTTCATCGCGGACCTGGTGGTGGGCCTCTGCACAGGGCAGGTGAGCAGCGGGGGGGCTGCACCCCCCTTCCCCCGCACCCCCCACAGCCGCCCCGAGCCCCTAACCCCGGCTCTACCTCTCCCCACAGATCAAGACTGGAGCCCCCTGCCGATCCGAGCGCCTGGCTAAATACAATCAGCTGATGAGGTAACGGGCTGGGGCCTGTCCCCTCTGGGGGGCGCCGGCTCCCCCCCGGCCCCAGGGCGGGGCCTGGCGGGCTCAGGGGGGCAGGGAATGGGGCACAGGGTCCCCCCATCTGAACCCCCCCCCCCCGAGCTCACCCCCTTCCCTGTCTCCCCCCAGGATCGAGGAGGCCCTGGGCGACAAAGCTCACTTTGCGGGACGCAAGTTCAGGAACCCTCGTGCCAAGTGAGCCCCTCGTCCGCGCCCCCCAGCGTCGGCACGGCCCTGCCCCACGGTGGGGGTGGCACCGGAGGGACGGGGCCCGGCCTGGACCCTCGCCACCGGGGCTCCCCCCAGGGCAGCGCGAAGTGACCAGCGAGCGCCGGCGACACTGGGTCCAGCCCCATCGTCCTGCGGCATCTCTGGGGCCAGGCTCTGAATAAAGGCACCTGGACAGACAGCGGCTCGGTGTGGTTCTTTCCTGGGGGCCAGGACGCCTGGGTTCAATCCTCGCTTGTGGGGCGCCTGGTGGGTAAGAACGGGGGGGCTGGGAGCCAGGACTCTTGGGTTCTCTCCCCTGCGCGGGGAGGGGGATGTAAGGGGGGAGGTCAGAGTGACAGTGAGGTTCTGCCCCCCCAAGGGAGCAGTGGATGCAGCGAAGGGGTCCGGGGGGGGGTCTCCCACCGTGACTGTTCCCATCCCCATGGCTGCTGCAGAGACCCCTGGCAGCCTGACCCCGGCTGGACCCAGTGCCGCGGGCGGGATGGGGAATCGCCGGTGGGTGCGGTACAGGGCCCCTGACACACAGTGACTCCCAGCCCCGCTCACACCGAGTCGCTCCAAAACCCCACCCCGGCAGGAGGAGGCGGGCTGATCGTGATTCAACAGAGACAGGTTTATTGGGGTGATACCGCTGCTCCTGCAGCCCCCCCATTACCACACACTGGGGGGGGACATGTACCCCACAACACATTGCTAGGAGGCTGGGGAGGGATCTGGCTGCCCCCCGCTCAGAGCTCGGGGTCTGGGGATTGATTCTATTTACACTTAAATAACGAGCAAATTCCCCCCCCCCCCCCGGCCCCCACCAATTAGCTGAGGGGCCTCCAGCTCCCAGCAAGGAGAACAGGTTAAAATTACCCCCAGACAGCCCCCCCTTCCCAGGCAGGGAGCCCCCCCTGCAGGGGTCCCAGCCCCTTTCCTCCCCCTCAAGGACAGGCTAATATCCCCAAGGGTGGGGGAGGTCAGACGTTTGGGGGACCCCCCTCATATGAGCAGTGCCCTCTGGTGGCAGCAGTGGGATGCTGCAGCCTGCTCTGAGGCCCCAGGCGCCCTCTGGTGGGGGAAGGCGACACTGCACCCAGATCTCCATTCCCCGCCTCTTGCCCCCCCAGGCCCAACACACCCCCAAAATAGACTCTCCCCTCCCCCCCACAACTAGAGAGAAAAAACAATTCCAAACAAATCACTTAAAATACCCCCCCCCACTGAAATCCTAAAAACTCTCCTAGGCTAGTGGGTAAATACAGAGGGGGGGGTAACCTGGGCACGTGGGGGCACGGCAGCCCCCCCTCGGCGGCCGGGATGCCCCAAGCAAGGTTCACACACAGCAGCAGGTTTGGGGTCATTCCCTGCGATCTGCTCCCCCCCCCCGGCAGCACTAGGAGGTCCCAGCCCCGCCCGGCCCCTCGTCCTCGCTCTGCCGCAGCCGCTTCTTCGCCCGGATCTCGTTCATGGCCTCCTCGATGGAGCGCGTGTCCCGCTTGTTGGCCACGGGAACTGGACGGGAGAGCGGGGGTGTGAACCCAGGAGTCCCGACTCCCAGCCCCCCCGTTCCAATCCACCAGCCCCCACCCCCCTCCCGGAGCCGGGGAGAGAACCCAGGAGTCCTGGCTCCCCGCCCGCCCTGCTCTAACCCCCCAGCCCCCACCCCCCTCCCGGAGCCGGGGAGAGAACCCAGGAGTCCTGGCTCCCCGCCCGCCCTGCTCTAACCCCCCAGCCCCCACCCCCCTCCCGGAGCCGGGGAGAGAACCCAGGAGTCCTGGCTCCCAGCCCCCTCTGCTCTAACCCCCCAGCCCCCACTCCCCTCCCAGAGCCGGGGAGAGAACCCAGGAGTCCTGGCTCCCCGCCCGCCCTGCTCTAACCCCCCAGCCCCCACTCCCCTCCCGGAGCCGGGGAGAGAACCCAGGAGTCCTGGCTCCCCGCCCGCCCTGCTCTAACCCCCCAGCCCCCACCCCCCTCCCGGAGCCGGGGAGAGAACCCAGGAGTCCTGGCTCCCCGCCCGCCCTGCTCTAACCCCCCAGCCCCCACCCCCCTCCCGGAGCTGGGGAGAGAACCCAGGAGTCCTGGCTCCCCGCCCGCCCTGCTCTAACCCCCCAGCCCCCACTCCCCTTCCAGAGCCACGCAGAGAACCCAGGAGTCCCGGCTCCCAGCCCCCCCGCTCCCCTCCCGGAGCCAGGGAGAGAACCCAGGAGTCCTGGCTCCCCGCCCGCCCTGCTCTAACCCCCCAGCCCCCACTCCCCTTCCAGAGCCACGCAGAGAACCAGGAGTCCTGGCTCCCAGCCCCCTCTGCTCTAACCCAACGGCCCCCACTCCCCTCCCAGAGCCGCGCAGAGAACCCAGGAGTCCCGGCTCCCAGCCCCCCCGCTCCCCTCCCGGAGCCAGGGAGAGAACCCAGGAGTCCTGGCTCCCCGCCCCGCCCTGCTCTAACCCCCCAGCCCCCACTCCCGTCCCGGAGCCGGGGAGAGAACCCAGGAGTCCTGGCTCCCCGCCCGCCCTGCTCTAACCCCCCAGCCCCCACTCCCCTCCCAGAGCCGCGCAGAGAACCCAGGAGTCCTGGCTCCCAGCCCCCTCTGCTCTAACCCAACAGCCCCCACTCCCCTCCCAGAGCCGGGGAGAGAACCCAGGAGTCCTGGCTCCCAGCCCCCACTCCCCTCCCAGAGCCGGGGATAGGACCCAGGAGTCCTGGCTCCCAGCCCCCCCAGCACCAGCCCCTGCTCCCCTCCCAGAGCCGCACAGAGAACCCAGGAGTCCTGGCTCCCAGCCCCCTCTGCTCTAACCCAACAGCCCCCACTCCCCTCCCAGAGCCGGGGAGAGAACCCAGGAGTCCTGGCTCCCAGCCCCCACTCCCCTCCCAGAGCCGGGGATAGGACCCAGGAGTCCTGGCTCCCAGCCCCCCCAGCACCAGCCCCTGCTCCCCTCCCAGAGCCGAGAAGAGAACCCAGGAGTCCCAGCTCCCAGCCCCCACTACTCTAACCCCCGAGCCCCCTCCCAGAGCCGGGGAGAGAACCCAGGCGTCCGGGCCGGCGCTCACCGCAGCCGTAGGCCTTGTTGGCCTGCATGGTGTGGGCGGCGTCCTTGGCGGCCTCCTTGCCGATGAGGTGACTGTATTTGTCCTTGTAGTCGGTGTTGGGGTTCACCACGGCGGGGCCCCTCAGCGCCTCCTGCTCCGCCTCCCTCTGAGCCCGCTCCTGGGGGGGTGAGGGGCACAGTGGGGGGCGTGAGATGGGACGGGGACACGCCCCCAGCCCCGCCCACCCGTGCTGGTATGCCCCGCCCCCTACAGAGAGGGAGGCAACACCTTGGCCCCGCCCATGAGGACGACCCCCCCCCCAGTCCTGCCCACCCAAAGGGAGACAGGGAGAGAGATGCCCCAGCCCCCCAAGATCCCCCCCAGCCCTGGGGCCAGCAGAGCCGGGGGGGGGCCCCACACACCTTGAGGCGGCGTTTCTCCTCGGCCCGCTGTGGGTCCCATTCCTCCCCACAGCGATAGGCCTCCAGCTCCTCGTCCGACGGGGCGAACTCCTGGGAGGCGGGGGGCAGAGCATGAGACACCCCATGGCCCCAAGAGCTTCCCACACGCTGCCCCCACCCCAGCACTGGCCCCAGCCCCACACCGCGAGGGCAACAGGACTCCTGGGTTCTCTCCCCGGCTCCGGGAGGGGAGCGGGGGCTGGGGGGTTAGAGCAGGGGGGGCTGGGGGCCAGGACTCCTGGGTTCTCTCCCCGGCTCCGGGACAGGATGTGGGGGCAGGGGGGGTCGCTCACCTTTTTGAAGATCATGACGTAACGACTCTCCTCGTCGTCACCGAAGGAGAAGGACGTCAGGCCGGCCACTTCCACCACGTCATGCCTGGGCCGCGGGCGAGGGGGGACACGACACTCAGACACACGGAGCAAACGTTCCCGGGCTGGACCCGGGGACCCCCCGCCCGGGGCCGAGACGCGCCCACCTCCGGGGCGGGGCAGCCGGGGACCCGGGGACCCCCCCGCCCGGGGCCGAGACGCAGCCACCTCTGGGGCGGGGCGGCCGGGGACCCGGGGACCCCCCGCCCGGGGCCGAGACGCGCCCACCTCCGGGGCGGGGCGGCCGGGGACCCGGGGACCCCCCGCCCGGGGCCGAGACGCGCCCACCTCCGGGGCGGGGCGGCCGGGGACCCGGGGACCCCCCGCCCGGGGCCGAGACGCGCCCACCTCCGGGGCGGGGCGGCCGGGGACCCGGGGACCCCCCGCCCGGGGCCGAGACGCGCCCACCTCCGGGGCGGGGCGGCCGGGGACCCGGGGACCCCCCGCCCGGGGCCGAGACGCAGCCACCTCCGGGGCGGGGCGGCCGGGGACCCGGGGACCCCCCGCCCGGGGCCGAGACGCGCCCACCTCCGGGGCGGGGCGGCCGGGGACCCGGGGACCCCCCGCCCGGGGCCGAGACGCGCCCACCTCCGGGGCGGGGCGGCCGGGGACCCGGGGACCCCCCGCCCGGGGCCGAGACGCAGCCACCTCCGGGGCGGGGCGGCCGGGGACCCGGGGACCCCCCGCCCGGGGCCGAGACGCAGCCACCTCCGGGGCGGGGCGGCCGGGGACCCGGGGACCCCCCGCCCGGGGCCGAGACGCGCCCACCTCCGGGGCGGGGTGGCCGGGGACCCCCCACCCAGGGCCGAGATACCCCCCACCCCACATGCGGCCCCCCCACCCCGGGAGGCTCACAGGATGCTGCGCTCAAGCTTGTTCATGGGCTGGAATTTCTTTTTGGTCTGCGCGGGGTCCTGGATGAAATCAGACACGTCCTTCTCCATCTGCGAGGGGACACGGAAGGGACGGCTCAGGGGGGCGGGGAATGGGGCACGGGGCCTGGCCCCTCTGGGGGGCGCCGGCTCCCACCCGGCCCTACGGCCGCCTCTGTGGGTCACTCACCCTCTTCCTGAACTCCACCTTCTGCCGCTTCTCCTGCTCCTGCAGCTTCTTCAGCCGGGCGGCTTGTTCTGCCGGGGCGAGAGAATCCGCCGCTCAGGGTCGCGTGGGTCAGAGCAGGGGGGCTGGGAGCCAGGACGCCTGGGTTCTCTCCTTTGGGTGCCCTCGCAGACGTGCCCTTCCCCCCTTCCCAGGAAGTTGGGGTTACCCCTGGCCTCTGGGGGGCGCGGGGTCCCCTGAGGATGCTGAGAGCTCCGGCCCCATGGCGGGGCAGGGCTGGGTGTGTCTCCCCGGCGTGGCTCAGTCCGTAAGGCCCCCCTGTAGCGACCGGCGGGGTCCTGGGCCTGACGCCGGCTCCGCAGGGGGGTCCTGGTGCCGGAGGACACCGGGGTCGGCGCAGAGCCGGGAACCTGAGCGCGAGCCCCAGGCGGGTCGGTGTCTGTGTATAGCCCGGTCTCTACAGCGCCCCTCCCTCACCCCCGTATCTAGTTATAGCCCGGTCTGTACAGCGCCCCTCCCTCACCCCCGCGTCTAGTTATAGCCCGGTCTCTACAGCGCCCCTCCCTCACCCCTGCGTCTAGTTATAGCCCGGTCTGTACAGCGCCCCTCCCTCACCCCCGCGTCTAGTTATAGCCCGGTCTCTACAGCGCCCCTCCCTCACCCCCGCATCTAGTTATAGCCCGGTCTCTACAGCGCCCCTCCCTCACCCCCGCGTCCAGTTATAGCCCGGTCTCTACAGCGCCCCTCCCTCACCCCCGCGTCTAGTTATAGCCCGGTCTCTACAGCGCCCCTCCCTCACCCCCGTATCTAGTTATAGCCCGGTCTCTACAGCGCCCCTCCCTCACCCCTGCGTCTAGTTATAGCCCGGTCTCTACAGCGCCCCTCCCTCACCCCCGCGTCTAGTTATAGCCCGGTCTCTACAGCGCCCCTCCCTCACCCCCGTATCTAGTTATAGCCCGGTCTCTACAGCGCCCCTCCCTCACCCCCGTATCTAGTTATAGCCCGGTCTCTACAGCGCCCCTCCCTCACCCCTGCGTCTAGTTATAGCCCGGTCTCTACAGCGCCCCTCCCTCACCCCTGCGTCTAGTTATAGCCCGGTCTCTACAGCGCCCCTCCCTCACCCCCGTATCTAGTTATAGCCCGGTCTCTACAGCGCCCCTCCCTCACCCCTGCGTCTAGTTATAGCCCGGTCTCTACAGCGCCCCTCCCTCACCCCCGCGTCTAGTTATAGCCCGGTCTCTACAGCGCCCCTCCCTCACCCCCGCGTCTAGTTATAGCCCGGTCTGTACAGCGCCCCTCCCTCACCCCTGCGTCTAGTTATAGCCCGGTCTCTACAGCGCCCCTCCCTCACCCCCGCGTCTAGTTATAGCCCGGTCTGTACAGCGCCCCTCCCTCACCCCCGTATCTAGTTATAGCCCGGTCTCTACAGCGCCCCTCCCTCACCCCCGCGTCTAGTTATAGCCCGGTCTCTACAGCGCCCCTCCCTCACCCCCGCATCTAGTTATAGCCCGGTCTCTACAGCGCCCCTCCCTCACCCCCGCGTCTAGTTATAGCCCGGTCTCTACAGCGCCCCTCCCTCACCCCCGTATCTAGTTATAGCCCGGTCTCTACAGCGCCCCTCCCTCACCCCCGCGTCTAGTTATAGCCCGGTCTGTACAGCGCCCCTCCCTCACCCCCGCGTCTAGTTATAGCCCGGTCTCTACAGCGCCCCTCCCTCACCCCTGCGTCTAGTTATAGCCCGGTCTCTACAGCGCCCCTCCCTCACCCCCGCGTCTAGTTATAGCCCGGTCTGTACAGCGCCCCTCCCTCACCCCCGCGTCTAGTTATAGCCCGGTCTGTACAGCGCCCCTCCCTCACCCCCGCGTCTAGTTATAGCCCGGTCTGTACAGCGCCCCTCCCTCACCCCCGCGTCTAGTTATAGCCCGGTCTGTACAGCGCCCCTCCCTCACCCCCGCGTCTAGTTATAGCCCGGTCTCTACAGCGCCCCTCCCTCACCCCCGCGTCTAGTTATAGCCCGGTCTGTACAGCGCCCCTCCCTCACCCCCGTATCTAGTTATAGCCCGGTCTCTACAGCGCCCCTCCCTCACCCCCGCGTCTAGTTATAGCCCGGTCTCTACAGCGCCCCTCCCTCACCCCCGTATCTAGTTATAGCCCGGTCTCTACAGCGCCCCTCCCTCACCCCCGTATCTAGTTATAGCCCGGTCTCTACAGCGCCCCTCCCTCACCCCCGCGTCTAGTTATAGCCCGGTCTGTACAGCACCCCTCCCTCACCCCCGTATCTAGTTATAGCCCGGTCTCTACAGCGCCCCTCCCTCACCCCCGCGTCTAGTTATAGCCCGGTCTGTACAGCGCCCCTCCCTCACCCCCGCGTCCAGTTATAGCCCGGTCTCTACAGCGCCCCTCCCTCACCCCCGTATCTAGTTATAGCCCGGTCTCTACAGCGCCCCTCCCTCACCCCCGTATCTAGTTATAGCCCGGTCTCTACAGCGCCCCTCCCCCACCCCCGCGTCTAGTTATAGCCCGGTCTGTACAGCGCCCCTCCCTCACCCCCGCGTCTAGTTATAGCCCGGTCTGTACAGCGCCCCTCCCTCACCCCCGTATCTAGTTATAGCCCGGTCTGTACAGCGCCCCTCCCTCACCCCCGCGTCTAGTTATAGCCCGGTCTCTACAGCGCCCCTCCCTCACCCCCGCGTCTAGTTATAGCCCGGTCTGTACAGCGCCCCTCCCTCACCCCTGCGTCTAGTTATAGCCCGGTCTGTACAGCGCCCCTCCCTCACCCCCGCGTCTAGTTATAGCCCGGTCTGTACAGCGCCCCTCCCTCACCCCCGCGTCTAGTTATAGCCCGGTCTCTACAGCGCCCCTCCCTCACCCCCGCGTCTAGTTATAGCCCGGTCTGTACAGCGCCCCTCCCTCACCCCCGCGTCTAGTTATAGCCCGGTCTGTACAGCGCCCCTCCCTCACCCCCGCATCTAGTTATAGCCCGGTCTCTACAGCGCCCCTCCCTCACCCCCGCGTCTAGTTATAGCCCGGTCTCTACAGCGCCCCTCCCTCACCCCCGCGTCTAGTTATAGCCCGGTCTGTACAGCGCCCCTCCCTCACCCCTGCGTCTAGTTATAGCCCGGTCTCTACAGCGCCCCTCCCTCACCCCTGCGTCTAGTTATAGCCCGGTCTGTACAGCGCCCCTCCCTCACCCCCGCGTCTAGTTATAGCCCGGTCTCTACAGCGCCCCTCCCTCACCCCTGCGTCTAGTTATAGCCCGGTCTGTACAGCGCCCCTCCCTCACCCCCGCGTCTAGTTATAGCCCGGTCTCTACAGCGCCCCTCCCTCACCCCCGCGTCTAGTTATAGCCCGGTCTGTACAGCGCGCCCCTCCCCCACCGCTACCACTATTTATAGCCCGGTCTCTACAGCGCCCCTCCCTCACCCCCGCGTCTAGTTATAGCCCGGTCTGTACAGCGCGCCCCTCCCCCACCGCTACCACTATTTATAGCCCGGTCTCTACAGCGCCCCTCCCCCACCGCTATGTCTATTTATAGCCCGGTCTGTACAGCGCCCCTCCCCCTGGGTCAGGGCCATGTGGTTACGGGGTGGGGGGTGAGGGAAAGAGCTCCCCGGGGGCGGGGGCAGGGCCATGGGGTACTGGGCTGCGGGGCGGGGGGGGGGGGGGGGGGAGTTCAGAGGCTAGGGGCGGGGCCACGGGGCTCCAGGGCGGGGCCCTGTCCCGGGGGGCGGGGCCAAGGGGCGCGCGGGGGTGGGGGCGGGGCGTTGTGGGCTCCCGCTCCCGGCCCCGCCCCCCGGCCCCGGCGCCCCCTGACCTCGCGCGCGGCGCCGCGTCTCCTGGTCGCCGAGCCCGGGCGGCCGCTCCATGGCGCTGAGGATGGAGCCCAGCAGGTCCAGCTCCGCCATCGCGCCGCGCCCCGCCCCTTCCGCCGCGTCACGGCGCGTCACCGCCACCGTCACCGCGCGCGCGCCCCGCCGGCGGAGCCTTAAAGGGGAGGCGCAGGGCCGCGTCGGCGGACAGAGAATGGGCGGGGATTAAAGGGGAGGCGCAGGGCCGCGTCGGCGGACAGAGAATGGGCGGGGGATTAAAGGGGAGGCGCAGGGCCGCGTCGGCGGACAGAGAATGGGCGGGGATTAAAGGGGAGGCGCAGGGCCGCGCACCCCCACAGCACACGCGGGGGGGGGGGGGGAAGGAAGAGGGTGGAAAGACGCAGCCCCTCCCCCTTCCCGGATGCCTGGGTCCCCAAGTTCAGGACCCCCCCCTCCCCCCATCGACACCGCCCCCAATTCTCAGGGGCGGGGACTAGACGCCCCCCTCCCACCGGGGCCGGCCCTGTTGAGGGGGGGGGGGGAACCCGCCCCCCTCATTCCAGCGGCCCCCCCACCCGTCCTGCGGCGAGGAGTCCTGCAGGGTAACGGCGCCGTCCAGGGGAAGCCGGTTCCGCAGGCCCGGGGGGGGGGGGGGGCGTCGCATCCCCTCACCCTGGGGTGTGTGTGTGTGGGGGGGGGAGAAACCCCTCGTGCCCGGAGCGCCCCCTCCCTGGGGATGAGCCCCCCCCGCCCCCCAGACCACATCTCAGCGACTTCAGGGTTTTTTTTTTTTCCTTTTTAATGTAAATTTGTACAAACAAACCCATGCAAAAGGTAGAAACGTGGGGGACAGATTTTGGGGAGCGGCGAACACCACGGGGGGGGGGGGGGTGGCAGGTGTGGTTTTAACGTTTACCAGCATGCATCTCTTCCCCCCGCCCCCCCCCCCGCGCCGTGGGGAGCCGGAGCGGCTTTAAGATTTGTTTTTAAATATATCCTTCAGTATAATTTTAGGCTGAGGGTTCCTCCCCCCAATATATTACAACTATGTACACAAGGTGTGTGTGGGGGTGCTGGGTGTGTGTGTGTGTGGGGGGGGCACCCGGGGGACACCCAGGCTTTATACAGCAAGCTGGGAGCATGGGGGCGGGGGGGGCAGCAGGTTCCTCTCGACAACCCCCCCCCCCCCCCGGCCCAACAGCAGATCTCTAATATAGACACAGTTGCCCCACGGCGGGGGAAATGACCGACCCACGCTCCCCCAGGCCGCGACGGGGGAGGGGGCCAGGGGCCCAGGGAGACTAGCCAGAGGGCCTGCTGAGGGCAGGTGTGTGGGGGGGGACCCAGAGCCTAGGGGCTGCAATGCCCCATGGGATGCGGGGTCGGGGGGGGGGGGGAGAAGACAGCTGGGGGGAGAGATGGGCCCGTTACAGGGGGCTGAAATGCAAACAGGGCCCTTTAAGTACTGAGGGGGGTGGGTATGGCATCACCCACTTAAGACAACGCACCAGACCCCTCGCCCAGAGCCAGGGAGAGAACCCAGGCGTCCTGGCTCCCAGCCCCGCCCTGCTCTAACGCACCAGACCCCGCTCCCCTCCACAGAGCCAGGGAGAGAACCCAGGCGTCCTGGCTCCCAGCCTGGGCGGGGGTAACTTGGCACAAAGATCTGGTGACATTAAGGGGGTAGGGGAGGATATGGGGGGTACAATGGATGGTACCTCAGTTCTGAAGAGATGCCCCCCCACCCCCAGCATGGCTGCACTGTCCCCTTCAGGCCAACTCAGGGGACCCCCCCCTTGGTGTGTGTAGCGAGCCAGGGGCTCCCATCACCCCCTGGCCTCCCAATCAGCTCCCCTCCAGCCAGGCTCTATTGCACAATCGTTAAGACGGGGGGGCCGGGACACCCCCCCAGGTGAGGCCGCGATCCGTCGCCACCGGGGGGTTAAGACTCTGTCGTCACAGTTTCAGAAGGGGAGCGAAGGTGGGGGCGGCCGGCCCCGGATGCCTGGGTTCCCGGCGTGGCTGCCCCGGGCTTTGGCAGGCCGCAGGGGGAGGCGCTAAGTGGCCAGACCTCGCTTCTGTAAACTTTCCACCTCTTTGCTTTGCTTGAGTTCCTTCATCCTGCAGGGGGGGGCACAGAGAAATGGGGGTGAGGTGTGTGTGGGGGTTCCCGATGACCCCCCAAATCTTCAATCCTTCCCCATGGGCTGTTCCCCACACCCCCCCAGGCCCCAATCCCAGCCCTGGGAGCATGGACACCTGTGCACCCTCCTACCTGTCATCCCACCGCACCCACCAGCCCCTCCAATGAGCCAGATTCCCATCCTGTTAGAGCACATGTTGCTCCCCCTCCCCTGGGGCTGCCCCCACCCCTGTCCTCGGATGCCCCCTCGCTGCCCGCCTGCCCCCCGCCCCCCCTACCTGTGCCGGCAACGACGCAGAAACCGCATGATCTTACGGGCTGCCTGGTCCTGCTTCTTCGTAAGGAAAGTGCCCCTGGGGACAGACAAGAAGCGAAGGTGGAACAGGGCAGATGGTCGCAGAGACCCCTCGCCCGGTGCCGAGACGCAGCCACCTCTGGGGCAGGGCGGCTGGTGCCCCGGGGACCCCTCGCCCGGCGCGGAGACGTGGCCACCTCTGGGGCGGAGCGGCCCCAGCCAACGGCACCTAGATCCGTGGGATCTTTTCGTAGCCAGAGAGGTGACAGGAGCCAGTGGGGATGGGGGAGAAGCCCCCGCCGGCTCTAACCCACCAGCCCCCGCTCCCCTCCCGGAGCCGGGGAGAGAACCCAGGAGTCCGGGCACCTACTTCATCTTCTGCTGCATGGCGGCGGAGGCGCGGTGGCCCTGCTTCAGCTTCTCGTACTCCTTGTAGCTGCGGTAACACTGCTGGATCAGAACCGCGGCCCGGCGGCTCTGCTGGAACTTCTTCTGCTCGTAGTAGCTGCGGAACTTGCTCTGGATCAGGATGGCTGCCTGCGTCATCTTCTTATACAGGGCGTACTGCGGGGCAGCAGCGGGGTCAGCGGGGGGCCCGGAGCACTCCCCTGCCAGAGCCGGGGAGAGAACCCAGGCGTCCTGGCTCCCAGCCCCACCCTGCTCTGAACCCCCAGCCCCCGCTCCCCTCCCAGAGCCGGGGAGATACTCCTGGGGGAATTCTGCGCCACCCGCAAGCATTTCTTGGCCCCCCCACAGACGATACGTTTCTGCCCCAGAAGTGCCGCAGTTCCGCCTTTCCCCCACCAGAGGCCGCTGGGGTGCCAGCACAGCAGCCTCTGGTGGGCGCAAGGTGGAACTGCAGCACTTCTGGGGCAGAAACGTATCGTCTGCGGGAGAAAACACAGCTCTGCGCGGGCGCAGCATCCCCCGGCCCAGGCGCAGAATTCATCACAGCACCCGGCCCCCCCAGAGCCAGGTTAGGACAGAGGGGGGCACACGGGGCTGCTGGGGAGGTCACAGACTGGGGTTCAGAATGGCTAGTGGGGTGACAGTGTTGAGCCTGGGGAGGAGGAAGAGGGGCTGCAGAGACCCATGGGGATGGGAGGTGCAGGGACAGGGGCAGACGTGCCTGACTGAATGGGAGAGTCTTGGGGTCAGCCAGGGTCTGCATGGGGGAGGCTCCCGAACACCCTAACAATCCCACCCCGCCCCCCAAAGAAAAACCTCCCACCCACACCCAGCCCCCTCCAGGTTCGCTCCTCTGTTACCCCGAGTCCCCCCAGCCTTTGCCCTGCTTCCGACAGGTGCTGGGAACCCGGTACTGGATTGTCATGTAAATGAACTGCACAACGCTCGGTGTTATTCTGCCGCGTAAGGAATCTATTCGTCAACAAATAAAATGACCAGAATCTGGTTTCTTTTTTGGTCTGTGTTGTCACAGACATCGTAGCAGTCAGATAAAGGACCAAGATTATTGACACTGGCGTGATTGTGTCCTTTTGACAAATAAAATATACAGAACGTTAAAATATCGCGTGCAGAATTTTACATTTTTGGGCGCAGAATTCCCCCAGCAGTAGGGAGAGAACCCAGGAGTCCTGGCTCCCAGCTGCCCCAGCTCCTCTGTAGCCTGTAAGATTAACCTGCTTGCTGGCATATATACGTTTGGTTTATTGTAATAGGTTTATAGATTGATATTAAAGTAAGTTCAGCGGTCATGCAAGGCCATGCTAATGTCCAGTCCAACGGCATTAATAGGTCTGTTCGGGTCATCAACGCGTACAAACATGCCAGCCTACGGAGTAAGTGGGTCCTGACAGTTTTGGGGGTGAGGAATGAAGTTAGGGCATAGGAGGAAGGATTTCCAGCACCTATAAAAGAGGTGACCCACCTCGCTAGAGAGGCCGTACTGGTTTTCCGTAACCTTTCTAAGTTGCAAGGGGACTAAGCGTTTGTTCTTAGCTTTGTGTATTAGGTTTTGATTTTAAGTTCGCTGAGTAAACTCCAAGTTCGCTTCGCTCGCTCTTAGCTCTAGCTTCTCCTAAGCGCTGCACCTCCCACTCGAGAAGTGAGGAACCGGAACCGCCAAAGGCGAGGCTGGTCCTGTCTCTCCCCCCACAGGGTTATCAAGGAAGGGTGAGAGTCTCTTAACCAAAGCTTTGGAACGTGTAACACCCTAATCCCCTATGGATCTTTCGAAGAGCAGGAATACAATCGTAACGCAGTAACTCAGATTATTTTACCATTTAATTCCTCCTGCGTTTTATCTTAATAAAAAGTCTTTAAGGCCGTATCGGTCTCAGCGTGAGCTTCCTGTCATACCCCCAAGGGTCCGTTATAAATTCTGGGGCGCCTGATTCGGGACAAGAACCTTATTATCTTTTAATTAAACAGATTGGCGAGCCAAAAACCCCTATTATCCAAACTAATATTATTAACCTTATAAATCAGGCAACACCTCCCAGAGTTGGGGAGAGAACCCAGGAGTCCTGGCTCCCAGCCCCACCCCTGTTCTAACCCACCAGCCCCCACTGCCCTCTCAGAGCCGGGGAGAGGACCCAGGAGTCCTGGCTCCCTGCCCCACCGTGCTCTGACCCACCAGACCCCAGCGCCGGGAAGAGAACTAGCATCTCACACCCCTCCCCGCAATCAGAGTCCCCCCAACCCCACACCAGCTCCCTATGCCCCGCAGGGTCATCCAAGCCCCCCCCGCTCGTTACCTTCAAGGCGATCCACGTGAGCTTGCGAGACAGAGAGAGAAGAGGCGGGTTAGCGGGGCAGGGTGGGGCTCCCGGGCAGAGACCCGAAGGACTTGGCTCACACGGGCGCCAGGCTACAACCCCCTTGGGGTGGGCGCAGGCTGGCCGGTAGCTCCCAGGGCAGCCCCACACCTTGGGGCCCCCTGAAGGGCAGCACAGGGGGGGCCCCCCAGCTGGGCTTTACCTGCTTATACTTGCGGTAACATCGCTGGATCACAGCCGCCGCGGTCTCCTGCTGCTCCTTCAGCCGGCGGCCCTGCGGGGAGAGGGGAGTGAGGGGCAGGGGGCAGAGACGGAGGTGGGGGGCAGGTCCCTGGCACCCGGGGATGGCGGGATCGGGGGAGGGCTATCCTGCTGCTGGGCAGGTAAGGGGGGTGGTATCTGTTGCCATGGGGAATTCCCAGTTGCCAGGGGACTCTGCGAGAGACACCGGGATGCCGGTTACCATGGGACAGTACGAGAGACACCGGGATGCCGGTTGCCATGGGGAATTCCCAGTGGCCAGGGGACGGTACGAGAGACACCGGGATGCCGGTTGCCATGGGGAATTCCCAGTTGCCACGGGACGGCACGAGAGACACCGGGATGCCGGTTGCCATGGGGAATTCCCAGTTGCCAGGGGACGGTACGAGAGACACCGGGATGCCGGTTGCCATGGGGAATTCCCAGTGGCCAGGGGACGGTACGAGAGACACCGGGATGCCGGTTGCCATGGGGAATTCCCAGTTGCCACGGGACGGCACGAGAGACACCGGGATGCCGGTTGCCATGGGGAATTCCCAGTTGCCAGGGGACAGTACACGGAGATGGCTGTTGCCGTGGGGATCCCTGTCGCCGGGGAACGGGGGAAAAGATGGAGGGAGGGGCGGAGGCCCCTGGCTGGGGGGCCCCGGGGGTACCTTGTACTTGCGGAAGGCCGTCTGGATGATGCGGGCAGCCTCGTAGAGCTCGCGCTGCTCGTGGTCGGACAGCGTCAGCAGCGCGAACTCGCTCTCCATCTTCCCGTTGGCCGAGGCGTTGAGGAACTCGGCCCAGCTGGCGGCCGTGGGGGGCGGGGGCAGCCGGTCGAAGGGCAGCTCCCCCAGCGGGGCCTGCAGGGGGCTGAGACACACCCGGGACGAGGGCACCGGCCTGGGGGTGGGGGGCATGAGACAGTCACCCCGGTGCCCCTAGAGGGGACAGGCCCCGCACCCCATTCCCCGACCCCGCTAGTCTCCACTGGGGCCGAGGGGGGAGCCGGCGCCTCCCAGAGGGGACAGGCCTCGCATCCCGTTCCCCGCCCCCCGGAGCCCGCCAGTCCCCACTGGGGCCGGGTGGGAGCCAGCGCCCCCCAGAGGGGACAGGCCCCTCGCCCCGTTCCCCGCCCCCCGGGGCCGGGTGGGAGCCGACAACGCGCAGAGGGGACAGGCCCCTCGCCCCGTTCCCCGCCCCCCGGAGCCTGCCAGTCCCCCCCGGGGCCGGGTGGGAGCCGACAACCCCCAGAGGGGACAGGCCCCTCGCCCCGTTCCCCGCCCCCCAGAGCCCGCCAGTCCCCCCGCGAGGCCGGGTGGGAGCCAGTGCCCCCCAGAGGGGACAGGCCCCGCGCCCCGTTCCCCGCCCCCCGGAGGCCAGGCCGCGTACCTGTGGTGGGAGACGCCGGGCAGCTGGTCCACGCTCTCCAGGTAGCCGGCCAGCCAGGACATGGTCTCACTCAGCCCCATGTTCCCGCTTCGTTCCCGCAGCGGCACCTCGGCCGCGGAGCTGAAACCCTCCTGCTTGATGTGCTCCGGCGTTGCCTCGATGATCTGCTTGGCCAGCGTGATCATGTCCACCTGCGGGGGGGGGAGCGCCCGGACGCCTGGGTTCTCTCCCCAGCTCTGGGAGGGGAGTGGGGGGTTAGAGCGGGGGAGTCCGGGCACCAGGACTCCTGGGTTCTCTCCCCGGCTCTGCCCCTGCCAATGACTTGGGGCCAGTCAATATGCCTCTGTTTCTCTTTCTTTACCAGAGGGAGAAGGGGTGCCCCCCGATCACAGCCCATCCCCCTGCATAGCCCCCAAGCCTTCCACCTCCCCCCAGCCAACCCGCCCGCCAGCGCCCCAGTACCTGGAGCACGTCAGTGGCCGGCAGGTACCCCTCGTTCTCCGCGTTCTCCCCGTAAGCCAGCAGCTCCGGCTCGGGGGCCCCCTCGTAGTCCATGAAGAAGTGGGGGGAGCAGCGCAGGCCAGGCGGGCTCGGGGGGTCCCGCAGGTACCAGCCCTCGGGGGGCGGCCCGAAGTCCATGGCGGCCTCGGGCTCGGGGCTGCCGGCGGGCGAGTCGCGCAGGGCCGAGGCGCTGGAGTAGGCCGAGGTGACGGAGACGGAGCCGTCCGAGAGCTCCGAGGGCGAGGAGACGCTGCTCACCGTGCTGAGCCCTGGGGACGAGGGGGGTCAGCGGGCGAGGGGGGGGGACCAGACACCCCCCCCCCCCCGGCCTCCCGCGCGGGTGCTGTACCTGTGTCGGGGCTGGCGGAGAGCGGGGAGGGGAGGCCCAGGGCCTCGGGCGGGCACGGCGGCCCCCAGCCCTTGTCCACGGCGCCCTCGGGGCTCGGCTCCTGGCGCTGCAGATCCTCCAGGCGGGCGGCGAGGGCCACGTGGCCCCGGGAGCGAGCCACGGCCAGGGGCAGCCGGCCCAGCGAGTCCGGGATGGAGAGGGCCCGGCCGTCCCAGCGGTACAGCAGGAGGGCCGCGTCCAGGTGGCCCAGGGCGCAGGCCCACATCTGTGGGGGCGGGAGAGAGCAGGAGCTAAGGGGCGCTGCGGGGTAGGGAATGGGGCGGGGGGCAGCAGGGGGCGCTCTCCCCAGGCAGACGGGCCTGGCGCTATGGGGCACTGTGGGGCACGGAGTGGGGCGGGGGGCTCAGCGGGGGGGCGCTCTCCCCTGGCAGTCCGGGCTGGTGCTATGGGGCGCTGTGGGGCAGGGGGCAGCACAGGGGGCTCGGGGGGGGCGCTCTCCCTGGGCAGACGGGCCTGGCGCTATGGGGCGCTGTGGGACAGGGAGTGGGGCGGGGGGCTCAGCGGGGGGGCGCTCTCCCCTGGCAGTCCGGGCTGGTGCTATGGGGCGCTGTGGGGCAGGGAGCAGCACGGGGGGCTCAGCGGGGGGGCGCTCTCCCCTGGCAGTCAGGGCTGGCGCTATGGGGCGCTGTGGGGCAGGGAGCAGCACGGGGGGCTCGGGGGGGGCGTTCTCCCTGGGCAGGCGGGGCTGGCGCTATGGGGCTCAGTGGGGGGCGCTCTCCCCTGGCAGTCAGGGCTGGCCCCAGGGCAGAGCTAGGGGGCGCTGTGCTGTGGGGAGTGGGTCGTGGGGCCCTTCAGGGTCAGCCACCCCACCTCCGAGGCTGCATCCCCAGGATCCCTCCCCTTGGGGCACATCCCCCCAAATCCTCCCAGCTTGGGGGCCCCCCTCACCAGGGGGGTGCAGGAAAAGTGGTCGACGTTCAGCGGGTCCACTTCCTGCTCCAGATCGAGGCTCTCGGCACTGAGGTTCCTGCAGGAAAATCCCCAAGCGTTAGGGGGCGGAGAACGGAGATCCCCCAACAGACGCCCCCCACCTCGCCCCGCATCAGCCTGGGGAACTCACCGCCACTTGATGAGGGTCTCGATGAGCCGGGCGTAGCCCTGGGCGGCTGCGAGGTGAAGCAGGGTCATGCCCCGGAAGCGGATGTCATGGACCAGGGTGTCTGAGTGGAGCCAGGAGGAGCGAGACATCATCGTCTCGCACAGGGCCACGATCCGCTCCTCGAAGGAGTCCGCCACCGTCTGCGGGGAGAGCGCAGGGTCCCCGTCACCCGCCGCCCCGCCCCAGAGGTGGCTGCATCTCAGCGCCGGGCGAGAGGTCCCCGGATCACCAGCCGCCCCGCCCCGCCCCAGAGGTGGCTGCATCTCAGCGCCGGGCAAGAGGTCCCCGGATCACCAGCCGCCCCGCCCCAGAGGTGGCTGCATCTCAGCGCCGGGCGAGAGGTCCCCGGATCACCAGCCGCCCCGCCCCAGAGGTGGCCGCATCTCAGCGCCGGGCGAGAGGTCCCCGGATCACCAGCCGCCCCGCCCCAGAGGTGGCCGCATCTCAGCGCCGGGCGAGAGGTCCCCGGATCACCAGCCGCCCTGCCCCAGAGGTGGCTGCATCTCAACGCCGGGCGAGAGGTCCCCGTCACCCCGCCCCAGAGGTGGCCGCATCTCAGCGCCGGGCGAGAGGTCCCTGGATCACCAGCCGCCCCGCCCCAGAGGTGGCCACATCTCAGCGCCGGGCGAGAGGTCCCCGGATCACCAGCCGCCCCGCCCCAGAGGTGGCCGCATCTCAGCACCGGGCGAGAGGTCCCCGGATCACCAGCCGCCCCGCCCCAGAGGTGGCCGCATCTCAGCGCCGGGCGAGAGGTCCCCGGATCACCAGCCGCCCCGCCCCAGAGGTGGCTGCATCTCAGCGCTGGGCGAGGGGTCCCCGGATCACCAGCCGCCCCGCCCCAGAGGTGGACGCATCTCAGCGCCGGGTGAGAGGTCCCCGGATCACCAGCCGCCCTGCCCCAGAGGTGGCTGCATCTCAGCGCTGGGCGAGGGGTCCCCGGATCACCAGCCGCCCCGCCCCAGAGGTGGCTGCATCTCAGCGCTGGGCGAGGGGTCCCCGGATCACCAGCCGCCCCGCCCCAGAGGTGGACGCATCTCAGCGCCGGGCGAGAGGTCCCCGGATCACCAGCCGCCCCGCCCCAGAGGTGGCTGCATCTCAGCGCTGGGCGAGGGGTCCCCGGATCACCAGCCGCCCCGCCCCAGAGGTGGACGCATCTCAGCGCCGGGTGAGAGGTCCCCGGATCACCAGCCGCCCCGCCCCAGAGGTGGCCGCATCTCAGCGCCGGGCGAGGGGTCCCCGGATCATCAGCCGCCCCGCCCCAGAGGTGGCCGCATCTCAGCGCCGGGCGAGGGGTCCCCGGATCACCAGCCGCGTCTCAACGCCGGGCGGAGGGTCCCCGTCACCACGCCCCAGAGGTGGCCATGTCTCAGCGCTGAGCACTGGGCACCCCTGGATCTCTGCAGGAGGGTGGGCAGAGGCCAGGCTGAGGCCCCCACAAGCGGGTGCTTAATACAGCCCCCCTCCCCCCCTGAGCCACTTGTGGCCCCCCCCCAGGTGGCCCCTGGCCCCCCCGGGTCTATTTTCCCCTCGCTCAGGCTGGAAAGAATGTCTGGCCTGCCAGGCTGGAAAATGCCTCTGTAATCCCCCCGCCCCGGCCAGGAACAGCCGCCGGGGAGCGAGCCCAGCCCCGCGACATCCGAGCCACGCCGCACGCCCCCCGGCTAAAATTAACCCCCCCTCGGGAGGGGGCCCCCGAAATAGCAACACAGATAAAGGCTTAAGGGGGAGTGACGTCAAGCTGGGCAGCGAGAGGAGGGGGGAGGACAAGTGCTGATGGGAGAGGCCAGGCAGGACCCAGGGGACATGTGGGGATGAGTGTAGGGAGGGCGCCATAGGGACCGGGCTCCCAGCCCCCCCTGCTCTGACCCACCAGCCCCCACTTCCCTCCCAGAGCTGCGGAGAGAACCCAGGAGTCCCGGCTCCCAGCCCCCCTGCTCTGACCTCCCAGCGCCGGGCAGAGAACCCAGGAGTCCTGGCTCCCAGCCCCTGGCACCCCTGGGGGTTTGCACAGTAATGGACATGAGCTACTCGAACCCCAGCCTCCCCCAGGACACCTGACAATCCCGAATCTGCACACCCGGCCCCAGGACTCCTGAGAGACCCTACAATAACAAACAACCCAAAATACCTCCCAGGAGACCCTATGACAACAAGCCAGCCCCAGCGGCTCTCCCCCCGGAGAATCCAGCCCCCGGGGGTCTCACCTGCGTGGGGGGGGTCTCCCCCGCGGCCCCCCGCTGCTGCCGGGAGGAAGCCGTCATCTCTGCCATCCGCTTCTCCATCTGCTCCAGGCGCTCCAGGATCGACATCCTGAACTGGTTATCTGGGGGCGGGGGGCGTGCGGGAGACAGGGCCACGCAACACCACATTACACCCCCTCCCCTTCCCGGAGCCGGAACCCAGGAGTCCTGGCTCCCAGCCCCCCCTGCTCTCACCCACCAGACCCCGCTCCCCTCCCAGAGCCGGGGAGAGAACCCAGGAGTCCTGGCTCCCAGCCCTCCCCGGTCTAACCCACCAGACCCCGCTCCCCTCCCAGAGCCGGGGAGAGAACCCAGCAGTCCTGGCTCCCAGCCCCCCCACCGATCTAACCCACCAGCCCCCTCTCCCCTCCCAGAGCCGGGGAGAGAACCCAGGAGTCCTGACTCCCAGCCCCACCTGCTCTAACTCACCAGACCCCGCTCCCCTCCCAGAGCTGGGGAGAGAACCCAGGTGTCCGGGCAGCTGAGCGGTGCGACCCTGCTGTGCCCGCCCCCGTCTGTCCCGTAGGGATTAGCCTGGTTAATTTCCGGGGCCAGTGGAACGGGGCCGGGCAGCTAATCAGCCTAGAGGGTGGATTAGCCTGTCAGCAGC
Organism: Caretta caretta; assembly: GCF_965140235.1. Lineage (NCBI taxonomy): Eukaryota > Metazoa > Chordata > Testudines > Cheloniidae > Caretta > Caretta caretta. Next base: position 1,112,610 of record NC_134233.1, read on the forward strand.
CCCCCACCAGGGCCCCCCCAGCTCCTGCGCCGAGACCCACCCCCAGCAAGGCCCTGCCCCATCCCCAGGGCGGGAAGGGCTGAGCGATGCCACCCCCTTGCTGGGAGAGGAGCTGGAGGGGGTGTGGGTGTGCTGGGCGGGGGTGTTCCCGACGGGGTGGGCACGCGGCTGTCCTCAGGCACCTCCATCCAGCCTGCCCCTCCGCGCCCCACCATGTGCCCCCTTCCACCCCCATCTATGCCCCCGCAGCTCCCACAAAGCGCCAGATCCCTCCCCCCACACTCCAGCACCATCCCTTCCCCGCTGCCCCCCACAATCCACCCGTCCCCCCATGGCACCCCACAATCCAGCACCATCCGTACCCCCACAATCCAGCACCATCCGTCCCCCACTGCCCCCCACAATCCAGCACCATCCGTCCCCCCACGGCACCCCACAATCCACCCCTTTCCTCCCCCCACAATCCACCCCATCCCTTCCCCCGCTGAACCTCACAATCCATCCCCATCCCTCCCCCCATGGCACCCCACAATCCACCACCATCATCCCGTCCCCCCCATAGCACCCCACAATCCACCATCGTCCCGTTCCCCCCCCTAACCCACAATCCACCCCATCCCTCCCCCCATAGCACCCCACAATGCACCACCATCGTCCCGTCCCCCCATGGCACCCCACAATCCACCCCATCCCTCCCCTCACAGTCCCCTTCCCAACCCACCCCGGTGCTCCCCAGGCACCTCCCCCCGAGTCGGGGCATTGGGGTTCGCTGGTGCCCTGTGCCCCACGGACCCCCTGCCTCGGTACCTTCCTTCTCCATAGCTTTGGGCACGGGCCCCAGGGCGCGAGTGGGTGTTCGAACGACTCCCTGCAGGAACCGGTGTTTCCTGGCAGGGATCGGGGGGGGGGGGCTGCCCCCACTCACGTGCGTGCGAGGACGGGGTCGGGGGGGGCGGCAAGCAAGGAGCGGGGTGGAATTACCGGCATGGGAAAGAACCAACCGCTCCCCCCAAACTTCCCTGAGACCCGCTGACAGCTCCGGGCTGGGAGGGGGCGGGGGGGCAGGGGGATTCCCCCCCCCGTCCCGAGCCCTGAGGCATCTGTCCATCTCCCGCCCGCAGCCCACGCTCTGCACGAGACCTGCCCCCCTTCCCAGCTCTCAATGGGACCGAAATAGGACGGGGAAGGAGGGGGACGGCCCCCCCAACAGCAACCCTCCCTGGGCCCATCCCGCTGTTAACCCTTTCCTGCCTGGGGGGGGGGGGGGGGGAGAGAAGACAGAAAGAGGGTTAGATTTCATGGGGTGCGACTGTGCGTGCAGGGGTAGGTGTGATATTGTGCGGTGTGCGACTGTGTGCAGGGGTGTCTGGGGGGTAGGGCGTGGTATCGTGCGGTGTGCGACTGGGTGCGGGGGTAGGCTCTGCGATTGTGCGACTGGGTGTGTCTAGGGGAAGGGCGTACGAGTGACCGTGTGTGTCTGGGGGTAGGGCGTGGTATCGTGCAGTGTGCGACTGGGTGCGGGGGTAGGCTCTGCGATTGTGCGACTGGGTGTGTCTAGGGGAAGGGCGTACGAGTGGCTGGGTGTGTCTGGGGCTAGGGCGTGGTATCGTGCGGTGTGCGACTGGGTGCGGGGGTAGGCTCTGCGATTGTGCGACTGGGTGTGTCCAGGGGTAGGGCGTACGAGTGGCTGGGTGTGTCTGGGGCTAGGGCGTGGTATCGTGCGGTGTGCGACTGGGTGCGGGGGTAGGCTCTGCGATTGTGCGACTGGGTGTGTCTAGGGGTAGGGCGTACGAGTGGCTGGGTGTGTCTGGGGCTAGGGCGTGGTATCGTGCGGTGTGCGACTGGGTGCGAGGGTAGGCTCTGCGATTGTGCGACTGGGTGTGTCTAGGGGTAGGGCGTACGAGTGGCTGGGTGTGTCTGGGGCTAGGGCGTGGTATCGTGCGGTGTGCGACTGGGTGCGGGGGTAGGCTCTGCGATTGTGCGACTGGGTGTGTCTAGGGGTAGGGCGTACGAGTGGCTGGGTGTGTCTGGGGCTAGGGCGTGGTATCGTGCGGTGTGCGACTGGGTGCGGGGGTAGGCTCTGCGATTGTGCGACTGGGTGTGTCTAGGGGTAGGGCGTACGAGTGGCCGGGTGTGTCTGGGGCTAGGGCGTGGTATCGTGCGGTGTGCGACTGGGTGCGGGGGTAGGCTCTGCGATTGTGCGACTGGGTGTGTCTAGGGGTAGGGCGTACGAGTGGCTGGGTGTGTCTGGGGCTAGGGCGTGGTATCGTGCGGTGTGCGACTGGGTGCGAGGGTAGGCTCTGCGATTGTGCGACTGGGTGTGTCTAGGGGTAGGGCGTACGAGTGGCTGGGTGTGTCTGGGGCTAGGGCGTGGTATCGTGCGGTGTGCGACTGGGTGCGGGGGTAGGCTCTGCGATTGTGCGACTGGGTGTGTCTAGGGGTAGGGCGTACGAGTGGCTGGGTGTGTCTGGGGGTAGGGCGTGGTATCGTGCGGTGTGCGACTGGGTGCGAGGGTAGGCTCTGCGATTGTGCGACTGGGTGTGTCTAGGGGTAGGGCGTACGAGTGGCTGGGTGTGTCTGGGGGTAGGGCGTGGTATCGTGCGGTGTGCGACTGTGTGTGCGGTGTATGGGCTAGGGTGTCTGACTGTGTGGGGGAAGGGTGTGCGATTGTGCGGCGTATGACTGTGCGGGGATGTCTGGGGGTAGGATGTGAAGTTGTGCGACTGTGTGTGTGGGGTAGGGTCTGTGATTGGGCAGTGTGTGACTGTGTGCACACGGGTGTCTGAGGGCAGGGTTTGAGATTGTGCGGTGTGCAACTGTGTCTGGGGGTAGGGTGTATGTGGGGGGGTAGAGTGTGATATTGTGCAGTGTACGACTGCACACGGGTCTTTGGGGAAGGCCGGGGTAGTGGGCGCATGCGGCCGTGTGTGTGTGGGGGGGGGAGGGGGCGATATTGTGCGGTGTACGGTGTGCGCGGGTGACCAGGAGCAGGGTCTGCGATTGTGGGCGCGTGTGTAGGCTGCATGACTCTGTGGTGTGCGACTGTGTGCACACAGGTGTCTGGGGGAAGGACGTGGTACTGGGCACATGCGGCCGCGGTACGCTGTACCCAGGGGCCTTGGAGGGGTGTGACTGGCTCTGGGGGGGAGCGGGGGCTGGTCGGTTAGATCGGGAGGTGGGGGGGCTGGGAGCCAGGACTCCTGGGTTCTCTCCCTGGCTCTGGGAGGGGAGCAGGGGTCTGGGGGAACCAGGACTCACGGCCTCACCCGGCGCCGAGATGCGGCCACCTCTGGGGCGGGGCGGCCGGTGAGCCGGGGAGTGAAGCTGTAACATTCTGGGGTGGAGCCCGCCTCCATGCCCAGTGCCCGAGGGGGGGCTGTGGGGAGCTCAGCCCGGACGCCAGGGTTCACACCTCAGGAGGACGGGGCCGTGCCCCAGGACGCTGCGTGTGAGGGATTCTCCAGAGAGGCCCCCCCACGTCATGGGCAGTGGTGACGCCGGGCAGCGTCGGAACAAGCCCAGGAGTCTCCTTACCGCCGGCCGGGGTATTCTGGGGCTGTTGACTCACGGCCCTGGAAACCGGCCCCCCCGGTTCCCCCCCACTGGAAATTCCACCCCACGGGCAGGGGCCAGGGTGGGCGGGCGCCTGACGCCAGCTGACGGGGGGAAGGAGCAGAGAGGCACCCGGCCTGCCAGGCCACCGCATCGGGGGAGCCTTCCACTGAGCTGGGAGTGGGTCAGAGCAGGGGGGTCTGGGAGCCAGGACTCCTGGGTTCTCTCCCCAGACAGCAGGGAGAGGACAGTGGGTCCGTACCCCACCTCCTCCCATCTGCCCTATGGTGATGTAACTTTGCTCCCAGAGGAAGGGGGGGGGTCATCCCCTGCACACCCCACCTGGTTCAGCTGGGACCCACGGCCCAGCACCCACCTGCCCCCTTACCCAGGCTCCCTCCCTCCCCAGTGCAATCCCAAAGCCACCCACCCCGCACTGCCCAGCAGGGGGGAAGAGTGACTGCAGGGGGTGCCATGGGGCAGGGGGTGCCGTGGGGCAGGGGGCTCAGCAGAGGGCGCTCTCCCCATACTTGGTGCCAGCCCCATAACCTCAGGGCTTCCCTCCAGAGCTGAAAATAAATCCAGGCATCCTGCAGTTTCATTCACACAGAGCCTTCGCCTTCACTTCCTGTCCTAAACTCGGGTGCACTGCGGCTGTCAGACACCTGCCATGCCCCGCCCCAGAGGTGGTCGCATCTCAGCGCCGGGCGAGGGGTCCCTGTGTCACCCGCCTCCCCACCCAGAGGTGGCCGCATCTCAGTGCCGGGAAGGGATCTCCCCCAGTTTTGGAGCTGGGGCGGGAAATTCTGTCTGGGCCTGTTACATCCGACCCAGCTGCTCTGTACACACATTCCTGGGGGGGTCCCTGTCTGTGCTCTGCTCCCTTCCCAGCCTCCCCCCGAAAAAAAACACCCCCCACCTTCCCCCACCGCATACACCAACCCGCTGCCAGCTGCTGGCCCTATGTGGACTAGCTCTCGCCCGCTGGCTGCCACTTGGCGGGGACCCCACAATTCTCTGCTCACCTCCTGCTCTGCCCCTTACAATGGCGTGAGGAGGGGGGCAGAGGAGAGCAGGGACAACACAGGGCCATGCAGGTCTCATGCCAATGAGGAAAGAACCCAGGAGTCCTGGCTCCCAGCCCCCCCTGCTCTCACCCACCAGCCCCCACTCCCCTCCCAGAGCCGGGGAGAGAACCCAGGAGTCCGGGCTCCCAGCCCTGACCCCTCCCTCCAAGCCTCTGGAGACTGAGTGGGGGCAGAGACAAGTCTCTGTCCCTGTCCGCGATGAATTACAGGGTGTCCCACACAGGCTGCTGCCCTGGGCCCCAAAGACCCCACCCCACAATCTCGCCTGCCCCCCCCCCCCCCGCCAAAAACCCTGCACCCTCCACACTGGCTCCCAGCCCCACGGTCTCCCCCTCCCCACAGGAACCCAGAGCAGCCCCCCCCATCCCGCGCCCCACTCACCGTCCAAGGAGAGCCAGTCCAGCTGGGTGCTGGGCAGCGCCAGGAACCCGCGGCCCCGGTACTCGAACAGCACCGAGGTGGAGACCAGCCGGGTGTCGCGGGCCACCTGCAGGGCCACCAGCCCGGCCTCGTGGGCTACGGGAGAAGGGGGCAGTGAGAGGGGGCAGCACAAAACACCCCCGCCCGCCAGGCCCCGCCCCGGGGCCGGAGGGGAGCCGGCGCCCCCTAGAGGGGACAGGCCCCTGCCCCATTCTCCGCCCCCCCGAGCCAGCCAGGCCCCGCCCTGGGGCCGGAGGGGAGCCGGCGCCCCCTAGAGGGGACAGGCCCCTGCCCCATTCCCCGCCCCCCCGAGCCAGCCAGGCCCCGCCCCGGGGCCGGAGGGGAGCCGGCGCCCCCTAGAGAGGACAGGCCCCTGCCCCATTCCCCGCCCCCCCGAGCCAGCCAGGCCCCGCCCCGGGGCCGGAGGGGAGCCGGCGCCCCCTAGAGAGGACAGGCCCCTGCCCCATTCCCCGCCCCCCCGAGCCAGCCAGGCCCCGCCCCGGGGCCGGAGGAGAGCCGGTGCCCCCTAGAGGGGACAGGCCCCTGCCCCATTCCCCGCCCCCCGAGCCAGCCAGGCCCCGCCCCGGGGCCGGAGGGGAGCCGGCGCCCCCTAGAGGGGACAGGCCCCTGCCCCATTCCCCGCCCCCCCGAGCCAGCCAGGCCCCGCTCCGGGGCCGGAGGGGAGCCGGCGCCCCCTAGAGGGGACAGGCCCCTGCCCCATTCCCCGCCCCCCCGAGCCAGCCAGGCCCCGCCCCGGGGCCGGAGGGGAGCCGGCGCCCCCTAGAGGGGACAGGCCCCTGCCCCATTCCCCGTCCCCCGAGCCAGCCAGGCCCCGCCCCGGGGCCGGAGGGGAGCCGGCGCCCCTAGAGGGGACAGGCCCCTGCCCCATTCCCCGCCCCCCCGAGCCAGCCAGGCCCCGCCCCGGGGCCGGAGGGAGCCGGCGCCCCCCCGAGCCAGCCAGGCCCCGCCCCCTTCCCCGCCCCCCCAAGCCAGCCAGGCCCCGCCCTGGGGCCGGAGGGGAGCCGGCGCCCTGTCCCGTACCGGGGCAGTAGCAACGCAGGACGCCCGACTGGATCAGTGCGGCCGGCACGGCCACCTGGTCGAAGAGGCAGGTGTAGGAATCCGTCTCCTCCGTCCACGGCCCCGTGATCAGCACCTTGACGCCGCCCTGCGGGGAAGCGAGGGGTTAACTGGGGACGTGGGGGGGGGGGGGGTGGATGCCCCACTGCCTGGTGCGGCGGCCCCCCCCCCCCCAATCCCTGCTTCCCCCCGTGCTCACCTCGGGGTAGGACCAGTCCGGCGAGAAGTCGGTGATGGTGACCAGCGTCTCCGGAGCTGCCGAGCCGCCCGGGGGGGCAGCCTCGCCGGGGGCGTCGGGCAGGGCTGGGCGCGGGGGGCTGCCCCCCTCCCCGGCCCCGGCCCCCTCCGTCATGAGCTCGGAGATGAGGCTATCCAGGGAGAGGCCGAAGGGCAGGTCCGGCCCCCCTCCCGCCCCCGGCGGGATGATGGAGTACAGCTCCTCCGGCAGCTGCTCCCCGGCCCCGCCGCCCGGCCGGGGCCCCCCCGTCTCCATGGGGGTCTCCCCGGCCGGGGGCCGCCCGCCCCCCCCGCCCCGGCGCCCCCCCCGTCGTCCTGGATGAAGAAGCAGTTGCCGGCCGGGGGCGGCTCCGGGGCCCGGCGCCCGTAGGTCTGGCCCCGGGCGGGGCTGTTGAGGAAGCAGTCGGGGTCGAAGGCGTCCGAGCCGGCCTCCCCCGTCTCCATGCTGGCCTCCAGGTTCTGGGACAGGACCAGCCCGGGGCCCGGCAGCAGGGCCAGGCCCACCGGGCCGCCCGGCGGGTCGCCCGCCACCAGGTGCTGGCTGGGCGTGAGGGCCAGCGGCTTCTCCAGGCCGGTCATCACCAGGACGGCGCTGCCGGGCAGCCCCACCGACAGGGCCACGGCGGGCGAGGGCCGGGGGGCGTCCGGGGAGGGGGGCTCGGCGGGGGCCGGGGGCTCCTTCCGGTCAGGCTTGGCCGGCTCCGGCTCCGGCTCGGGGTCGGTCGGGCGCGGCGGCTCGGGGAGGGCCGGGGCCGGGGCCGGGCAGGGCCGCGCCACCTTCGGGGAGATGATGCGATGCCTGGTGGTGCTGCACTTGTGCGGGACGTGCCCCGGGCTGCCTGCGGGACGGACAGACACCGACGTGAGGGGGCGGGCGGGCGGACAGAGGGACCGACGGACAGCGGGACTGACAGGGTTGCAGGGGGACGGACGTACAGACAGGCGGACGGACCGCGAAGGGAGGGGTGGACAGACGGCTGGACAGCGAGATGGGGGGGAAGGGGACAGACAGACGGACAGAGGCTGCGAATCCCCAGCTCCCATCCCCATGCCGGACGCAGGCCTGGGCCCCCCCGCTGATGGGACCCCAGGGGAGAGACCCCGGCCGGGGAAGGGGAGGGCGGCTCTGGGCTCAGGGCATATGGGGGGGCTAGAGCTGGGGGGCAGGATGGCGCAGTTCCTGCGTTCATGGCAGCAGTGCCCCCCATCCACCACTAGGGAGCGCTGGCAGCCCCCCGAGGAGCCAAAGGGATCCATGGGACCTCAGCATGGGACTGGCTCTGGGAGGGCCGCGGGGCTGGTGGGTTAGAGCAGGGGGGCTGGGAGCCAGGACTCCTGGGTTCTCTCCCCGGCTCTGGGAGGGCCGCGGGGGCTGGTGGGTTAGAGCAGGAGGGGCTGGGAGCCAGGACTCCTGGGTTCTCTCCCCGGCTCTGGGAGGGCCGCGGGGGCTGGTGGGTTAGAGCAGGGGGGGCTGGGAGCCAGGACTCCTGGGTTCTCTCCCCGGCTCTGGGAGGGCAGTAGGGGTTAGAGCAGGGGGGGCTGGGAGCCAGGACTCCTGGGTTCTCTCCCCGGCTCTGGGAGGGCAGTGGGGGGTTAGAGCGGGGGGGCTGGGAGCCAGGACTCCTGGGTTCTCTCCCCGGCTCTGGGAGGGCAGTGGGGGGTTAGAGCGGGGGGGCTGGGAGCCAGGACTCCTGGGTTCTCTCCCCGGCTCGGGGGGGGGGCGGGGGGGGCCCCGGCTGGGCACTGACCGAGGCTGCTGCTGCTGCAGAGGCAGGCGTGGGTGCGGGGCGGGGGCTTGGCCTGGTGGCTCTCCAGGATCTGCTGCACCAGCTCCTCGATGGAGAACTCCGTGGTCCCGTTCCCGTTGCTGCAGGTCCACTTTATCCCGTGGACTGGGGGGGGGCACAGACAGACTTGGGGGGAGGGGGAGCGACCCAGCCGCGCCCCCCCCCCCCGGCTCCCCGCCGCCCCCTCGAGCCCCCCGCGTCCCCCCCGGCGCCCCCGCCTTACACATGGGTTTCAGCTGGTTGACCAGTTCCTCCTTGGACCACTTCAGCCACTCCTTGCGGTCGCCGTTGACGGAGCAGAGGATGGGCCCGCAGGCCTTGGCGCAGTCCTCCAGGGCCGGCACGTTGAGGTAGTGCACCAGGACGATGTCGGGGTTCTGCGGGGGCGGGGGGAGCGTCAGGACGCCGGGGTCCCCGGCCCGGCCCCGGGAGGGGAGGGGCGGGGGCCTTGCGAGACCTGCGGGACCCCTGCTCTGGGCCCTGCTTCTCGGTGCTTTGATACCGTGGCCCTTGAGCCGCCCCCCGGAAAACCAGGGGCGCCCCCCCCCCCGTGCCCCAGGCCCCCCCATACCTGCAGCAGCCAGTAGCACCGTCGGTGGAACGTGGGGACGACGGAGGAGTGGACGTAGCAGCCGTAGAGACACTGCGGGCAGACGACACGCTCAGCGCTGGGGGGGCTCGCCCCCTCGCCCCACTCCCCAGGGGCAGCCAGCCCCCCCCCCCCCCCCCAACCCAGTGCCGGGGCACCGAGCGCCGCAGACTCCAGCCTGGCCCCCGGCCTGTGTGGGGCACCCCCCCGGCCGTGACCCAGCCCCCCCCGGGGCCCGGCCCCCCAGGCCTACCTCCGTCCCTTGCACCTTCAGCTTCATGTGGTCCTCCCGCGTGGTCTTGCCATCCTTACGCTTCTTCCAGCAGTAGCCGTCCTTGCGGTACTTCACCTTCTTCCGGTTGTACAGGATGATGGAGCCGTTCTGGGGGCTGGCGCCGGAGCAGAGCGGAGGGGGGTCACCGTGGGGGGCCACAGAGCCCCCCTCACCCCGCCAGATCTCCTGGGGAACAGCCCCCCCCCCTCCCCGGGCCGCTCCCCGCCCCCCTTCCCCGCCGCTCACCGGGTCTTGGGGGAGCCCGACAGCCATTCCTCGTGCCGCTCGAAGGTGATGAGATAGGAGGCGATTTCCTGCGACACAGCAGCACCCGTGGGTCAGGATATGGGGGGGCCCCCCACAGGCAGCCCCCCATTACCGTGCCCCCAGCCCAGCCCATGGTGCGCAGACCGGGCTCCCGACAACCAAGTCATTTCACAGGGGACAGGCCCTGTGCCCCATTCCCAGCCCCCCGGTCCCTGCTCTGGGGCCGGGGGGCAGCCGGCGCCCCCCAGAGGGGACAGGCCCCATGCCCCACTCCCCACCTCGTTGGTATTCCAGCGCAGTCGCTCCTTGGGGAGGGCAGGGCATTTGGGGAGAGACTCCACCAGCTTCTTGGGCAGGAAAACCTTCAAGTGATGGTTCTCTGGAGACACGAGAGTTACAATCAGGTATCGCAGACGGGGCTGGGAGCCCGGACGCCTGGGTTCTCTCCCCGGCTCTGGGAGGGGAGTGGGGGCTGGTGGGTTAGAGCCGGGGAGGCTGGGAGCCAGGACTCCGGGGTTCCCTCCCCGGCTCTGGGAGGGGAGTGGGGGCTGGTGGGTTAGAGCCGGGGAGGCTGGGAGCCAGGACTCCGGGGTTCCCTCCCCGGCTCTGGGAGGGGAGAGGGGGCTGGTGGGTTAGATCGGGGGGGGGGCTGGGAGCCAGGACTCCGGGGTTCCCTCCCTGGCTCTGGGAGGGGAGAGGGGGCTGGTGGGTTAGAGCCGGGGGGGCTGGGAGCCAGGACTCCGGGGTTCCCTCCCCAGCTCTGGGAGGGGAGTGCGGGCTGGTGGGTTAGATCGGGGGGGGGGGGGGGCTGGGAGCCCGGACGCCTGGGTTCTCTCCCCGGCTCTGGGAGGGGAGCGGAGGTTGGTGGGTTAGAGCCGGGGGGGCTGGGAGCCAGGACTCCGGGGTTCTCTCCCCGGCTCTGGGAGGGGAGCGGAGGTTGGTGGGTTAGAGCCGGGGGGGCTGGGAGCCAGGACTCCGGGGTTCCCTCCCCAGCTCTGGGAGGGGAGAGGGGGCTGGTGGGTTAGATCGGGGGGGGGGCTGGGAGCCAGGACTCCGGGGTTCCCTCCCCGGCTCTGGGAGGGGAGAGGGGGCTGGTGCGTTAGAGCCGGGGGGGCTGGGAGCCAGGACTCCGGGGTTCCCTCCCCGGCTCTGGGAGGGGAGAGGGGGCTGGTGGGTTAGATCGGGGGGGGGGGGCCGGGAGCCAGGACTCCGTGGTTCCCTCCCCGGCTCTGGGAGGGGAGAGGGGGCTGGTGGGTTAGAGCCGGGGGGCTGGGAGCCAGGACTCCGGGGTTCCCTCCCCGGCTCTGGGAGGGGGGTCCCCACTCTGACTCACCGGAGAGCTCTGTGGTTTCCTTGTAATTCATGGTCGGGGCCTGGCGCTGGGCGACTAGAGCTCCGGGCCGGGGGGGCTCAGCTCATGGGGGGCAGGGGAACGGCTCAGACCTGGGAACGGAAGAGCAGCAGGACGCGGATTCACCCGCCACCGGAGCACAACCCGCCCCCCGTCCTGCCTGGGGCCCCCGCCCAGAGCCACGGGCCCCACGGGCCTGGTCCGCGCTGCCTCCCCACATCCCCTTCGAGCCGTCACCCCCCTCCCGCCACACGACTGCACCAGCGCTCGCGTCTCCCTACCGCCGCAGGGATGCGCCCACCTCTGGGGCGGGGCGGCGGGCGACACGGGGACCCCTCGCCCGGCGCTCAGCTTGAGGAGGGGAACGGGGGCTAGGGGGTTAGAGCAGGGGGGGCTGGGAGCCAGGACTCCTGGGTTCTCTCCCCAGCTCTGGGAGGGGAGTGGGGAGCCAGGGCAAGAGGGAGGTTTCTAGGGGCAGGTTCTTCCCTCGGGCCCCGAGCAGCTGCCCTTTTAACGAACCGCCAGACGCAGGGTGCAGCCCGGCCCCTCCCCGGCCCAAGTCCAAGGAGGTTTCTGCCCCCCCCGGCCCCCCCCGGGGAGCCGAGCCAAGGGGAAGTGCAGCCAGCGAGAGGGGAAGTGACTCGGCCTGGGTCACCAAGGAGCCCTGGGAACCCGGGGGAAGCCACTCGACAGCAGGCCGGGAAGAGGAAAGCCCCTCCCAGAGCCGGGGAGAGAACCCAGGAGTCCTGGCTCCCAGCCCCCCAGCTCTAACCCACCAACCCCCACTCCCCTCCCAGAGCCGGGGAGAGAACCCAGGAGTCCTGGCTCCCAGCCCCCCTGCTCTAACCACCAGCCACCACTCCCCTCCCAGAGCTGGGGAGCGAACCCAGGAGTCCTGGCTCCCAGCCCCCCCTGCTCTAACCCACCAGCCCCCACTCCCCTCCCAGAGCCGGGGAGAGAACCCAGGAGTCCTGGCTCCCAGCCCCCCCTGCTCTAACCCACCAGCCCCCACTCCCCTCCCAGAGCCTGGGAGAGAACCCAGGAGTCCTGGCTCCCAGCCCCCCCTGCTCTAACCACCAGCCCCCACTCCCCTCTCAGAGCTGGGGTGAGAACCCAGGAGTCCTGGCTCCCAGCCCCCCCCACTCTAACCCCCCAGCCTCCACTGCGCTCCTAAAGCTAAGCACCGGGCGAGGGGGCCCCATGTCACCAGCCGCCCCGCCCCAGAGGTGGCCGCATCTCAGCGCCGGGCAAGGGCGACTCTGGTGTTTCCCTCTCTCTCCAGCTCTGCCACCCGCTCCCCGATCTCGGGGTGGGGGGTCTGTGCAGCGCCCAGCACCACGGGGGGCCCCGATCTCGGGGTGGGGGGGGTCACGGGCCCAGCCCCCTCCTAGTGCCCCTGAGCGCAAGCCACTGGCCTCCACCCCACGGCCCACCCCGGAGGCACCGGCCTGTGTTCTCCACACCCTTTCCCCGTTGTTTCCCCGGCCCCTGTAGCCCCCCAGCGTCACCTCCCTGCCCCCTATGACCCTCAGCCCCCATTCTCACCTCCCCCAGTGCCCCCTCCCCACCCCAGTACGCCCCCAGTGCCCCCTCCCTGTCCCTTGACACCCTCACTCCCAACACCCCTGAGCCCGACACACAGCTCCAGACCCCCACTGCCCAGCATCCACCTGCCCCCCCACACCCACCAGGAGCACCTCCCTGCCCCACAGAGCCCCCCACACGCCCAGCACCTCCCTGCCCCCCCACACCCACCAGGAGCACCTCCCTGCCCCACAGAGCCCCCCACACGCCCAGCACCTCCCTGCCCCCCCACACCCACCAGGAGCACCTCCCTGCCCCACAGAGCCCCCCACACGCCCAGCACCTCCCTGCCCCCCCACACCCACCAGGAGCACCTCCCTGCCCCACAGAGCCCCCCACACGCCCAGCACCTCCCTGCCCCCCCACACCCACCAGGAGCACCTCCCTGCCCCACAGAGCCCCCCACACGCCCAGCACCTCCCTGCCCCCCCACACCCACCAGGAGCACCTCCCTGCCCCACAGAGCCCCCCACACGCCCAGCACCTCCCTGCCCCCCCACACCCACCAGGAGCACCTCCCTGCCCCACAGAGCCCCCCGCACGCCCAGCACCTCCCTACCCCCCCACACCCACCAGGAGCACCTCCCTGCCCCACAGAGCCCCCCCCACACGCCCTGGGCATCCACCTGCCACCACCAGCCCCTCCCTGCCTCACATACCCCCCACAGCCCCAGCACGCACCTGCCCACCACACCCCCAGGAGCCCCTCCCTGCCCCACAGACCCCCCACACACACCCCCAACATGCACCTGCTCCCACAGACCCCCCACACCTGCAGCAGCCTCTTCCTGCCCCCCACCCCCCAGTGTCCACCTGCCCCCCAGCAGCCCCTCCCTGCCCCCAGACCCCCCCCAGCATGCACCTACCCCCACGCCCCCAGCCCCTCCCTGCCCCACAGACCCGCCCCCAGCATGCACTTGCCCCCCAAACCCCCAGCAGCCCCTCCCTGCCCCACAGACCCCCCCCACACGCCCCTAACATGCACCTGCCCCCACAGACCCCCACATCCCCAGCAGCCTCTTCCTGCCCCCCACCCCCCAGTGTCCACCTGCCCCCCAGCAGCCCCTCCCTGCCCCACAGACCCTCCCCACATGCCCCCAGCGTGCACCTACCCCTACCCCCCAGCTCCTCCCTGCCCCCCAGGATCTCCCGCACACCCCCAGCATGCACCTACCGCCACCCCACAGAACCCCCCACACGCCCCCAGCATGCAGCTGGCCCCAGCCCCTCCCTGCCCCCCAGCATGCACCTACCCCCCACGCCCCCAGCCCCTCCCTGCCCCCCAGCATGCACTTGCCCCCAGCAGCCCCTCCCTGCCCCACACCCCGCACCCCCGCCCAGGGCACCGGGGATCGGGCCCCTGGAGAAGCTCGGCGCCCGGCCGGTACCTGCCGGGACTCCGCCGCCTCCGCCCGCGCCGCCGGCCGCCATCGCCCCGCGCAGCCCCAGGCCCCGCCGCCCGCCCGGTGCGTGTGAGCGCAGCGCGCACGGGGGGGGCGGGGCGCCGTGCGCCGGGGGGCGGGGCCGGCGGGGGGCGGGGCCGAGCCGCGGGGCGGGCGCTATAGCGCCGTATGGACCGCAGGGCGGGGCGGAGGCGGGCCTCTGTAGCGCCCGGCCCTACGGACCGCGGGGCGTGGTTCTCTTCGGGGCCCGGCCCTACGGACCGCGGGGCGTGATTCCCTACGGGGCCCGGCCCTACGGACCGCGGGGCGTGATTCCCTACGGGGCCCGGCCCTACGGACCGCGGGGCGTGATTCCCTACGGGGCCCGGCCCTACGGACCGCGGGGCGTGATTCCCTTCGGGGCCCGGCCCTACGGACCGCGGGGCGTGATTCCCTTCGGGGCCCGGCCCTACGGACCGCGGGGCGTGATTCCCTACGGGGCCCGGCCCTACGGACCGCGGGGCGTGATTCCCTACGGGGCCCGGCCCTACGGACCGCGGGGCGTGGTTCTCTACGGGGCCCGGCCCTACGGACCGCGGGGCGTGATTCCCTTCGGGGCCCGGCCCTACGGACCGCGGGGCGTGATTCCCTACGGGGCCCGGCCCTACGGACCACGGGGCGTGATTCCCTTCGGGGCCCGGCCCTACGGACCGCGGGGCGTGATTCCCTACGGGGCCCGGCCCTACGGACCGCGGGGCGTGATTCCCTTCGGGGCCCGGCCCTACGGACCGCGGGGCGTGATTCCCTACGGGGCCCGGCCCTACGGACCGCGGGGCGTGGCTCCCTACGGGGCCCGGCCCTACGGACCGCGGGGCGTGATTCCCTACGGGGCCCGGCCCTACGGACCGCGGGGCGTGATTCCCTTCGGGGCCCGGCCCTACGGACCGCGGGGCGTGATTCCCTACGGGGCCCGGCCCTACGGACCGCGGGGCGTGATTCCCTACGGGGCCCGGCCCTACGGACCGCGGGGCGTGGCTCCCTTCGGGGCCCGGCCCTACGGACCGCGGGGCGTGGTTCTCTAGGGGGCCCGGCCCTACGGACCGCGGGGCGTGATTCCCTACGGGGCCCGGCCCTACGGACCGCGGGGCGTGATTCCCTTCGGGGCCCGGCCCTACGGACCGCGGGGCGTGATTCCCTACGGGGCCCGGCCCTACGGACCGCGGGGCGTGATTCCCTACGGGGCCCGGCCCTACGGACCGCGGGGCGTAATTCCCTACGGGGCCCGGCCCTACGGACCGCGGGGCGTGATTCCCTACGGGGCCCGGCCCTACGGACCGCGGGACGTGGCTCCCTTCGGGGCCCGGCCCTACGGACCGCGGGGCGTGGTTCTCTACGGGGCCCGGCCCTACGGACCGCGGGGCGTGATTCCCTACGGGGCCCGGCCCTACGGACCGCGGGGCGTGATTCCCTTCGGGGCCCGGCCCTACGGACCGCGGGGCGTGATTCCCTACGGGGCCCGGCCCTACGGACCGCGGGGCGTGATTCCCTTCGGGGCCCGGCCCTACGGACCGCGGGGCGTGATTCCCTACGGGGCCCGGCCCTACGGACCGCGGGGCGTGATTCCCTACGGGGCCCGGCCCTACGGACCGCGGGGCGTGATTCCCTACGGGGCCCGGCCCTACGGACCGCGGGGCGTGATTCCCTACGGGGCTCGGCCCTACGGACCGCGGGGCGTGATTCCCTACGGGGCCCGGCCCTACGGACCGCGGGGCGTGGCTCCCTTCGGGGCCCGGCCCTACGGACCGCGGGGCGTGGTTCTCTACGGGGCCCGGCCCTACGGACCGCGGGGCGTGATTCCCTACGGGGCCCGGCCCTACGGACCGCGGGGCGTGATTCCCTTCGGGGCCCGGCCCTACGGACCGCGGGGCGTGATTCCCTACGGGGCCCGGCCCTACGGACCGCGGGGCGTGATTCCCTACGGGGCCCGGCCCTACGGACCGCGGGGCGTGATTCCCTACGGGGCCCGGCCCTACGGACCGCGGGGCGTGATTCCCTACGGGGCCCGGCCCTACGGACCGCGGGGCGTGGCTCCCTTCGGGGCCCGGCCCTACGGACCGCGGGGCGTGGTTCTCTACGGGGCCCGGCCCTACGGACCGCGGGGCGTGATTCCCTACGGGGCCCGGCCCTACGGACCGCGGGGCGTGATTCCCTTCGGGGCCCGGCCCTACGGACCGCGGGGCGTGATTCCCTACGGGGCCCGGCCCTACGGACCGCGGGGCGTGATTCCCTTCGGGGCCCGGCCCTACGGACCGCGGGGCGTGATTCCCTACGGGGCCCGGCCCTACGGACCGCGGGGCGTGATTCCCTACGGGGCTCGGCCCTACGGACCGCGGGGCGTGATTCCCTACGGGGCCCGGCCCTACGGACCGCGGGGCGTGATTCTCTTCGGGGCCCGGCCCTACGGACCGCGGGGCGTGATTCCCTACGGGGCCCGGCCCTACGGACCGCGGGGCGTGATTCCCTACGGGGCCCGGCCCTACGGACCGCGGGGCGTGATTCCCTATGGGGCCCGGCCCTACTGACTGCGGGGCGTGATTCCCTATGGGGCCCGGCTCTCTACGGACCGCGGGGCGTGATTCCCTACGGGGCCCGGCCCTACGGACCGCGGGGCGTGATTCCCTTCGGGGCCCGGCCCTACGGACCGCGGGGCGTGATTCCCTACGGGGCCCGGCCCTACGGACCGCGGGGCGTGATTCCCTTCGGGGCCCGGCCCTACGGACCGCGGGGCGTGATTCCCTACGGGGCCCGGCCCTACGGACCGCGGGGCGTGATTCCCTTCGGGGCCCGGCCCTACGGACCGCGGGGCGTGATTCCCTACGGGGCCCGGCCCTACGGACCGCGGGGCGTGATTCCCTACGGGGCCCGGCCCTACGGACTGCGGGGCGTGGCTCCCTACGGGGCCCGGCCCTACGGACCGCGGGGCGTGATTCCCTACGGGGCCCGGCCCTACGGACCGCGGGGCGTGATTCCCTACGGGGCCCGGCCCTACGGACCGCGGGGCGTGATTCCCTTCGGGGCCCGGCCCTACGGACCGCGGGGCGTGATTCCCTACGGGGCCCGGCCCTACGGACCGCGGGGCGTGATTCCCTACGGGGCCCGGCCCTACGGACCGCGGGGCGTGGCTCCCTTCGGGGCCCGGCCCTACGGACCGCGGGGCGTGATTCCCTACGGGGCCCGGCCCTACGGACCGCGGGGCGTGATTCCCTTCGGGGCCCGGCCCTACGGACCGCGGGGCGTGATTCCCTACGGGGCCCGGCCCTACGGACCGCGGGGCGTGATTCCCTACGGGGCCCGGCCCTACGGACCGCGGGGCGTGATTCCCTACGGGGCCCGGCCCTACGGACCGCGGGGCGTGATTCCCTACGGGGCCCGGCCCTACGGACCGCGGGGCGTGGCTCCCTTCGGGGCCCGGCCCTACGGACCGCGGGGCGTGGTTCTCTACGGGGCCCGGCCCTACGGACCGCGGGGCGTGATTCCCTACGGGGCCCGGCCCTACGGACCGCGGGGCGTGATTCCCTTCGGGGCCCGGCCCTACGGACCGCGGGGCGTGATTCCCTACGGGGCCCGGCCCTACGGACCGCGGGGCGTGATTCCCTTCGGGGCCCGGCCCTACGGACCGCGGTGCGTGATTCCCTTCGGGGCCCGGCCCTACGGACCGCGGGGCGTGATTCCCTATGGGGCCCGGCCCTACTGACCGCGGGGCGTGATTCCCTTCGGGGCCCGGCCCTACGGACAGCGGGGCGTGATTCCCTTCGGGGCCCGGCCCTACGGACCGCGGGGCGTGATTCCCTATGGGGCCCGGCCCTACGGACCGCGGGGCGTGATTCCCTATGGGGCCCGGCCCTACGGACCGCAGGGCGTGATTCCCTTCGGGGCCCGGCCCTACGGACCACGGGGCGTGATTCCCTACGGGGCCCGGCCCTACGGACCGCGGGGCGTGATTCCCTACGGGGCCCGGCCCTCTACGGACCGCGGGGCGTGATTCCCTACGGGGCCCGGCCCTACGGACCGCGGGGCGTGATTCCCTTCGGGGCCCAGCCCTACGGACCGCGGGGCGTGATTCCCTTCGGGGCCCGGCCCTACGGACCGCGGGGCGTGCTTCCCTACGGGGCCCGGCCCTACGGACCGCGGGGCGTGATTCCCTACGGGGCCCGGCCCTCTACGGACCGCGGGGCGTGATTCCCTACGGGGTCCGGCCCTCTACGGACCGCGGGGCGTGGTTCTCTACGGGGCCCGGCCCTCTACGGACCGCGGGGCGTGGTTCTCTACGGGGCCCGGCCCTATGGACCAGAGGGCGTGGTTCTCTATGGGGCCCTGCCGTACGGACCACAATATATAGTTTTCAATGTGATCTGCATGATCTGGTTCTGTATAGGGCCGAATGCTATGGCTCACTGCATATCGTTTTCCACAGTGTCGACGCCGAGCCGGATTCCCCACCCACGCCCCAGCCTCGTCTCCCCACTTCAGCCCATGCCAAGCCAATGTCAGGGGCTAACCAGTGAGGAATCGGGGCCAGTCTCCCATCCGAGGGCCCCCCGAGTCTCTGTCGCCCTGTTTCTGGGGCTCGGGCAGGACCGGAGTCGGGTGGCTCTGCACTCCCGGCCTTCAGGTCTTGTCCCCAGCGTCAACGAGAGCACCCTCCGGGCTGTTCAAACACATGCGTTGCTTCCCACGGAGCAGATCGTAGCCGTAGAGCGGGACACCGCAATCCCCGCTGCATCCGGGAGCAGGACCAGAGCAGAGGCCTGAGAAGCCCCCTGCACTGGGCAAGGGGGCTCTTAGAGGGCTCATTCTGCCTCACTTCAAGACCCCTTTTTGGTGCCCGCAAAGGGGCTCCTGGTACGTTCCCCCAAAAGAAACCACCCTGCATACACAGCGGTTTCACCTCGTGCTTCCCTCTGTGCCCGCCTGTTGTCTCGGGGCTAGTACTTTGATTGCCAGCTCTGCAAGGCCGGGGCTGTCTTTGCGTTCCGTATTTGTACAGCTCCCGGCACACCTTGTCCTTCCCCCGAGGGAATTGTTAATGTTGCTGGTTTTGTCACATTGGCTGCGGAGTCAGAACGATGCCGGTCAAAGCCTCGGCGATGGACCGTGATCATCTGCGTTTTCAGTGGAAAATTTTGAACTTTTGGTCAAAACCCTCCAATTTGATTGATTGATTTGGTTTTCAAGCAACTGAAAACTCTGACAATTTGGGCCAAATCAATACCTAAAAATGGGCTGAAAGCTGCCAAAAGCTGAGAAACCTTTGGCCAAAAAAAAAAAATTTCCAGCCAAGAAGTGGCAAAAAAATTAAAACTCCCCCCCCAGAACTGCCCCAAATGGAAAAATGTCCAAATCTGGGGGTCTTCAGTGGTCAAAGGGCACAGACGTTTTCTGGGGAAATTTTAACTCCATCCCAAACCTAATTTTCCATCCAAAAAAAAAAAAGTTTGGATGGGGAATCTGTGGATTTGGGTGCCACCATTGGCCCCAGGACGACAAGTGACCGCCTAGGGAGAGATGTCGTTTCAGAACCAGCAGCCGCTGCTTGAAGCTGGAGTTGACGGGAGCCGGGTTCCCTTGGCACGCTGTTCCGTTCCTGGCGCGGACGTATTACGGCCACGGTTAGCAAACGGGCACATCTCGGAAGTGGAATCGGGCTGGGGGCGGGAATTTGCACCTCTCCGCGTGGATTGTATTGGAAGGTGAGTGGGGTGAGGTAATCTGCACTTTTCCCAGGCATGCACGGCCTTCCCTGGGCTGCTCAGTGCATGATTTTGATCCCCTCATGTGTTTCCCTGGGGTGTTCTGTTTGGTGTTTTTTCCTTCTCGCTGGTCGACATGCCAAAAAGGCTTGTGCTGCCCGGAGGAAATGACTGCAAACCTGAAGTAATTGGCAACCCTTTGTGCCACCTACCACGTGTTGCCAGCTTCTTTCATAAATCTGACCCCGTAGGAAAGGGGATCTGGGCCCGACAGACCCCCCGCTGCGCCTCTGTGGGTACACGGGGCAAGCACCGTGGGAGAAAAAGAAATTCTGACGCAACAAAGGTCACATTCCTGTATCCTCCGGGACACGAGCCGTGTGTAGCAGCAGGCATTTCGCGTCGTCATCAAGGCATGGTTGAATTTTGCTTTGCCAGCCATTGTTTTAAATCCCAACTGCCCTGCCTCTTGCCCAGACCCCAACTGAGAGCGGGGACCCCATTGTGCCGGGCGTGGGACAGACACACAGCCAGGAACAGACCCTGCCTTGAAGACCTGCATGCGGACGAGCAAGGCAGGGGAGAACAGAAGGATTCTCCTTTGAAGGTGGGGAACGGATGGCTGGCAGCCTTTTCAAAGCCACACCAGTGATTTAGGTGCCCGAGTCCTCCCTGAAAACCAACGTGGCCCAGGATGGTCCGTTCTCGCCACACCCGGCCGCCTGGGAACGAAAGCGGCCTCCCATTCAAATCCCCCGCCCTGGTGGCTCGCTCCCGGCACTCTCAGCAGATTGTGGCAGGGCGAGGTGTGTCTTCCAGGCGACATTGCGCTGGAGCCAGAGGATGAACGAGAGGACGCTGATCTGAGCTACCCCAGGGTAAATCCATTACAGCATTGAAAACCGGTATCTCCACCCTCGTCAATTTAATTTGAACCTTCCTTGGGTGCTGGGATCACTTTCTTTATCCCTGCAAAGCATCTTGGGAGGCAGCAAGGCCTCGCTAATGGGGCAGGGGGAAATCTCGGGCCATTATCGTTTGCAGCCCTGAGGAGAAACCCAGCCCTGCTCTTTCGCACTCGGGCCTTCGATGGTGCTGTGACGGGCCAGGTTCTGAAAGGGCAGTTCGCCTCCGCACCACGTAAACCTTCACATCAAAGCTGAAGTGCGGGGCTCCTCCGCGAAGGAGTGACTCAGAGCCTGAGCGAGCAAAAAGCAAGAGAGGGGAGACAGGCTGGAGAAGCGGCAGGGTGGCCTAGTGGGTTGTGACACTGGCTTGGCAGTGAGGGTACCGGGTTTCTAATCACAGCTCTGCCACTGAAGTCCTGTGTGACCTGGGACAAGTCCCTTTCCCTCTATTTCCCTGCCCACCTTTTGTCTATTTCGATGGTGTCTTGTGCGGACGAGCTCCGAATCTCCCACTCCTGTGTCTGCATAGCACCTGGCACATCGGGGCCCCCGAGAGATGCTACCATGGCAAAAATTTGCCTCTGTCCTATTTACAGCTTCTTTCCATGAAGCTCTTTTGATAGGGGAAAAAATGTAAACACGGCCAAGTGTTTCCACTTCGTTTAATAGTGCGGATAATAAATAAGCTACATTTCCCATAACGAATACAGGAGTGTACAACCACTGTCTAAATAACCTTTCCAGACAAGTTGAGCTAAGCCTTAGGCATCGAAAAGCAGCAAAACCGAGACAAGAATGCTAGTGCAGATTTTGCGTAGGGTCACTCTACCGTGAGATAAACGAAGGAATTGTCCAATAAACCTTTAGGGTCACTTCTCCTAGAGTTGAACAACAGAGCTCTCTTGTTAACTCTTACTGAACTTCACAAAGTATATGTTAAATGTTCTGGAACAGTAAAAGCATGAATCGTGGGCCTGCTTTCAGCTAGGTACTTACACTCCTTGCTGGACATCGATAGGCTTATGCATGTGCTTAAAATCAAGCATGGGCTTATGTGCTTTGCTGGCCTCAGATATTACAGTACAACATGAGCTAATTGCGTATGGCCAGACTGCAAACCCCTCACTCTAATGCACGCTTGCCAAACATCTGGTCTATCCAGAGATGCTAGTCACAGCAGGCTATTATGTGACGCCTTCAAAAGCCCAACGCTGATCATTTTGCAGTGACAATAGACGGTCTGAGCATTGCCGAGAACCTGTGTTTTTATCCCGCCGCATTGGACGAGTCAGGTGCAATGGTGGATGGACCTCAGCCAGCCCCAGCCCTTGCTGAAAGACGCAGCACAAAGAGGGTAAGAACCCTGATTGTTCTCTCAGGGAAATTCACTGGCCCCGATTGAATTTCACCCTCGCTGTTTTCATTCATGTCGGCCTTCCGAAATGAGCCAGGAGGGGGGGCTTGGGTTTTCCAAAGAGCGCTGGAGGGTCAGGCGTTCGGCCCAAGGTATTTCCTCAAGGGTGATTACCCCGAAACTAGGGACAGGGGAACTGGCCAGAGCAGAACTGGTCTGGGTTCGCACCCCACTCTCCCTGACACCAAGTTTTGGGGAAAGCCAGCAGTATCGCCTCTCCCCTTGGTGCCCCTCTTCACACTTACCTCACCTGGACGGCTCTTGCTGGGGAGAAGAGAAGCATATTCAAGTGTCCCGGGACCGGGCCACCCATGGCTTTTGCCCTTCCCGCAGGAAGAGGGGAGCGCAAGCTGTCTCCCAGGAGGGTAGGGTCCCACAGCCTTCCACCCGGGCAGAGACGGATCCAAACTTCAGCTCAGGTTTTGACAAGGTCCCAGGCTGGAGGCTTATCTGAGTATTTTTTGGTGGGAGGGTGGCCAGGGGACATGGCTTTGAGGCTGTTTCAGCGCGTGTCAGGGTGGCTCATCATGTCCAGGAGCTGAAGGCAGTAGATTCCTTAGACACGGTTCCCTGGGTTGGTTTGCGCTCTAAGCGTTCGATAACTAAAACACCCCTCCGATATGTAGGAGCGGGGTGCGGGGGAATACAGGCAGCCTCCTCTTCTACTCACTGAATCACTATGGAAACAATCCTGAAGTCTCTGCCGGTGTCTTTCTGGCTGCGGAGCCGTGTCCCGAAAGCCCACAGAGAGCGTCAAAGAAGGAATCGGTTGCTTTCCTTGCCAAAAAAAAAAAACCAACAACACCCAAAACCCAAGGCACGAAACAGTCAATAACCAGGAACCGAGCAGGCTCTCGGGGAGTTCGCTTTCCCGTCACCCGATGTCAGGAGAGGAGAGTTAATCCACTTTCAATAGAAGGCCTGCTGCAACTGTGCGTGGGTGATAGTCCCCTCCATCCCCCATGCTAATGCCGAGCACTTCAGGATCACTCTTCTGGCCTGTGCCCAAAGCCCCAGAAGGCTTCCTCAGGCCGGCACCTGACCGGCAGCTGGGGTCGGTCTCCCATGGCCACGAGGGAGGAGACCACCCGGCTTTCCTCGGGGGTCCCTTGCTGTGGCCGTGGCTCCTCTGAGGGCAAAGGAATGGAAATAGAAAGGGTTACCGGCGTAATAGTTCCTAGCCCAGGTGTCCTACGCCCGAGTCCTGTACCTTATCCATCACACCGGACTCTCCTTGGAGGGTAAACGGACAGCGTCCCGCTGAACTGCAACCCTCCTTGGGGCGGCACTCAGCTGCTGGTTCACTGCCCCTTTCCACACACCCAGAGCCTTACTGTGCATCTTCTCCAGGACTTCCAATGATTACAAAGCCGGCCTTCCCCCAAGGGCCGCTGTACACGTTAGGGCCCAGTCCACAGAATCATAGAAATGTAGGACTGGAAGAGACCTCAAGAGGTCATCTAATCCATCCCCCTGCCATGCTGAGGCAGTATGAAGACTGCCCTCCCGTTTACTTCTGCACCAGGACCCGATTTCCAGAGAAAATGTCCTCGTTCTATGAGTCAAGGTCTTAACAATTCCTTTAATCACCAAATATCAGGGGGTAGCCGTGTTAGTCTGTATCCACAAAAACAACGAGGAGTCCGGTGGCCCCTTAAAGAGTAACAGATTGATTTGGGCATAAGCTTTCGTGGGTAAAAAACCCACTTCTTCAGATGCATGGAGTGAAAATTACAGCTGCAGGCATTATTACGCATGAAGAGAAGGGAGTTACCTTACAAGTGGAGAACCAGTGTTGACAGGGCCAATTCAGCCAGGGTGGATGTAGTCCACTCCCAATCACTGTAATAAATGTAGTCCACTCCCAATAACACACACAGAGGAATCATGGGGCTTTTCATTCCTTAGGTGGACTACATTTATTACAGTGATTGGGAGTGGACTACATCCACCCTGGCTGAATTGGCCCTGTCAACACTGGTTCTCCACTTGTAAGGTAACTCCCTTCTCTTCATGCGTAATAATGCCTGCAGCTGTAATTTTCACTCCATGCATCTGAAGAAGTGGGTTTTTTACCCACGAAAGCTTATGCCCAAATCAATCTGTTACTCTTTAAGGGGCCACCGGACTCCTCGTTGTTTTAATCACCAACCGTTGCCTGGGAAGTGAAAACCCAGCTAGGTTTGTTCTGCCTCTGACGTCATCAGGATGAAGATTTGCCAAGTGGGTCCGAGCAGACAGTTTGGTCGGAGATGTCAGAGGCAGAAAGGGATGCGGCTTGCTCTTTCCTAGCTGCACTGGCCCTGCAGATCTAAGGGGTGTCACCTTGAGAGCAGGTGAAGTCATCCACAGAGAAGAGAGAGGGCTGTGTTTATAAAACTGCTTGAGAGGAATACAAAGGGACATGATTACAGCTGGTTGATTCAAAAAAAAATTTTGGGGGGGGGGCTGGAAAATGCCAGTTCATCAGAATTGAAACTTTTTGCAGGCCAGGGCTAATTTAAACAAATATTCCTGCTTTGAAAAAAACTGGGGGGACAGCATTTAAATTGTGAAAACCGGCTGTTTTGACATTTTAAAAATGAAGGTGTGAAATTACTTTTTATTTTGAAATTGACGTGAGTTTGTCATTTAAAAAATGTTAAAAAAAAAAGTGAAAATCAAAATGAAAAATTTCAGAATGATTGAAAGGACAGATTTCGATTGAACCGATCCAAACTGATCCCCCCCGCAAGATGTTCCATTTGCAAACATTTTGACTTTTCCTCCTGATTTGGGACAGGGAAAATTTACAAAATCTCAGAGATTCTCACAGGATGGGAAAATCATTTCCCACCCCGCGCTAGAGGTAATAAAGTTATATGAAATGATAAAAGGGAAGTAGGGTTGAACCCTTCCATTCATTTATCCATAACACAAGAACAAGAGGGGTATTCAATTCAACTGGAAGGCAGCAAATTAAAAACCGCTCAGAGGAAAAACTTGTCCACACAAGGCACAATTAGCCCATGTAACTCACTGCCACAATATCTCATTGAGGACAGGAGTGTATGTTAGACACAGAGGTAATTGTTTTGGTTTATTTGGCATTGGTGAGGCCTCAGGTGGAGTACTCTGTCCAGTTTTGAGCATAACACTTTAAGAAAAACGTGGACAAATTGGAGAGACCCCAGAGGAGAGCCACAAAAATGATCAAAGTTTTAGAAAACCTGACCTAGGAGGAAAAGTTCAAAAAACGGGGCACCTTTAGGCTGAGGGGGGACCAGATAATAATCTTCAAATATGTTATAAAGAGGGATAGTGATCAATTGTTCTCTATATCCACGGAGGACAGGACAAGAAGGATGTGGCCTAGTTTTCAGCAAAGGAGATTTAGATTAGATATTCGGAAGCACATTCTGACTCTAAGGACAGTTAAGCACAGGAACGGGTTACCTAGGGGGGTTGTGGAATCCCCATCCCTGGAGGTTATTAAGAACAGGTTAGACAAACACCAGTCAGCAAAATGGTCCAGGTTTACTTCTTGCCTCAGCACAGGTCCCTTCCAGCCCAACATTTCTATGATTAGCAGGATTCGGGAGGCTAAAGAGAACATTCAGAGTGAGACTAATCAGGATTTCCAACTCAGCAAGAGGTTTGGAAGGGATATGACACCTCCTGCCTTAAGGCATGAGTCAATCCCCCAGTAATTGGAGGTTAGGAATATGGTTCCCATGGGGTTTCTTGTTCCATCATTGGAAACGGGTTATAGGACTGGCTGGACCATGAATGAGCCGCTTTCCCTATGTTCTGAGCATGACAACACTTTCCAGTGCCACCGTTTTCCATCGGAACAAAAACCGGAATGTGCACCTCACACAGTGAACAAGAGAGGTTTAAAAAGAACCCCTAAGCCCATTCATTCACCCACGTGTGTGATCCACACACCCCACTCACCTGCCCGCTGCTGCTAACAAAAGACTCCTCTCCACAGAGCCAGGAAGGTCTTGGTTTTGTCAAATGGCTCAGCAGGTCCCTTCCGCTTTGCAATTCTTCTGCGAGAGAGACAGCGGCGCCTTCAAGCCCTTCAGAGTTGGCTGGGGATCCATATCCACCCCATTTCCACCGCTTCAACCTGCAAAGCACCATGCACACAGCACAGTGTTTCCAAACACTCAAATATGCCCCAGGAGTACCGAGAGGCCTGAACTGAGATTGGGGGCCTGGTACTGTAGATCCTCAGAGTTACGAACTGACCGCCCCAATGACCGTTTCATAGATTCCTACGCTGGGGGAGACCACTGTATAACCCAGGCCAGAGACCTGCCCCTAAACATTCCCGAGAGCAGACCTGTTAAGAAAACACCCAAACTTGATTTAAAAATTGACAGTGGTGAAGAATCCACCCAAAGATGGGTGAACGATTCCAATGATTAATTACACTCACTGTTAAAAATGTCTGCCTTATTTCCACTCTGAATTTGTCTAGCTTCTCCTTCCAGCCATTGGACCATGTTTGACCTTTCTCGGCTAGATTGAAGAGCCCGCTCTTAAATATTGGTTCCCCCCTTGTAAGTACGTATAGACTGCAATCAAGTCACCCCGTAACTTTAATTACTCAGGTTGGAAGTTGGCTGGGACAACGAGATTAACACCTGACTTAAAACCGCCGGGATTATTTAATTATTGCAAAGATCCGGGAAGACAATTCCCCACAGCAGAGCGCCCCCTAGCACTACACGGCGGGATCACAGTCAGCCCTGCCTGCCAGGGCAGAGCGCCCCCTGCTGAGCCCCCCGCCCCCTGCAGCACAGCGCCCCCTAGCAGATATTGCAGCGAGTGCGCCACCATTACCTCCTGACGCATTATAGCGTCTCCAGGAATTAAACATTAACCTTTAATTAAAGATTATGTGACGTGATGAATCTCCAACCAAAACTGGCAACCCGAATTATAAGGGAAAACTGAAGCCCTCCCCTCCAGATGCCAAACCTGGCCAAACCTGCATAGCTTGCAAGATTTAAAACCCACAGCAATCAATAGTTAAGAAGCAAAAAAGATAAAAATGACAGCCTCGAAATCAACAGCAACAAAGGCACCTTGCCAACGGCACGAAGGAGTGTTTGGGATTTCTGACAGAAAGAGATGCAGTCCTCCAAATCTTTCTGCCCCATCACTTCGGTCTCTTAGATCAGCGGTTCTCAACCAGGGGGACGTGACATAAAAAGCACTAGCGAAGTCAGGACAAACTAAAATTTCACGCAGACAATGACTTGTATATACGGCTCCATAGACTACAGACTGAAATGTACATCCAGTCGTTATATTCCAATTGATTGGTTTTATAATTGTCTGGTACAAATGAGGAAGTCAGCCGTTTTTCAGTCACAGTGTGGCTGGGACACTTGCATTTTTAGGTCTGATTTTGTAAGCATGTTGTTTTGAAGTGCAGTGAAACTTGGGGGGGTAGGCAAGACAAATCAGACTCCTGCAAGGGCTACAGAAGTCTGGAAACATTGAGAGCCACTTAGTCAGGGGGTTGTATTGGTTTAACATAGTGAGAGATGCCAGGAGCTCAACCGATTTACTTTAAGAAAGAGAAGGTACAAGGGTGACTTGATCACAGTCTATCCTGGGGAACAGAAATTCGATGCTGCAAAGTGAAGCTAGACAAACCCAGACAAGGCCTGAGAGTTTTATCACTTTACCTGGGTATGTACACAGCCCTCCGTCTTAATGCCATTAATGGTTTCGCTGCATTGACTGACACTGGGCAATGCAGAAATAGAGAAAGAACACAAGTCCCACTCATTCCCCTCCCACAGACGCCCGACCGATCAATAAATTCAATTCCATACTGATCAATGCTGCTTTGCCTTTTCTTCAGATCCTCCAGATGGTAACAGACCGACATCACGCTACCGTTCTCCAGTCTCTTTCGTTTCAGCCGGCCGCTTCTCCTCCGACACAGCTCCCGAGGAGAGGGGAGTGCCCGCGGGACAGCTAGCACTTGCCAGGAGCCTGCGTCTGTCTGAGCATCGGGCCTGTGGACGGCTGAGCTAGACCTCTAAGGGGTAAAGAGAACATAGGAATTGCCGGACTGGATCAGACCCCAGTATCCTCTTTTCAGAGGAAGGTACAAGAACCCCGCAATGGGCTAATTTGCCCCTACATTAGGTTTCATACTGGTCTCTAACAGAGATTGGCTTGAACAATGAACCGCAAGGACTAATATCCCTCAGCATGAGCTATCATAACTCTGGATAGTCTCACCCATATAAACGGCCAGCCCTCCTTTGAACCTTTCTGCCTCCTCTTCCTCGGTAACTTCAAGTGGCAGGGTGTTCCACAGGCCAGCAATGCACTGTCTGGGAAATTATTTCTTTTGAGCCATTTTGAATCCACAGGGAAAGTGTCCCTAGGCTCTGTTTGCCAGAAGCTGGGGATGGGTGACAGGAGATGGATCACTTGATGATTCCCTGTTCGGTTCATTCCCTCTGGGGCACCTGGCATTGGCCACTGAGAGAGACAGAGAGAGAGACCCTGGTCTGAATCAACACCTGCCATTGGATCCTACACCTTAAAACCAGGAATCACCCAGAAACTGAAGCTATTAATAAACAATTTAAGTTGTGGGAGTGCCTAGAAGCCAGCCAGGCGGGAGCCTCCTTGTGCTAGGCCCGATACAGACATATAGTCCCTGCCCCCAAGCTAAAAGACATCACAGGTGGATGAGATGAAAAACCAGGTCATGGTGGGAGGCAATGTAACACAAATAATACAACACATGCATTTTTCAGCCGATCGGGAGCAGCGTTTTCGGGCTGCCGTGTTCTATTATGGAAGAGGTGAGTTTTGAGGAGGGACTTTTATTGGCACATGAAGGATCTGTCTGCCAGGGTATTCAACCAGTGCTCCATGAACGGCACCGGCTGGGTTTCCTGAATTTCTGGAAGGTCTGGTCTACACTGCAGACCTACACTGGTATCACTCCATCGCTCAGGGGTATCCACACCAGAACCAAAACCAGCGAGAGACAAGGCAGGCTGCTCCCTAAGTCAGAGGCACAACTCACTCCACCTCAGCCGGATGACGACACAGGACACAGATTACATGCTGCCCTAAAGAGGCCCCTGGCCTGCAAGCAGGACCAGACAACCCCTTAGGTGTCCATTTTTACACAGTTTTCAATCCACCACAGTCACCTGAAATCATCCTGCCCCAGCTGAGATCAGCAGTTGTGCTCTCAACTGTCTGCCAAGCCATAAGAAAGGACTGCTGCTGGTCAAGAGTTTCCTGGTACAGGCCCACTGTAGGACACAGGAATTTACCCCATCCTTGCCCCCAGGAATCAGGCCGCTCGTGTTCTTCTCTCTTTACCTTGGCCCCTGACTCCCAGCAAGGTTTTTCAAGCCTCTCCTACTAAGCATGCCGGTTGCAAATCGGCTCTTAGCACCAGCTACACCCTCAGTCTCACTGGTAATGAGCTAAAAATCAACTCCCCAAAGCCAAGAGCCTTCCTAATTAACAGCCCTCGCAGTGCTAAGTGGGGAACAATAACAACACTTGGAGAGGCACTGGGTGCCCTACAAAGATAATTAATCAAAAGAGCTAGTCGGGAAGGGGGACAGGGCGGGGGAGAAACCCAGCTTACATTTTTAATGGTTTTTTTAAGGGAGATTTACTTGTACACCTCCTCACAGCTTTGCAGGTGGGTGGTAGATTTAACCATCATCGGAAATGTCTCAAGGACTCGTAATCATCCAGATTGGTTTGGGGCTTGAAATCCCCGGGCCTGGAAGTCAGGCTAGTTCATCTGTTGATCCCTTCTGGCTTTAAACTCAGTGAAGCTATGAAGCCACCTGCGGTTTCCCAGGTCAGGCATCGACCTGGGTTCAGTCACTTTGTGCCCTGCTTTATGCCTGTTTCCATTCCCACTTCTTTTATCTGTTTTCTCTGCTACGGAGGCACCATGTCACAAAAATTAAGGTGAGTTTTGCACTTAAAGTTGTGATCCATCCTTTTTTATTACATCTGCAACATACAGTTATGTCCTGCCTAAAATTCCAGCCCTTATTCTTCAAGCGTGCAGTGAAGTGATTGAAAATTTTCAGGCAAGTCTGTTAATTAGTTTAGGAGTTAACAATTAATTAAAACAGTGTCCTTTAAGAAATGTAGCAGTCTGTCTCAGACCCCCTTTTGTGTGTCCCGAATGATCTCTTAGGGCACATCTACACTGGCAGTGTTACAGAGAGCGCTGAAGAGAAACCGCTGTTGTGTGTTCACACTGTCAGCTGCCTGCGCAATAAGGTGTTCACACTTGCGGTGATATCCGGAGAGGTGCACTCTGGGCAGATATCCCATAGACCGTCTACTGTAGCTCACAAAAGCTTATGCTCAAATAAATTGGTTAGTCTCTAAGGTGCCACAAGTCCTCCTTTTCTTCCTCTTCTGCTGCTAAGAGTTGTGGGAAGGCAGAGGGGGTCGCGGGGCATCCTGAGTCCTGTCCCAATGCCCCGTGATGCATGGCTTCGCATCCCAGCAATCCCTGTGCTTCCGTCCGCGTTTGGCGCCATCTTTCAACGGTTTGTGTACTGCTCATGCTGCCTCTGTCGGGCTGCAGGAATGGATCCCGCACTGCTGACCAGGATGCTGCTCGCTCTGACCAACACGTCACGAGTGGCAGTGGAGTTA
The DNA here is from genome assembly GCF_965140235.1 of Caretta caretta. Taxonomy (NCBI): domain Eukaryota; kingdom Metazoa; phylum Chordata; order Testudines; family Cheloniidae; genus Caretta; species Caretta caretta. Next base: position 1,142,966 of record NC_134233.1, read on the forward strand.
TTCCTTAAACTCCAAAGGCAAGAGGAGTGCGACATCGATCTCGCCACGCGTAGTAGCTATGACAGGAGAATGCTTGTGGCATTCACGGAGGTGCTGACCACAGTGGAACGCCGCTTTTGGGCTCGGGAAACAAGCACTGAGTGGTGGGATCACATCATGATACACGTTAGGGATAACGACCAGTGGCTGCAGAACTTTCACAGGAGGAAAACCACATTCATGGGACTGTGTGATGAGCTTGCCCCAGCCCTGCGGCGTAAGGACACGAGACTGAGAGCTGCCCTGGTGCTGGAGAAGCGCGTCGTGATTGCACTGTGGAATCTGGCTACTCCAGATTGCTACCGATCGGTTGCTAACCAGTTCAGAGTGTTGATGCAAGTGTGCAGGGCCATTAATCGCAACCTGCTCCAAAAGACCGTGACTCTGGGCAACGTGCGTGACGTTGTGGATGGCTTTGCACAAATGGGCTTCCCTAACTGTGGAGGGGTGATAGATGGCACGCACACTCCAATTCTGGCACCAGACCCCCCTAGCCACCGAGTACATTAATCACAAGGGGTACTTCTCAATGGTTCTCCAGGCACTTGTGGATCACTGTGGGCGTTTCACGGACATTAATGCAGGCCGGTCCAGAAAGGGGCATGACGCACGCATCTTTTGGAACAGTGGCCTGTTCAGGAAGCTGGAACTTTCTTCCCAGACCAGAAGATCACCGTAGGGGAAGTCAAAATGCCCACTGTGATCCTCGGAGACCCCGCTTACCCTTTAATGCCGTGGCTCATGAAACCCTACACAGGGAGCCTTGACAGCAGCAAGGAGCAGTTCAACAACGGGCTGAGCAAGTGCAGAATGACTGTTGAGTGTGCTTTTGGCCGTTTAAAAGCTCGCTGGCGATGACTGTATAGGAAGCTGGACCTGGCCAACGACAATATTCCCATGCTTATAGCCGCGTGCTGTACGCTCCATAATATTTGTGAAGGAAAGGGTGAAAGCTTCACTCAGGGCTGGACTGCAGAGGCTCAGCGCCTGGAGGCTGAGTTTGAACAGCCAGAGATCAGGGCTATTAGAGGGGCGCAGTGTGGGGCTGTAAGGATCAAGAATGCTTTGAGGCAACAATTTGAAGCTGAAAGCCACTGTGATATGCATGGAAGTGCAGTGCTTGTAATGCTAGGAGGGGATTATGATTGGTGCAGACAATGCAATATGAAGGTTTAAGAAAATCACCTGTTGCTTTGCAGGGCTCTGGTTGCTTTCAATTAATGAACTAAAGATTGCTTTCAAACCAACACAATCCTTTTATTAAAAAACAACCGGAGGAGAGAGACCAACAAAAAAAAACAAAACACATCAGCACTGAAGGGGGATGGGGGAAGGGAGGGTCCCATGAGGAGGTGGGGTCCCGGGACGGTTAAAGATTTGTGTATGTCCAGGTATCATATCCAACCTTCTCCTTTGGAGTACAATGCAGAGGATACTGTTCTATAGCAGGGCCAAACTGCAGAAAGACGGGTGTTGAGTGCACTGGGCACTGGGTGTCTGCAGGGCTGGACTGGGATGGGGCAGGAGTGGACTGCAGCGGGTACAGACTGCAGCCAGGAGGTTGATAAGAGTGTGTTGGCGGTGTTTGGGGGGCACATGGGAAGGAATTTTGCGACAGCGGCTGCAGGGGAGGGCAGGTGCGGAGCTGCTCAGTTTGCAGAGCTAGTAGCTCCTGGAGCATGTCTGCTTGGCGCTCCATAACCTTTAAGAGCCGCTCCGTGGCTTCGTTCTGGTGTGCCGTGTTCTCCTTTCGGTCCCTCTTCTTGCTCTCCGGCCACTCCTTCAATTCCTGTTTTTCGGCCGCAGAGTGCATCAGGACTTCATGAAGAAAGTCCTCTTTAGTTCTTCGTGGCCGCTTTCTAATTCTGTGCACCCGTTCAGCCGGCGATAACAAAGAGGGAGGCTGGGCTCCCAAGGTCATCTCTGTGAACGCAAAACGCAACGTTTAACAGAAGCAGTATTGTTTGCAACACAGACCACTGGTTCAGTGCTTTAAAATACAGCCACTATTCACATACCTGTCACTAACTGGCTGACCCCAGGCAAGCACACATGAGCCACGAGACCCCAGAATGGTGAGTAACCGCAGGGGCAGGGGAAATCACTGTTCCAGGACTGTACTGTACACTGGGCATGTGGCTTTTTGGGAGAGCCAGCTTGGGGGGGGGGCGCTTATAATTGTTACTGTCCCCACATTTTCCACAGGCTATGTTCATTATGGCAGATATCTTGCTGCTGAGGGTGAGCAGGGAATCAAGGGAGGGTCTTCTCCAAGCCTGAGGCTTCCACCCTAGCCCTTATGCAGCTCGCCTGTGTGCAGCAATGGTTTCCACCCCCAACCCTCCCATCCGGTGACGGCAGAGTGGCCCGGGAAAGTTACTCTTAATGGGGCAAGAAACAAAGCAGCTCTGCCAAAGAACCTGCGGCAGCGGATTGCCCCGTGTCTCCATAAGAGTTTCCTGGAGATCGCTGAGGCAGATTCCCGTGAAGTGAGGGAGTCAATCAACACCCTGTTCCACCGCTCAGACTAGGCACGCGGTGGTACGTGTGTCATACAGACACAACCTGCTTTCTGCAACCCTTCTGCACCCAACAACTTGCTTCAGCGATTCCCAAAATCAAATCCACTTACCAGGGGCCTCCTCTCCTGTTTGCGCTTCACCAAGCTCCGACATCTTTGCCTGGCTAGGCTCCTCTGGGGTAGAGAAGAGCTCCTGGCTGCCTGCATCCCTGACCTCCGAGTCATCCTCTGCCTCTGGGTCCCCCTCCACATCCTCGTCCAAGATTTCCTCCTCCTGGCTCGGTCCACTCTTGACTGGCACGTGAGCCACTGCAGTATCCACAGGGGCCTTCGCAGTGGAGGTGGGGTCCCCACCGAGTATCGCGTCCAGCTCTTTGTAGAACCGGCAGCTCATGGGCGCAGCAGTAGGCATTTGTGGCAGGCATTTCGCAGCTCCTTCACTTTGACCCTGCACTGCCGTGTGTCCTGGTCACGGCCCTTTCTGTCATGCCTCATGAAATCTGTCCACAGATATCACAATTCTGAGGGCTGGAGCACAGCTGGGATTGGGCAGCCTCCTCTCCCCAAATGCCGATGAGGTCCAGCCGCTCGGCACTGCTCCAAGCTGGGGATCGCCCGGTGCGCGGAGCAGGCGTGGCCACCTGGAAAGATGAGCTAAGACCACTGCACGCATCACCCGAGAAAACAGGAACATGCCAGTGTAGACAAAGCCGTAGCAACAGAATAACACTGACTCTTCCCGTATCATTAAAACGGGTGGAAATCATCTGCATAGGCTACCTTTGAAGCCATTGTTTAAGGGTTATCAGTCACTTCGACTGTCATTTGGACTGTAAACTTTTTGAGGCAGGGACTAACTCTTAGGTGTTTGTATACAGCCCAACACAATGGGACCGGGATCTCAGTCAGGGGTCTGTACCGCGCCCTGCACAATCGGGAACCTGATCTCAGTTGGGGGCTCCATAGCTGGTACTGTATTACCGATAAAAATCATCTTCTGGGCTGGAGCATACCCATATGCACCCCAAAAAACTCCAGAAAACTCTTTGAATGGCACCTTTTCTGCCAATCTTTCCTGCCTCCTCCGCCACGCACAAACCAGAGATCCAAAAAGCCATCACTTAAGGTGCTCGGCATCACAACGCGAACGATCTTCAGCAAAAGGGGGAGGGGCGGGGAGCAGGGAGGAGATGGTGGAATCTTTGCCCACACAAATGATAGAAAGCGATTACCATATGTATAACTTCACATCGTTAATCGTGGGGGCCTGGTAGGTGCTAACGCGATTATCGCACCAACTGATGAGTGGGACTGTGGGGGAGACGGTTTGGGTAAGGGACGTCTTGGGGGGTGGGAGGGCTGGAGAGAGAAAGCAGCAATGAGTGGAGAAGAATTGGGAGCCTGAGTGAAGGTCTGTTGCACAGATCAGCCTTAGCTTCTGCATCACTTCTCAGGGGACTGACAGCTATGCAGGTACATAAGGTATTATTTTTAATGATGCCTGCCAGAAATAAATTTTATGCAAGCTCAGAGAGCAGCAGGAGGCCAGTAATTGGCATGCATGATAACATGAGTAATATTTTTAAAGAGAAGGGAATCTGGGGGCGGGGATGGGTGGGGAATAGCTCTTCAACTAGCCACAAAAATTTTGAACAGTGACTGTTTCATCGTCCTGGTAACAATAAACAGGAAAGGGTAAAAACATTTTTATCAAGGGAGCTGGTGCCCCCAATGGGTGTTCTCCCACAACTTGGAGAAAATGAGCCAGATTCTGAGCTCAGTTCCATGGATATAAATCCAGAGTGACTCCACTGAAGTCAGCAGGGGTTGCTCTGCTCTGGATTGACACCAGTGTAAACATGATTAGACACTGGCCCAGTTCGGATCTCAGTTGGGGTCTGTGTGGGCCTTCATTTCAGTTGCAGCCCCAAGGTGCTACCATGATGCAAATAATCACAAATTGAAGCAGGTGTCTAAGGAGTGCTCCAGCCAGGTAAGTAATCCATTACTGCACTCAAAAGGGGTCAGAGCCCATGGAGCCGTGAGCAAATTAGGTTTGCAAAAAGCTTTACCAATCAGGATCAATTCTATTTGCATGTCCCTATTTTTACACGGCATGTTAGTTCCACCGGAGTTGAGCAAATCATTAAAAACACCCTCATGCCTGTGTGAAAACGTACCAGCAGGGGTGAGGCTTCCCTGTATTCTTCCATCCAGTGCGGGCTGCAAGATAAATACATGTTGTTTCAGCTGTGCATTAGCTGTTTCTTCATGGTTCCTAAAAGATGTTCGTTGGCAACTCGAAGAGAAAATACGTTCATTAGCCACTGGCACATGATAGAAAACATAACCGGAGGGTTTGGATAAAAGCGGCCACTCAAATCTTGGCATATGCTTTTCCAACACCCACTGCGATTCATTCCATCATCTGTGTAACTCAGGGGTGTCCAGACGTTGCAAAACCAACAACAAACCACCCGGTGCTTAATTTGCATTGAATTTGCATAACTCCTAGGCCATTATGCTAATGACACCGAACCTGGGAACAAACGGGAGAAGCATGAATATACATGGCTTATAGGGAACAATAATCAAGGGATGGAGCGATTGAAAGCTGTTTGGAGCAGAGACGGTGTTTTTCTTCTGTGTTTGTACAGCACCCAGCACACCTGTCCGTGGCTTGGGCTCTTCGGCACTCCTGTAACACACCTAATAAATAACACATTGTGACGAAGTGGGACTGTTCTTAATGTTTCCTCCAAATATTGTGGGGGTGCCTCAGTTTCCCCTAGGCAGTTCTTAAGTATCTAGGGGGTGGGATAAGGGTGTAGGATCATTGCAGAGCCCTAGAGGGCAGGTGTGTGCAGGGGTCTGGACACAGAGAATGGCCGACCCCCTGTTTCCTGGCAACTGATGGCCTGGGCCCTTCCCCCCCTGCAAGGTGAGAGCTAAAGGGTTGGAGAACAAAGGAATCAGGTGACCACCTGGCCAGGGAAAGGAACAAAGCCCAGAGGAGGAGGGGCTGGGGGGAGTTTCAGTTTCGGGCTGGCTGGGACATGGAGTGAAGGGCAGACGGGGTTGTCTGGCTCACTGCCCCCCAAAATGGACCCGGCTGAGGGGTCCTGTTCTCTGCACCTACAAGCTCTGTGTTAGACCAAGTTCCTGTCATCTAATAAACCTCTGTGTTACTGGCTGGCTGAGAGTCCCGTCTGACTGCGAAGTTGGGGGGCAGGACCCTCTGGCTTCCCCAGGACCCTGCCTGGGTGGATTCATTGGGGGAAGCACACAGAGGTGCAGAGGAGGCTGAAGGCTCTGAGGTCAGACCCAGGAAGGTGGAAGCTGTGTGAGCTGTGTGTCCTGCAGACAGTCTGCTCCCAGAAAGGAGACTTCCCCAGAGTCCTGCCTGGCTTCATGGGGAGCAGTTCCAGAGCATCGCCCAGGGACTCCGGGACACACATTTTCCTGTTTGTCATTGTTTCTAATACGACAACAACGAAACGCACCAGCCCAAGTCAGGGCCCCACTGGGCTGGGCGCTGTACATACATGTAGCCAGAGGCAGTCCCTGCCCTAGAAAGATTACAGTCTGTGTGGGCAACAGAGAAGGGCAGAGAGGGGAAACTGAGGCACAGCGAGTAGTAGTCATTTACCACGGGCAGTGGTACAGCTAGGGCAGAACCCAGGCTGGGTTGATGGCAGTGGGAAAAGGTGGGACAACTACACAGGGAAACCAAGCTCAGGGGACTTCCCCAAAAATCATCTGTGTAAATAAAGTGAAATGGGACGGGGCCTCACATTTCTCTCTACAGGCCTGAGCATAGCCACTTGCCGGCACAGTCTCTCCCAGCTACAGTCTCCATTCCCCGGGGTGGAGATGGTGCTTATAAAACGAGCCCCCAGAGGCTTACATTGAAGAGGACTGCGTCGTTTCAAAACCACCCAGCCGGGAAGCTATAGTTAGAATCCACCCAGGCGCTGCCGTATCATAGCGAGGTACAGGCATGAAAAGGGTTATGTAACGGGGTCAAATACGTGTGGATTCGCGCTAGCACCAGAATATAACTCTGCTGAGCGGAGGGATGGAAAATGTTGTCCGATGTGTAGGAAGCACACCCTTCCCTACCTTGGCCGCCGGCTGAGCCCGCTCCAGAATTCATCAGTGTTGTAACACGGGCCTCGCTGATGGGTGGGAAGCTCCATGGTGTTAGATTCTGGTTTATATCTGCTTACCGTCTTGGACTGCCTGAAAGCGAGCCAGCGAGCAAGCATGTAAACAGGCAGAATTAAACAGAACAGTGGTTCGCAAGCTATTTATCATTGTGGGCCAGATATGCGGCCCACAAAGCGTTACCTGTGGTTGAGAACCACAGTGCCCCCCACCGAACCCCTGCCCCACAAACCCCTATGCCCAGTGAACTCCGCCCAGAGACGCCAACACAGAGTGGGGCCAGGAGCAGAGAGCCGGGCGTGGGGCAGGAACCCCAACCCCGGATCCCGCAGTGCGGGGCCAGGGAGGCAGCCAGGACCCAGACCCCAAACCCCACTGTGTGCACGCCGCAATTTGAGAACCAGTAAAATAGAAGCTAACAGGGGAAGAGACTGGGAGTATATTTTAAAGGAAAAACTCTCAATATATTTAAAAAGAAAAGGAGGACTTGTGGCACCTTAGAGACTAAAATTTATTTGAGCATGAGCTTTCGTGAGCTACAGCCCACTTCATCGGATGCATCCACGCATCCGATGAAGGGAGCTGCAGCGCACGAAAGCTTATGCTCAAATAAATTGGTTAGTCTCTAAGGTGCCACAAGTCCTCCTTTTCTTTTTGCGATTACAGACTAACACGGCTGCTACTCTGAAACCTGTCAATATATTTAAAGAAATCCAAAATAACTCCTTACCTGCGTTACTCATCAAGGGCCTGATTAGATTGATAGATCCATCCATCAATCCCCATAACCTCCGTTGAGCCATCCCCATATATATATCTATTCCTATCCATCCACCCCATGCAAACCCCTCTGACTAGCCTCCTCCATTCATACCTATCTATCCGTCTACGGAGATGAGGTAGACAGACAGATGGATAACGCATATGCTTAAGGACCTTGGTGAATTGGGACCCCAGTTTCCAGGCATTCGAGAGTCAGTATTATTTACAGGTATAAAGCACGGAGAGGAGAGGTGCATTGCAAATTGCTTTTGTTCCAGCTCTCTAGCTAATGCAACAGGAGTTTCTTCCTCTTCTGCGCGGTGAGAAAATTAATCTCATGTTGTTTCCTCCTCTTTGGCCCTCGGCTTGTCTCAATCAGTTTACAACAAGCACATCCACCCCTCAGCCCATGCCAAGTTAGGCCCACCTCCATTTACAGACAGAAGACACAGAAAAAGAGGGCAATCAGACCAGACATTCCCTGAAATCGGTCTGTCTTTGCCAACAGCCAAACACGGCATTGTCGCAGAGGGGAAATAATTGAGCTGATAATAATGATGGTGATTAACTACACAGGTTCTTTCCCACCCGAGTGGCAATGCCAACGCACGCATCCCTAATTAGAACAGCTGGAAAGGAGATGGCACAGGATAACACACAAGCAGTCTCAAGTCAATGTCTGAAAACGTGGAGGCAACCGTGGTGTCTCAGTTTCCCCAGGGGGTGAAAATACCTCCCTCAGAGTGCAGTGGTGAGGATTAATTGGCTCATGCTTGTAAAGCGCTTTGAAATTCTATTACCAGCAGGAGAGTGGGGTGGGGGGAGAGAAAACCTTTTGTAGTGATCAACACCCATTTTTTCATGGTCTGTGTGTATAAAAACATCTTCTGTATTTTCCACAGCATGCATCCGATGAAGTGAGCTGCAGCTCACAAAAGCTTATGCTCAAATAAATTGGTTAGTCTCTAAGGTGCCACAAGTACTCCTTTTCTTTTTGCGAATACAGACTAACACGGCCGTTACTCTGAAACTTGAAATTCTTACAGGCTGATGAACGTGCACAGGAGAAGTTGCAACTTCTTTAATCGAGCGGAGAAAGGCATACCGAGAAGCGACAGCTTGGGAGCCATTTCTTGTCTACACTAGAAAAGGTTTGCCAATGTAGCCATACTGCCAAACTCGCCTAGGGTACATGCAGCTTACACTGGCAAACACCTTCACCTGTACTATGACAGCAAAAGTTTTCGAGAGTGGACCTGGCCTGGGAGTTAAATTCAGACACATTAAAATTAGAAACAAGGCACAAATGTGATTAGCCACTGGAAAAAACTCCCCAGGGCAGTGGTGGATTCTCTGTCTCTTGATGTCTTTCAGTCCAGACTGGAGCCTTTCTGGAAGACACTTTAGTTACTGGGCTCAATCCAGAGGGAACTGGGTTGAATTCTGCGCACTGTGTTAAACAGAGGGGCAGACTAGAAGAGCGTTGAATGGTCCCTCCCTTCTGGCCTTTGAATCTATGAACCTTCTACTGCTGGATAAAAGCAAACACGTGGGTTATTAAGCCAGGCAGAGGAAGAAATGTAAAATGCCAACTTGTAGCTAAACAGAGGTACAATATCACCCATCCACCCCTAAGTACAAAGGTACGGCTGTGGCACGAAGCCAAGAAGGTAACAATCCTTGGCAAATGTATCCCTGTAATGCTATTTCTTCTCTTCCGGTAGGGGAGTATTATTTAGGGGATCATTAAGTTTAATAATGTTAAATCATTAAACAAAGAGAGCTTTTATACAGTGGCAGTGGTGAACCCTGTCTCACGTTGCCCAGTTCCTTCTTGTTTTTGAATGCTAGTTATGCAGGTGGCTCGCACTATTCTGTAAGCTGCCAAATTAAGTCCACACACTTTACACGAGCGTCTCCTTGCATGGCTTACACACACAAGTATCCTTCCATTGCTGGAGGGGGATGGGGACAACGGTCCCGCTTGCTGTAGTGTGATGAACAGAGCTGGAGAAAGAGGGTCAGGTTTCAGGAGGGACTCATTTGGGGGTGACCCCTAGGGTTCAGTAAGACAAGCTGGGTCTAAGCGCCTAACATGCAAACTCTGGAGCCTCCTATAAAACTGGTGACTCAGTAATTTATACTGGACTTGGAAAAGGTTCAGAAAAGGGCAACAGAACTGAGTAGGGGCTTGGAACGGCTTCCGTATGAGGAGAGATTAATATGACCGGGACTTTTCAGCTTGGAAAAGAGATGGCTAAGGGGAGATATGAGAGAGGCCTATAAAATCATGACGGGTGTGGAGAAAGTAAATAAGGAAGCGTTATTGACTTCTTCTCATAACACAAGAACTAGGGATCACCCAATGAAATTAATAGGCCACAGGTTTAAAACAAACAGTTTAAAACAAACATTTCTTCACACAACGCGCAGTCAACCGGTGGAACTCCTTGCCAGAAGATGTGGTGAAGGCCAAAACTATAACAGGGTTCAAAGAAGAACTAGATAAGTTCAGGGAGGACAGGTCCATCAGTGGCTATTAGCCAGGATGGGCAGGGATGGTGTCCCTAGCCTCTGTTTGCCAGAAGCTGGGAATGGTCAACGGAGGATGGATCACTTGATGATTCCCTGTTCTGTTCCTTCCCTCTGGGGCCCCTGGCATTGGCCACTGTCAGAAGACAGGACACTGGTCTAGATGGACCTTTGGTCTGACCCAGTCTGGCCGCTCTTATATTCAGCACATTTACAAAAGGTTTTTTGTTGTTGTTAATGAAACATAGGGAGGGAAATGAGATTTGAAAACCCCCATCTCTGAAGTGACCTTCTGTGTGCAACACCGGCATCTCAGCCTGCTTCCGCGTCATTTCTTGCTAACCAAACCCTGGCTTAATATGCAATGTTCTCACAGAGGTGGAGGGACCTCTGTTTTAGCTCAGAGAAGAGTTTACATCCCTTCCGGGGAATGGCGAGCCAAATCAGGACATCTGGTCACCTTACTTCCAGTCCTGTATTCCTATGATCACCCTTCTCCGCACCTATTCAAGTCTGAGTTCATCTTTCTTGAACATGGGTGACCAGCACTGTACACAGTGTTCCTGATGGGGGTCTTACCAGTGCCTTGTACCGTGGCATTAACGCTTCCCCATCTAGTTAGAAGCAAGCCATCGGAGACTTTGCATGCTTTTACCTACCGCAGCAAAGAACAATACGCTCTGTCTTTCGCAACTAAGCTATAGACCAGCAAACATCCGGTGCTTAGAAAAGTTATGGGTCTAGCCAAAAGGTTGAATGAATCTCTACACTGGAAGCTACATGGAGATCATTTTAAAAGTGCCTGGATGCACTAACCCAAGGTGTTAATTAAAGTCAGGAGTCAGGCCCCCCCAAAATTATGACATTGGCTTAAAAATCCAGAGATTTTAAAAGTCTGTTAATAAGTGTTAGGACTGAGCTGATACCTGGGTTTTTTTGAGCCTTTAGGTCTCACGTTTTCCAGCTGTTTTCTGCAACTGCGAGGGCCTGAAATTGAGCTCTCTTAAAATCGTTAAAAAAAAAAAAGCTGAGCTTTGTATGTTATAACATGACTCCAGGAACTGGGGCTTTAAGAAAAATATCAAATATTGTGAGACTCATGGTAAAATCCTGGGAATTCGTGATGCTGAAAGGGGTCGATTTCTTAGTGCTGACTTCACGGCATTTCAATACACCGTACAGTCAAAAACAAAACTTTTTTCCTGACTCAACTCATCTCTGCCACCTGGTGGAAATATTTCCCAGTGAAAATTAGAACAACTTTTTTTTTTTAAAATACTTCCTCTTCAGCTGCCCAGATACTAGACAGACACATTGTCTAGATAGACAGACCTGCTGGACACAGATAGAAAGAGAGGGGGAGACAGACAGACAGATGGATCCATCAGTCCCCATACACATCTACCAATCGATCCGCCCATCCCCAAAAACATCTATTGATTGATCCATCGATCCATTCCTTCTCTCCATACATTTCTCTCTCTCTCCATCTCTATAGCTATCCATTCATCCCATACATTATCTATCAGCCATCCCCATCCACCCCTTTTATCTACCCCATCCATCTACCTATCTCTCTATCCATCCCCATCCACCCCATCCATCTACCTATCCCCATCCACCCCCTCTATCTATCTCTCTATCCATCCCCATCCACCCCCCTATCTTTCTCTCTATCCATCCCCATCCACCCCCTCTATCTATCTATCTATCCCCATCCACCCCCTCTATCTATCTATCTATCCACCTATCTATCCCATGACTCTGAGAGCAAACACACAAAACTCACTTAAAAACGCAGGTTACCCCATCGGAAAGGATCCTTATACAAACGACTCCCTCTGAATTTAACCTGTTTTGTAGTAATTAATTAACATACTTAGCAAATGGGATGAAGGACGTGCAGGTGTCCTCCTCCATGCCTGGCTGCTGCTGTGATGGTCCCCAGGGTTTTCCTTGATCTCCCCAGTCGTGAGCTCCCCTCTGCTACTGTGCTGTGGGGGGCGGGTGCCCCTTAATCCTGCAGGGTGCAAACCAATAACATGGGGTCACATGTAACTCAGGGCAGGCCACGCTCTCCGGGTACCACCCTGCCGTGCCTCCGTACCGACCCTTCCCTTGTGGTTATCACAGCTGCGTGTACGGGCACCCCGATAATTCACCCGTCTGTGTTCCTGCCTATCATATACCCCTGAAAGAATACCCACTGCCCGCCATGGGCCACCCCATAGACCGTCCCCGGCTCCTCTCCCCACCCAGCTCCCTTTATGTCTCTTCCTCCATGGTACCTTCACCCCCTTAATAACCCTTCCATGGTAACCCTCACCCCATTAACACCCCCTCCATGGTACCCTCACCCCATAACACCCCCTCCATAGTAACCCCTCACCCCATTACTTCCCCTTCCATGGTAACCCCTCGCCCCATTAACACCCCCTCCATGGTACCCTCACCCCATAACACCCCCTCCATAGTAACCCCTCACCCCATTACTTCCCCTTCCATGGTAACCCCTCGCCCCATTAACACCCCCTCCATGGTACCCTCACCCCATAACACCCCCTCCATAGTAACCCCTCACCCCAAAACTTCCCCTTCCATGGTAACCCCTCGCCCCATTAACACCCCCTCCATGGTACCCTCACCCCATAACACCCCCTCCATGGTAACCCCTCACCCCATTACTTCCCCTTCCATGGTAACCCCTCGCCCCATTAATATCGCCTCCCTCATCTCCCCCAGATGATTCCCCCCTGCGTGACACTTTGGGGCACCGGTGCGGGGGTCACTCCTGTGACTCCCTCCCCATATTGGGGGACCCGGCATGTGGAGCAGAAGGAGGGTGGGCGAGAGGGCTCTGGGTTGTTACTGGGGGGCGCAACCCCCTTTCCCCCTCGCACGGCCATGGGGAGAGGGTGCGGGGGAGGGTACTGCCCCCTTTCCCCCACCCCCTCGCATGGCCATGGGGACATGGCGGGGGAGGGTACTGCCCCCTTTTCCCCACCCCCTCGCACGGCCATGGGGACATGGCGGGGGAGGGTACTGCCCCCTTTTCCCCACCCCCTCGCATGGCCATGGGGACATGGCGGGGGGGTACTGCCCCCTTTCCCCTCGCACGGCCGTGGGGACAGGGCGTGGGGGGGTACTGCCCCCTTTTCCCCACCCCCTCGCATGGCCATGGGGACATGGCGGGGGAGGGTACTGCCCCCTTTCCCCCACCCCCTCGCACGGCCATGGGGAGATGGCGGGAGGGGTACTGCCCCCTTTCCCCCACCCCCTCGCATGGCCATGGGGACATGGCGGGAGGGGTACTGCCCCCTTTTCCCCACCCCCTCGCATGGCCATGGGGAGATGGCGGGGGAGGGTACTGCCCCCTTTTCCCCACCCCCTCGCATGGCCATGGGGAGATGGCGGGAGGGGTACTGCCCCCTTTTCCCCACCCCTCACACGGCCATGGGGACAGTGCGTGGGTGGGGGGGGGACGCTCGCACCGGGGCGGCTTCCCCTCACCTCAGACAGCGCAAGCCTGAGGGCTGGAAAAAGGCGGGAAAAGCCGTTGGGGGGCTGGAGAAACCGTTGGGGGGCTGGAAAAAGGCGGGAAAACCATTGGGGCGGCTGGAGAAACCGTTGGGGGGCTGGAGAAAGGCGGGAAAAGCCGTTGGGGGGCTGGAGAAACCGTTGGGGGGCTGGAAAAAGGCGGGAAAACCATTGGGGGGGCTGGAGAAACCGTTGGGGGGCTGGAAAAAGGCGGGAAAACCATTGGGGAGGCTGGAGAAACTGTTGGGGGTCTGGAGAAAGGCGGGAAAAGCCGTTGGGGGGCTGGAGAAACCGTTGGGGGGCTGGAGAAAGGCGGGAAAAGCCGTTGGGGGGCTGGAGAAACCGTTGGGGGGCTGGAAAAAGGCGGGAAAACCATTGGGGGGGCTGGAGAAACCGTTGGGGGGCTGGAGAAAGGTGGGAAAAGCCGTTGGGGGGCTGGAGAAAGGCGGGCAGCTGCTCCTTCGAGCCCGGCGGGTCAAACCCCCAGCCTGCCCGGCACTCGGACGGGACCGGGGGCATAGAAACCCCTCAGCTCCTGGCTCCGGGGCCCCCCATGATCTCTAACATCGCCCGGCGTCCCCCTGGCCGCACGTCACCCCCCTAAGGACGCCCGGCGGACGGGCTCAGATCCGCCCCGCCAGCCCGCCGCGGCGCCCACAAATCGGGCTGGCCCAGCCTGCCCCTCGGCGGGAGCGGTGGTGGGCCGGGGGTTGCGGGGTCCCCGCCCGTGCCCGTCTCGCACGTGAAAACCGTGAAAAGCAGCCGGCGTGTCCGCTCACGGACCCCGAGTAGGCTGGTTCCTCCCCTGGCTCTAACCCCCAGCCCCTACTCCGCTCCCAGAGCCGGGGAGAGAACCCAGGCGTCCTGGCTCCCAGCCCCCCCTGCTCTAACCCCCCAGCCCCCCTCCCCTCCCAGAGCCGGGGAGAGAACCCAGGCATCCTGGCTCCCAGCCCCCCCCGCTCTCACCCCCCAGCCCCCCTCCCCTCCCCTCCCCTCCCAGAGCCGGGGAGAGAACCCAGGAGTCCTGAGTTTCAAACCTGCAGCCACACCTCCTAACCTCTGGCTACGGCAGGCAGAGGCCAAAGCCGCTCTTACGGTTTTAGGAAGCAGAGGCCTGCGGCTCAGGCAGGCCAGGCTGGGTTCCCATCTGCACCACCGAGTCCCCGTCCAGCCTTGGTCGAGTCCCTGCACCTCCGTTCCACCCTCCGTCAAAACGACGCGCTTACAAAATCAGACACGGAAAGTCAGACGCGGCCCAGCCCCGCTGCGACTGGAGAGTTGCTGAGGTCCTCATCTGGGCTGCATGGAAGTTTAGTTTGCCGACTTTGCTACTGGTTTTTATCTCACCTGGTAGGTAGGCAAGTATCTAGAGGAGCTGATGGAGCCCCTGGAGGGCCTCTGCGTGCCCCCGGGGTACCGCGAGTATAGACCATGCCTGCGTTTTACTGGGACAGCTGCCTTGGTTAGCGGGGCGATTTTAGAGCCGGTAATGTAAACTCTCCCCTCGACATGCTGACCAGCCCTGCTCCGTTCTTTGCTTCTCTTCCCCCAGCTCTTGTTTCTTGTTTTAGACCCAGACTGGAAGCTTTTCGGGGCCAGCCGCCATCCCTTGGTCTGTGTCCGTGCAGGGATCTCGGCCGGCGGGGCACGCAGGCCTCATGGCAATGCAAATAACAAACCCGACAAGAGACAACCGGTGAGTGCGGAGACTGGGACTAAGACAGTGGGTGAATCCTGACCCCTTCTAGCCACCTGCAGTCAAGCAAAAGTACACACCGCCGAGGTACAGGCCCTGGTTTTCCCTGTTTCCCCGCGCACTAGGGAAACGCCGGAGTTTTCTCGAACACAACAGCCCACACCTTATCTCGCGCGAGCCCTTGGCCATCCTTTCCTGAGTTCCCTCGTATTTTTCCCTGCCAGGAACGTTTTCGGCCGGCCCAGAGCGGCTGGCGTCGTCCAGGATGAAAGGGAAACAAGCAACGTGGGAAGATCAAAGCTTTTGGTCTGTCCCCCATAAAAATGTTTTTTTTAAATCTAGGTCAGTATGATGGGAGCAGGGTGGGGGTAAAAATGCGAATCACGGAAAAAGCCATAAACCTCCTAAAGAGGCGGCTTCCTCTCCAAACAGATTTTCTTACTCATTTCTCCCAGAGGCACAAAGCGTTGCTTGCGGCAGGGAGAGAAGAGGGTTGCTCAGTAGCTGGGATACCTTCATTGTTAAAGGCTTCCCCCCGCAACCCACTTAGTTCTTTGGGGTACGTGCCCCCCACACTTAATACTGGGGCAGATCTCACCATAATATGCTGCTTCCCTCTCCTTTCCACCAGGCTCGGGTGAGCCGCGAAAGCAGCGTTGCAAGGAACGGGGCAGCCCCCCCTGCTTTCCAAGCAAGCGGTTCAGGCTCTCGGCTGGCTCAGGCAGCCTGGGTCAGCTTCCCTCCTTGTCCGAGCCAGGGACTCGGACTCTCCGCAGCCACGGCCGTGTCTGTCACACTCAGTGGTGGTGGTGGTGGTGGTGGGGATTTTTCCATACACGCCCCCCGTGCGCGGCAGTCCTGGGGCGATCCCGGGGGGAAGTGACCCCATGGCTGGTATGTCATGGCATGTACAGATTTGCAGAAGGTTTGCTGGGTCACTTTGAACTGGAAACAGGGTGGACAGGGATGTTAACAGCAGGCCGCCACCCCAATGCATTGCCCAGTGGGGCGCCCTGCCTGACAGCCTACAGCTGAGCAGCCCAGTTCTCCCCAGGGGGGTCCCCCTAACAGCTCTCCCCAGGGGGGTCCCCCTAACAGCTCTCCCGCTACATCACTCAGCAACTGCTCTGCAGGGATTTCTCCCCAAGCATTGCTCAGCAAGGGTCCCTCCCTCCCCCCACCCAGTCCCCAGGCATTGAACCCAGCCCCCCAACATTGCACCACACCCCAGGTTCCCCCCCCAGGCATTGCAAAGTCCCCCATGCATTGCAAAGCCCCCCGAGTTCACCCCCAGGCATTGCAAAGCCTCCCACGCACTGTAAAGCCCCCCAGGTATTGCAAAAACCCCCAGGTTCACCCCAGGCATTGCAAAGCCCCCCACACATTGTAAAGCCCCCCAGGCATTGCAAAGACCCCCAAGTTCACCCCCAGGCATTGCAAAGCCCCCCACGTATTATAAAGCCCCCAGGTTCCCCCCAGGCATTGCAAAGCCACCCCCAGGCATTGCAAAGACCCCCAAGTCCCCCCCAGGTATTGCAAAGCCCCCACGCATTGCAAAGCCCCCCAGGTTCCCCCCAGGCATTGCAAAGCCACCCCCAGGCATTGCAAAGACCCCCAAGTTCACCCCCAGGCATTGCAAAGCCCCAACGCATTGTAAAGCCCCCCAGGTATTGCAAAGATCCCCAAGTTCACCCCCAGGCATTGCAAAGCCCCCCAGGTTCCCCCCAGGCATTGCAAAGCCACCCCCAGGCATTGCAAAGACCCCCAAGTTCACCCCCAGGCATTGCAAAGCCCCAACGCATTGTAAAGCCCCCCAGGTATTGCAAAGATCCCCAAGTTCACCCCCAGGCATTGCAAAGCCCCCCACGTATTATAAAGCCCCCCAGGTTCCCCCCAGGCATTGCAAAGCCACCCCCAGGCATTGCAAAGACCCCCAAGTCCCCCCCCAGGTATTGCAAAGCCCCCACGCATTGTAAAGCCCCCCAAGTTCCCCCCAGCATTGCACCCCAAAACCCCCTCCCCCGGGAGCTACCTAGGGCCCCCCCGCCTTGCCCCTTTAAGGCCCCGCCCAGCTCCCAGGGAGGGGCCAGGCGCCTTTCCCGTCTCGCGACATTCCCACCCCCCACCCCCACCCCGGCTTCCCTTTGCCGCCCAGCCCGGCGGGCGCCGCCGGCCGCTGCTGCTTCTCCCCCCCCCGCCCCGCTCCTCCTCCTCCGTCCGCGCCCCGGTGCAAATCTGGGGGAGCCCCCCTCCTATCTTTGCAACACCCCCCTCCCGCCCTTCCCAGGATTGCACGGGGCCCGGCCGGGATGCAACAGCCCTAGAAGCAAAAAAAAAAAAAAAAAAAAAAGGGGGGGGGGTCAGGTTTGCAACTCAATTTCCTGCCCCCCCCCTTACACCCCAGTCTCAGCCAGGCCCTAGGGATGGTGCGGAGGGGCCACTGGAAGGACAGGTAAGTGGTTGGGGGAGGGGCAATGCCTGGAGGGGATCCCCCCCTTTGCTGGGTAATGCATGGGAGGAGTGGGGTCCCCCTTTGTTGAGCAGTGCATGGGGGGGGGGGAGGAGGAGACCTCTTGCTGAGGAATGCATGGGATGGGGGGGCAATGCATAGGGGAGAAGGGACCCTCCTTGCTGAGGAATGCATGGGATGGGGGGGCAATGAATAGGGGAGAGGGGACCCCCCTTACTGAGCAATGCATGGGATGGGGGGCAATGCATAGGGGAGAAGGGACCCTCCTTGCTGAGGAATGCATGGGATGGGGGGGCAATGCATAGGGGAGAAGGGACCCTCCTTGCTGAGGAATGCATGGGATGGGGGGGCAATGAATAGGGGAGAGGGGACCCCCCTTACTGAGCAATGCATGGGATGGGGGGCAATGCATAGGGGAGAGGGGACCCCCCCTTGCTGAGCAATACTCTGTGAGGGGTGTCTAGGGAAAGGAGGGCACAGGAAGGCAGGTAACGGGGGTCAGAGAGGTTTGAGGGATTGGATGGAGTTGAGGGGAATGGGGGGTCAGAGGTTTGGGGGACTGGATGGATTTGGGGGAGACTGGGAGGTATTTGAATGGGAAGGGGGCAGATGGAGGCATGCTAAGGAGGAGGGCTGTGTGTTTGAAGGCCGAGGGGAGAGAGTTGGGCCGGATCATGGGTTGGTCACATGGTGTTCCGGAGTCACATCGGGAGCGAGAAAGTTGGCAGTGGGTGTGGGAAGAAGTTCAGCTTGTTAAGGGCAGTAACTTTGGGGAGTCCTCCACTCGGATCTGCGAGGGGTGGGTGGATGCTGGGCTGTACAGGTGCCATGGATCCGGAAAGGATCCAGGTTACAAAGGTGCCTCTCCTGTGATTCTGGGTATCCCAGATTCTGGGAACCGTGTGGACGCTTTTTGGAGGGGGAGTGGGGGGCGTGATGTTGCGGATTTACGGAGAGGAGGGTTTTGGGAGCACACAGCTGTGTGGTCACCGATTATTTTTAGAAGTGTGAAGTGAGTTGGGGTTGTTGTTTTTTCTCTTTGCCCTCTGGATTCACAAAGACGGAAGTGCGTCCTCTGAAGACATTGCCCCGGTTGCTTATACCTACGTGATGGGGAGATAAATTGAGTTCACGCGACTCTCTGATGGTATAAAACAGTCGTTTTCAATCTTTTTTTTTTTCTTCTTCATTTGCGGCTCCCCCCCCCCCCCCCGGTGAAATTTCAAATGGAGATGTGGCCCCCTTTGGGCATTTTTTGTATTGTCTGTGGGCCCCCATGGGTCCTCGGACCCCATGTGTAGAGAAAGGTAGAACAGATCCAAATGGAAGCTAGGCGAATTCAGGTTAGAAACCGGGCACGTAATTTTAATAGGGAGGGTAATTAACCATGGGGACACGGAGGGCCGCTTGGAGTCTTTTCATCAAGACGAGGTAGTCCCCCTTTCTCCAAAAAGATCTGCCTTCACTCAAGCAGAAGTGGCTAGGATGACGCGGGAAGGACTAATTGCCCCCTCCTGGCCTTAAAACTCTGTGAAACGTCGCACCAGCTGCTGGTTAAAAAGTGGGGGCGACTTACGACTTCTCATCAGCTTAAATTTACAAAAGCGCTTTAGCAATTTAAAAAAAAAAACAGGGTTTTTTTTTTTTTTTTTTTGAATGCCTGACTTGAGACGCCGCTGTCCAGGGACGTGATTTTTTTCAGAAAATACTTTGTGCCCGGCCTCTGAAAATTGGATTGCTTGGCAAGTGTCTGAGAAAACCGATGCACCCAGAATCCATCGTCGCTGCTGGCAGTTTAGGCCATCGTCGCAGGCAGCGTGGAAGAATGAGGATGCCACAGGTGGGAAATCTTATACCCGCCGGGCTTGGATTTTACAGGTCAAAGGGGCTGATTTCCGCTCTGTTGACGTCCCCTTTAAAAACCCAGAGCGTGCTACTTTGTGCGTGTTGTTCCAACCTTTGTGTCTCAGGGCAGGGTTTGCTTGAGGTGCCTAAAACGTGGTGGGTGTTATCACAGATAATTACTTATTGATGATAGTTTCATTAGCTTCTGCTGCACTTTGCATACTCGCCTTCTGGATTAACTTCATCAGCCTTCGACTGCCAACGCACGCGGCTGTGGTCCCGTTTAAGAACATGCCTCCCCCTTCTTCCAGACGCTTCTGATCACACGCCGGGCTGCGTAGCTGCCGGACACTGATCTCTTATTTACATGCCCAGCGTCGGCGTGCGTGGTGGGGATGGGTGTTGAAACGAGCGCATGCCATAAGCATGCTTTTGGCCTTCGCTGAGTTTGGGGATGCTGTTTTCATTTGTGCTGTGCACCTAAGTATGGGGTGAGGCATGCCAGTTACGCCCGTTTTACAGATGCAGGAACTGAGGCTTGTAGAGGTTGTGTCACTCAAGGAATCTGTGACAGCCAGGAATTTAAGCATTGACCCCTATCCCTAAGAATGGATCCTGGTCTTTTGGAAATTGTGCCTTAGTTCTGAACGCCAGCTAGTGCAGAGGTGAGAGGAGGAGAAAAAATGCATTACTTAATCGCTTTCTGTCTAGGAATTCTCTGGGTCACTTTCCAGTTTCTCAGGAAGCTCTCCGGGGTGGGCTTTGTCATTTTTGTTCCGCCCTCAGAGATGTGAATTTCTCTTTGTCAGGGTGGAAAGGAAAGGATCTTTGCTTACCAGAACACACTCTCAGGTTCGATGCTTGGTTTGTTTCTAAGTCAGTCGGTGAGTTAATATAACTTTGAAACCGGTTCTCTCTGTTTCTCTTTTCAAAGTGGTTTCGTGTTGACTTTGATTTGTGGCTTTAAGCAAGGGGTTGGGCGCCGGTGGTTATCTGCGCTCTGCTGTTTTCCCTGTATCTTATCGCCTCTCCTTTTCGTCAGGCATTCTTGTCTGGTTTACTCTGAGCATGTCTGATCCTCCTCTCGTGACTGGCGTTGAGGCTGTAACAGCTGTTCAGATAACTCCTGCTTTGCCAGAAAACTTCTAGGATGGTACGAACAGTCTGTGGTTGTTTGAGCAAGAGTTCAGATTTGCTGTGGGAAGCCTAATGATCCTCAAACTTGTGAAGTGACCATCCTTCTTTCCAGCGTGTCTGTATTTTATCAAATCAGATTAGTACAGAATAGGATTTAGAATGAAACTCCTTGATAGTTTTATTTTTATTTCACAAATCCGTAATGAGACACAGTACTTAGCATGGTTGTCTTCGGAGCGGTTTGCGACATGTCCCGTTAATGTTTCAGGGGGAAATTTTCCAAGACCCTCTGCATTCATAGATCCAAAGGTACAGGTGTGCTCATCTCGTCTGACCTCCTTCTATAACACAAGGGCAGAGAACCACGCTGAATTAATTCCTGGCAGGTGTGTAGGAAAAACATCCCATTTTGATTGAAAAAGCGTCCGTGAGGGAGATTAGTCTCGCTGTTTTCAAAAAAAATTGTATCTTTTTTTTTCCTCAGTTCGAATCTGTCTAGCTTTGGTTCCGGCCACTGGTCTTGTTAGGGCTTCTCCAATCTAGCAGGGAAAGGTGTAAGCCACACACCTGTGGTCGGGCCTACCTGACTGTATCGCTCTGGCCTAGCTATCCTGGTACAAAATCTGTGTGAACAGACAGTCCAGAAAAAGGAAGTCTCGTTAACACTGAGCTACGTGTAGGGAAACCAAGGCACTACAGTGCTGACGTGATTTGCCCACGGTCAGATGGGGAGTTGCGGGGTGGGTGGAGCCGGGAATTCGAACCCAGATCTCTTGAATCCCAGTGCTTTGCGCCCTCCATGACCATCATTTGCCGTTACAAGCCTGGTGGGATGCTCGCTCGCTGTGGGCGTGATCGGCAACTGGTTCACGGGAGCAGGGCTCAGATGGCTTGCGCTTGTAAGCATAAGAGCATTTTGCTAAACAGGCGGCCCGAGGGATTTGTTTAGGGGTAAAAGAATCATCAAGAAGACGTAAACAGGGATTGGATTTTGCAGAAGTCAGACAATACGCTTTCGCTGGGCTCCCTTGCAGAAGTTAAGTGCTAACTTGTGACTCTCCTAAAGAAGAGAGAGGATTTTTTTCTGGCTGCCTTTCAAAATGTGTGGGTGCCCCCACCCCCCTGCACATGCCTGCCCGCCCTGTGTACCAAACCAAAACTCCTTCCGAGGAGCACAGTCTTCCGATCAGCTGTTGTCTTTTTGGAGACCCCTCCTTGCCTGGTGAGACGGGGCTTTTCATAACGGTTCTCAGCCCGTCTGCTTTCGGTGGCATGAATTCTGCTCCGTGCCAGCACCCCGACCTCTCTGCTTGGGTTTTGCAAAACTCTGATTTCCCCTGCTTTGCCGGGAAAGCTGGTGGATTTCTTCCCTCCTCCAAATATCTCCAAAACGGCTAGATGCTTCATTTTCAGACGGCCCTTTCTGCCAAGACTCTGAGCAGCCATTTATAATTAACAGTGTTGGCACTTAGAGTCGTAATTAAGCTTTGGAGTTGTTGAGGCTCTCGTCTGAGGCCGTTTGGCTGCGGAGAAAGGATTAAAGGCAGGAGGAGATCCCAAAACTTCCTAAATCTCTGATGGGTGACGGTCCCTGTGTGTACTCAGTTTTTGTTGTCTCTGCGGGAGTAAAAGTTGCTTTAAGCCGTGTTGTTACAGTGAGACGGTGGGCCGGCCCATGGTCCGTGGTGTGAATCCCGTTCCCTGTCTCTAGCGTGTTACCGTTGTGCTGGGTCACCCCAGTCCTGGACCCGCATCCCATATAGTACAAACGCAGCATAAAAAGACAGGCCCTGCGCCATGGAGGTCCCAATCAAAGGGGTGTACAAGGAAGCAGCGGGACACCGTGATGGGCCAGGGTCTCCGCGCACATGGTCAAGTTTTTTGTTGGCTTCTGGAGGAGGTGGATTTGCGGATACGTTTGTCTTTTCAGGGTTGCTCCCCAGAATCATAGGACTGGAAGGGACCTTGAGAGGTCATCTAGACCCATCCCCTGCCCTCAGGGCAGGACTAGGGGGATTTAAACTAGCAGGATAACAGATTTCAGAGGAACAGCCGTGTTAGTCTGTATTCGCAAAAAGAAAAGGAGTACTTGTGGCACCTTAGAGACCAACCAATTTATTTGAGCATGAGCTTTCGTGAGCTACAGCTCACTGATGAAGTGAGCTGTAGCTCACGAAAGCTCATGCTCAAATAAATTGGTTAGTCTCTAAGGTGCCACAGGATAACAGAGGTGCTTTTTGGTGTGTCTGCTTTCTCCGAGAAGAAGGCTGCCTCTAACCCAGACAGGCTTACATGATGTGTGTGGGGGGGTTCCTGTTCTTGTTGCAAAGCATCTGTCTTCTTGGTTTGAAGGTTGGCTCCTACTTTCTGGATGGGATTTAGAGTGGCCCAAAACTATTTTGTGACTTTTTTTGGTGGGGTGGGGGGTTATTTCTCCGCCCTCCCTCGGAGCAGCAATTGCAAAACATGGTGTTTAATTGGAGTAAGATGCAGACAGGCCGGGAGCAAAGCTGAAAAACAGCAAATGTTTGAAAGGTATGCCCCTCGCGGCCGTGGAGACAGGCGAGGGGTGGGAATGTGTGCAGTGAGCTGAAAAGCTCCGTCTGGGGTAGATGCAGTGTCTGGAAGACACGGAGCTTTTGAAAGTAAATTCCAAGCAGAATTCGGGTTTTTGTATTTCTTCTACGAGGGGCGAGAGCTTAGACAGCTGGGCCGGCCTTCCGCTGATTTCAGGTGTTGCAAGAGAGAGATTTTTTTTTTTTAAGGCCGGAAGTGGCAGTTGTGACTGTCAGAAGGTGAGATTTTCAAAAGCTGAAGGGGACAGTTTTCACAAGAACCCGAGTCTGACCTCTTGTGGAACACGGGCAAGGGAATTTAACCTAAGGATTCCTGCATCGAGCCCGTAACCTCTGATCGGGCTACAGGGCGCGTTTTAGAAAGCGATCTAGAAAGACCCTTTTCGAGCATACGTGCGGGAGAATCTGCCCCATCCCTTGGCAAGCCATCTCTGTGGTTAATTTGCCTCCCTGTTTAAAACCCAAGGTGCCATTTTTATTTACTGTGATTAAGTTCTGGCATGTAAAAACAGAGAAATAGTTTCACATCCTTAAATTAAAAAAAATAAACACACTAAAGATTACAAAGTGCTCAGGTATGGGCCTACGGAGAGAAACGTGGGGCCCTGGTACATCATGTTTGCTGGGGTCCTGCTCTCCCGCCTATTGCGCCAGTTACAGATGTTTTGGGGGACCAGGAACTTGGGGCCCTGGTGCGATTGTCCCCCTTCTTGTCCGCTCTGCTCAAACACTATGGAAACAGGAGCCAGATATCTACTTTAGGTTGATCTTGGTTTAGTGCAGAAATTCCTGGGTGACGTGCGCTGGGTGAAGTGGCTTGAAACATCTGTGGGACGTCTCCTCTTCAAACCGTGCTCGATGCCCTAAAAATCAGGCCTCTTTTACGGTGTTTCGCCTTAGCTGTCCAAAATCCACCGGTCGTTTCCCGGCAGGAGGTCTTTCCCGTCGGTTATCTAGACAGCAAAAGTCGAAAACACCCCGGCGCTGGTGGGTGGACGCTTCACACAAAAGCCATCGCTCTGCGTCTGACCTCTCAGGCCTCGTCCGCAAAGCAAACCTTTCCCTTCCCTTACCCTGACGAGCTCACAAATAAGCAAGTCAGAGGAAGGGTGGGGAGCGGTAACCCAGGGCGCAGCGACCTCCCAGTGTTGCGGGACAGATCGATGGCTGACCTGGGGACAGAACCCAGGCGTCCTGCCTTAGCCGCTATCCCCAGGCCGCTTCTTGAAACGCTGGATTTGGGACAGAGGAAATTCGGGTTTCAAGTCCCAGCTCTGACGCAGTCTTCCTGCGTGACCGTGTGGCGTGTCCTCGGTTTGTGCCTCGGTTTCCCTCCCCCCCAACCCACTATCTAGCCATTCTTCCTTTCTCTGGCCAGTCTGTTTAAAATGGAAAGCTCTGTGGGGCAGGGAGCGTCCGGGAGAGAGGACGTAAGCGTGTGTCTGGGTACGTACAGCTCCCGGCACAACGTGTCCCCAAACTCCGTTAGGGACCCAATCAACTGACAAGGTGGTGGGGCTGACCAACTCATCTGTTTTCGTTCCTCTCCCTGCTTCTGCCAGGGGCCTCAGCCCGGTGCTCTCCTCCCGGAGGAAACCAACTCCCCTGTTTTCAGCGGGGGAAGTCAGCATGCAGGGAAGCCGGCTTTTCCTGCAGGGCCACGCCTGGTTTCGCTCTTGTGTCATCCCTGCATGCGCAAGGGAAAACCCGCTGTGCTCCAGGCTTTTCCATACGCATTGTGAGGCTGGAAAGGGAGGACTGGATGCACTGAGGGGGTGTCTAGATTCATAGGGGTGTTGGTTTTTTTTTATTTAAGGCCAGAAGCAGTCATTGTAATCATCTGCCCTGATGCTTTTCCTGGGGCTCCCGGTGGCCCTGGTGGGTTTGGCAAACACAAGGCTTTGCCACTAATCCTGGGCTTGGTGCACGAATTGAAGGGGCATGCGATTCACACCAGAGGTCCCTTGGCTTCCCATCTAGAAATAACTTCAGCACAAAGTGTGTGTGTTGGGGGGGGGGAGCTGAGTCCGTCCTTGCTGGGCGCTCCCAACAGTTGCATCAGAAAGTAACTGTTTGCTCTAGGTGAAGTGAGCTGTAGCTCACAAAAGCTTATGCTCAAATAAATTGGTTAGTCTCTAAGGTGCCACAAGTCCTCCTTTTCTTTTTGCGAATACAGACTAACACAGCTGTTACTCTGAAACCTGTCTAGGTGGAAAGGACTTTGTCTGCCTATGCGCTCGCTGGGCAATGAACCCACAACTCCCAGACGTTTGTTGTTGCAGCCTGTTCCCAGCAGGCGATCATAAAAGCAATGCCCACTGGCAGATCGGTCTCTCCCCCCCCGCCCCCCGGTAAATTAAAACGTTTGCAATGGAGAAACATTTTCGGGGGAGTTTAAACAAACATTCAGGAGGAACAGCTTTTTATTTAGGATTTAAGCGTGCGTCCCCCTACACAGTAGGCCCGACCCAGGGTTTTCACGTGGGAGTCTGTTTATCGCAGGGCCATATGCCGCCACCCGTTTCCAGTGTCTTCCTTGTAAATCGGCGAGCAGCATCCTATGGTGGATGTCTAGGATTCTTGAGATTTTTAAGGTTGGAAGGGACCATGTAATCTGACCTCCTGTAAACTATCGGAACATAAGACCTGCCATGCTGCGTCAGACCATGGTCTGTCTTGCCCAGGACCCTCTGTCTGACAGTGGCCCGTACCAGAGCTGCTGTGATCCTCCCTTGTCCTCCGCTCCTGGCTTCTGGAAGTCAGAGGTCTGGGGTGGCATTGCTGACCAGTTAGGTTCACGAAGGATAGGTAGCCAATCGAGTTCCCTTTTGAACCCAGTTATTCTTTTGGCCCTCACAACATCCCCTGGCGAGGAGTTCCACAGGGTGTTATGTGACAAAGCACTTCCCCTTGTTTGTATTAAACCTGCCACCTCCTAATTCCCTCCAGATGACCTCTTGTTTTTGCGTCAAGTGAAAGAATAAAATAACATTTCTCTGTTCGCTTTTTTCACATCTTTTTTATGATTTTATAGACCTCTCTCATGTCCCCCTTAACTGGGGCTGTTCATCTTGGTAAGGAGACCATCTTTTTAGTCTCTCCTTGTACGGAAGCCATTTGTCTCCCAGGGGATCCTTGGGGGACCCTGCTTTGTGTCTCTCTCTATTGTAAAAACTGACCGCTCTGTTTCTACCCTTTGTTTCCTATCTTTCAACCAGTTAGTGATCTGTGAGAGATGTCTACATTGCACCAAAAAAAAACACCCCAAGCCCACAGAAGTGAATCTCAGACCTTGGGTTAACTGATGGAAGACTTCCAAAATGATGTATCTAAGGTTGTTAATAACACGGAGAGGAAATTTTTATTTTTTATAATTTCGATGGACGATATCCATGTTTATTTATAAGCTTTTTTTCCAGTTTTTGTTCTTTTTAAAATTTGACAGATGTGCAAAAAGATGAGTTTTTGAGCATTTTTGACTATCTGTGTTGATTTTAAATTTGCACACTCATGGGAAATTACGGGACTTGTCAGACAATTGTCCGTGACAGGAGACACTGATATTCAGAAAATTATAGCTTTATAACTGTTCGAACGCAAATCATCAGCATCCCATGTCAAACATCCTTAAATCAAACTGCCAGGCTCTGAAGTGCCTTTTTATGATTCTGCCTAGCTGGAAATTTCAGTAAGGATGGATGGGAATTTTTTTTCCCCTTTGGTTTTGTGTGACGGCAGTGAAATTGACATTTTCTGACAAAAATGTGATTCTTCCAAACCGAAGTACATAAATGTCACCTTTTATACCAGTCGAACAGCTTCCACACTGGGCTTATCTGGAATAACGACTCGTCAAAAAAACACCCCTCTAACAGACTGGTACAAATCCACTTTGTAGGCCAGGCGTTGGTTGAAAAATTGCAGTTTGCCCACGCTCAGGAGAGACAGCTTAGTGTTTAGCAGCTAAATTCTAGGGGAGTGTGTGTGACTTGGAAAACAAGGGGCGCTGAAGTTTTGGGTACACCGATTGCTGGACTTAATAATTGTACTCACACGGCGCATCGTTGAATTGGTAAGTCATTAAAAAGCCCGTCGATGTCTTGCTGGTTTCCAGGAGCTTTATTGCTTAATGGAGCTCGGTTGGAAGGGAAGGAATTCAGGTCTGCGCTGTAACTCGAAAGCCGTCCGCAGGATGCTTACAATGGGGGGTGAAAGACCTTTGCAGGGTGCTGTGGGTAACTTTTGCGTTGCCGTCTGGAGGCTAGAACCTCAATTTGCATTAAAATAATTAGAAGACGGCTCTAAATCTATATTTAGCTGTGCGATCCACGTGAGGCTGCTGGTGGTGTGTTTTCTCTCTTTCCTCCCCGTGCTTCGCCGCGAACAGCTGAAAACTTATTTTTAGTTCTGCTAGATGTCCTCGTTCACCATACAGGCTAATGATTTTCTCTTCCCCTCGGTGGGCTGCTGAAAAGCCCTTGGAGTCCTCTTCGGCCGGGCAATGCAGATCTGTGTTAAAGGGACTTGGAAGCAAAGAGGAGATTTTACAATCTAATCCCTGGTGTGACTTCTGACTTCTCAACTTGGCCGGTGCTACCTCTGAGACTGTCTTCGCGTGGTGGTGGTGGTGGGCAAAGCGTTCTTAACTTACGTTAGCTAAAATCCAGGAAAGGCCAAGGCAGTGTGTGGTTTTTACGCTCGGACTTTACTTCATGTTAGCTACCACCAGTTAAGAATGCACCTTTTCCCCTGCCCTCTACTGAAGATAAGACCTAAAGGAGACCTGGTCAAGGTAAGACAAAGCCCCAAATATCGGGCCTGTCCCTATAAAATCGGGACATCCGGTCACCCAAGGACATAGGCCGAAGTGGAATCTCAATTCAAAATGAGTTTGGCGTTTCTCTAGCTTGCTATTTATGGGCTGTTGATCCAAACGCAGGAGGCTGCAGCTAGATAAATTCAGGCTGTAGATTTTTGACACTGCGGGGATTTGACCACTGAAACAGCTCACCCAAGGACAGGGTGGGTTCTCTGTCACTGGGAGTCTTTACAGCCAGACAGGCTGTATGTGCTAGCTCGGCCGTCTGATATGGGCTGGATGCAGGGATTGCTGGGTGCAGTTCTCTGGCCCGTGGTATGTGGAAGTCTGACTGGCTGGGTGTAATGGTTCCCTGTAACTCCGACTGGGCGGACTGGATACTCTGCAAGGCGCTTGTGTGTCTGGGACAGGACAGCCAGCCTGTGCAAAGCCTGAACGACACGCCCTGCCAGGAGCGAGGTGACTCATGGCTTTTGTCCACTCAGCCCTCGGCACGCCCAGCCGCGGGGCAGTTGCAGGCTGTTTGCCTGTCGGCTCTCCCCAGATGCAATTCCAGCTGGCTTCCTGCCTCGGGACCTTCTTAACGCCATGCGGCGAGGCCAGCGTCTGCTGTCTCGCTGGTGGGAGCGTCTTCTCTTACATTGGGCTCCTGCTGATGGATGTTCCTCTCCACGCCGTCCTAATTGCGGGTGGGGGTGTCAGTAGGGGGCACTCTCCTCTTGTGTTCAGGTCTCCAGTAATGCCCGGGGCAGAGTGCTCTGCCAACCCCACTGGGGCCGGGTGAATTGGGGGATGATGCCAGTCTGCGACGCTTCCGGCAGTCCGGTTCCTGCAGCCAGCTCGGGGCCCCCTTTGCTGGAGTCACGGCTCAGCCGTTCGAAGTGGCCGAATCTCTCCGCAGCCCGAGCGAAGGTGCCCTGCTTGGGGAGGCTGGGGGCAGACCACGCGGGCCCGGCTCCCTTCGAGCGCTGAGCGGAAAGGCTTCAATCGTGAGCAGGTGCGGCCAGCTGGAGCCTGGCACAGCCCGTGACTCATCTCCCGGACCCTATAAATCATCCTCGTCCTTGAGTGACCGTCCAAAAGGGCTAATGCGATCTTGGGCTGTGTGAACAGGGGAATCTCATAGGAGCTCAGTGGTTATTTCACCTCTGTGCTGGGCGCTGGTGCGACCGCGGAGCCTACAATCGAAGCAGGGTGTTGATCAGTCGGAGAGGGGTCAGAGAACAGCCAATGATGGAAGGATTAGAAAACCTGCTTCATAGTGAGAGACTCCCAAGCTCGATCTGTTTATCGGTGAAAGGGGGGTGTCCGATCCCAGTCCGGAAGAACCTACGTATGGAACCAATATTTAACAACAGGCACTTCAGCCTAGCAGACACAGGCAGGACCCGATCCGAGGGCCGGGATTTTGAAACCAGACAAATTCAGACACTAATAAGGCGTAAGTGTCTAACAGCGGCGGTAATTAACCACTGAAACAATTGACCAGGAGTCGAGGTTCTTTCTCCATAGGGGACGCTGTACATTTACTTGGTCCTGTCGCAGGGCAGGGGGCTGGCCCGGGTGACCCCTCGAGGTCCCTTCAAGCCCGAAATTTCTGTGATTGTGCTGAGACCGTTGACTCTCTCTTTTCTTTATTGGGTCGAGCTTTTTGGGAGGTGTCCCAGTGGAGGAGCATTTGGAAGGAGGGATCACAAGGTAGCTCCGTGCATGTTCACAGGGTGCGTGGGAAGCAGTAGAAAGATGCCCGTTTGGAAATGTAATGGGTGGGTGATGGGGATGGGTGGGTGATAGGGTAACCGAAGCCAAAAACCCAACCTGACCCAAATAATGCACAACAACAAAGCAGGGAGTCGACCTGAGAACTGGGGAAGTTGTTCCACGTAACAGAACAGGGCCTTTGTGAGTCCCTGCCATTGGATGTTGTTCAAAAGGAGGGTACTGACCATAGCTGCCGGGTTTGTACCAGTGGTAACCGGGATCGCCCCTGATTTTGACACATTTGCTTTTAAGACTGCGTCATTAGCTGATTGGAATGGGAAAATGACAGTAATTTTAGGATCCATTGATCCAGTGAGGGGGTACCCCGGGTTGATGGATGTTTCTCTCTTGTGCTGGGTGTTGCGGTGAGGACCCTCCAAGGA
Organism: Caretta caretta; assembly: GCF_965140235.1. NCBI lineage: Eukaryota > Metazoa > Chordata > Testudines > Cheloniidae > Caretta > Caretta caretta. The sequence goes on from NC_134233.1 coordinate 1,173,211, forward strand.
TTTATCACCCCGCCCCTCCAGTTTACAGGTGGGGAAACTGATCAAGGAGAGCGAGAGATGAAGAAAAATACAGGAAAATCTGAAGCTGTTCTATAAATCAGTGGAGAGGGCTCGTTTTGAATCCAGTCTCCAAAAGGCCAGGAGAAGAATTGGAACAGGGCGTTCAGAGGCGAGAGATGAAAACGCTCAGGAAAGCGCAAAAAGTTTGGGGTCTTCTTGCTTCGGGAAGGGGGCGTCGTCTATAAGTTGATAAACGGGCGAGAGACGGTAGAACGGGAGTTTGTTTCCCATGCCTCGTAGCACAAGAATCCGGGGGTAGTGGATGAAATTGAAAAGCTGGTAAACTCCGCACAGATCAAAGGAAATACTCTCCCTGTTGTCCTGTGGAACTAACCGCCACTGGATTTTGTTGAGTCTGAACATTTGGCAAGGGAGAATGCTAACCCCATTGAAAATCCCTTGGAAAATGCTACTCACTTCTCCATGGCAGAGCTGGGAATCGAGCCCACATGGCCCAGTGCCAACCCTCACATCCAGCATCCTTGCCCCTCCAGCTGCTGTCCCCCTTTTCAGTGTCCCAGCCCTGCTGGCCAGCGTTTGGGGGAATAAAGACTTCTGTCTTTGAAGAGACATGTATGTTGCTGGCCCTTTAACCAGGACCCTTGAGGTCATGTCTGAAAAATGCAATGGGGCAGGGTGAGAGAGGGACAGCAGGGCGAGGGAGGGACGGAGGCAGTGGAAGTAAAGCAGCCGGTCGTGCTCCAATGCTGAGCTGCAGTTCAATGCAAAGGGAACTCCCTGCTCCCGACCTGCTCTGAACAGATGCAAAACTGCCTGCTTCCATGCTTTTCCGGGGGCATCCGGTGCAAACCTCCAATGCAGACCGGTTCGAAACCCTGCTGAGATTGGCTTCAGCTTGCCTCAGTGAATGAAACCTGCTTACATGAATCTCCCAGAAGGAACTGACTGACTCAAGCGACGCCGTTTTCGTAAGCCTTAAATTCAGGATTTGCAGTGGTTTAGTCCTAGATCCACTTAAAACACGGCATTGTTCCCCTGCTGGCTGTTCACTGTTCACCCGCTGGTGCAAGGATTGAGCGCAAAGCCACGCACTCGAAAGTTAGGAAAGGCCAGAATTAACACGGCTTGTGCAACCCAAATTCGGTGTCCTGGTACGTGTGCCCGATGCTCTGGCCGTTAATTCTGTGCTCATGCTCGTTCTCTGCACACTGGTGCATGCCCCGTGCTGGTTGAATCCTTGGAGATTTTAGCTGCTAAACATGAAGAACTCTCTACCGTGCAAAGGTTTTTAGCTTGTCCCACTTGAAGTGGATTTTTACAGGGATGAAAAAGGGACGTCCTGAGACAAAGGCCACCCTCCCTGCTAAATTCCAGGTTGCTGCCCATCCCTTAGGCATCTGGGCTCGTGACTTATTGGCTGCAGTATCCCACAAGGTGCGAGGCACTTTCTGAATGCCCCAGGACCGTCCCTACGCAGAGCAGATGATGGCGGAGTGAGAGGCCGGCAGATTAGCACGAGACGAGTTGCGGGAAAGCTACCGACCGCCCCACACGGTTTTGGTGCAGGGGGATCTCATAAGAGGACTGAAACAGAGGATCTAAGGGTCTTGGAGGTGGCGGGGGGGCAGGTGTCAAGGCGTTAGGGACCTACGGGGGGGAGTGGATGGTGAAATGCTAGATCGTTGTGCCAGCCCGCCGCTTTGGCTGCGGCCTCTCTGTCTTCGCATCCCTCCGCTGGCTCTCCCTTCTCCGGTGTATCAGACATTAGCTGCTTGGCTTTGTTTTCAGGGCCGTCCATGCCAGGGCAGATTTGATTTAAATCAAATTGATTTAAGTCACTCGTCAGGAAGACTCCATTTAAGCATGGATTTCTACATAAAAGTGCATTCTTGTTGGTTATTATAACCTTAATACATATTCTTCACAACTCAGAGAGAGATGTAGGTTTCATTTTTAGAAAATACACACACTACATTTTTAAACGGTGATTTATTTTGAAAACTTTTCGGATGAGTTTTACAGCTATATCGGAAAATGAATGAAGGTTTGGTTATTTCATTTACCAAAGGTAATTGAAGCAGATATTTCTGAAGTCAGTGGGAGGTGAACTATCTCCAATTCAACGGGTTAATCATTAATATATGGAGGATTTTCTTGCCAGGCTGTATTAGGAGGAGAACATCACCAGACAGACATTTAAACTGTTTTATTTAACCACAACAACAAAGTTAAGTATTCTGGATTTTTTCTTCAATGGCAAACATATAATATTTTAACAAAACAAGCATCTGTCCCTCGCTTTTCACATTGATCTCCAGACGACCTCTCCTTGTCCAGATCTGTTCCACCCCCAACAATCTTCTGTTCCTTGAACTTTTTGAAACTTTGCACTTTTAGAGAGAGGTCAGGGATTGACTCTGTATACGCAAATTTGCAGAGGGACAATAGTGTTAAGGTCTGGTATTTCTCACCTCTAGATATTTAAAAACATTTTTGCTGTTAACAAGCATGTTACCTCTGGAGACACAAATCCACAGTTGGACAACTTCAAAACTAGGCATCTCTGATGGTATCTTCTAGACTGAGCACTGAGTCCCGGTGGGTCGATAGAAAGATTAACCTAAATAATCTACACAGAAGCCCCTGGAACCCCATAAGATTGTGTCCCTAATCCATGAACTATTGGCACTCATTGACAAAACTTTTCTTAAACATTACATGGATATATTGTCCCGTACTATAGAATTAGAATTTATAATCCCTCTTCCATGATGAGATATCTTTGAGCTATCATGTATCTTAATTCAAACTATCATTAGATAGGTTTTTTCCTCAAAAATCCTTTTATTAAAAAAAAAAAAGATTTAAATCAAAAAAATCTGAGGAAAACCGTGACAACCGCAAAGCTTCTGGGAGTGGCTGAGCTCCAGCCAGCCAGCGTCCCATCTGTAATACCCGGTGTAAGAACCCCACAGTAACCGTGCCCCGTCCCCCCATAGGTCTCATCCTAATCTCGAACAGTCAGTGAGCAGCTCCAGACCTGAAGCCCCAGGTCTAATCCCCCTCCTGCATGAACCGTCACAACTCGGGCAATTCCAGATAAACTGCCGATCCTCCGTTTGATTCTGGCTACGTTCTCCGTCTCGGTGGTATCCTGAGGCAGTGAGTTCCACAGGCGAACGGTGCGTTGTTGAGGAAAAACATTTCCTTTGGTCACAGTCCTGAAGTTGTTACCTTTTCAATTCTGGTGGACGTCCCTTTGCCTCTTGTGTTAAGAGACGGGGAGAACCTGTCTGCCTTTTCTATCCCAGTCGGTATTTTATAGCCCATTATCCTGTCTCCTCTCTAAGGTGGATGACCCCAATCTCTCCTCACAGAGTTTGTCCGGGCCCCTAATGGTTCTCTGAACCCTCGTTAATTCTGCGGGGTGCCAAATTATTCAGAGCGGGTGGCATTTCTGAGCGCTCAGGTGCAGAGAAGGGCTCCTAGGCTGCCCAAGGGAGCAGGTCTTACCAGAGCAGAGATAGTTGGGTTTAGCCTGTCCAAATGCAGGCGAGGAAGGATTGCGGCGGGTCCCCAGGGTGGGAAAGGATCCACTGAATCGAAAGGTTTGAGGATGGAGTTTGCGAAGGGGACAGTATGACAGATGGCCGGAGACAGCACTGAGTGACTCCAGGCCCGGGACTCTTCTGTCGGTGTGGGGACTCTGTCGCTGTGTTGAAAAACGACGCTTGTGTTCTGAGCCGACGGGCTAATTTCTCGCGCGCGCCGTGCATCGCACGTGGCAATGGCCCGTTGCTTCGCCTCACGCAAACGTTGATGTAACGTTTGTGTGTTGCCTCCTGGGGAACTGAGAGAGGCTGCAGCGGAGGGTGGGTGGAAGTGGTGTGAGCAGTGGGATTAGAAGCCAGATGTTTCCAGTCCCCATGTGAAGGCAGGACACACCTTTTCCTCTCAGTAGCTTCGCTTGGGGTAGGCTGTAGGATTTCTGTAAGGGAATCCACTCAGCCCTGGGATCTTTCGCAGACCAGGGGGTCATCAAAATGATTTTGAACTAAACTGGGAGGAGTGGTAGATACGCTGGAGGGGAGGGATAGGATACAGAGGGACCTAGACAAATTGGAGGATTGGGCCAAAAGAAATCTGATGAGGTTCAATAAGGATAAGTGCAGGGTCCTGCACTTAGGACGGAAGAACCCAATGCACAGCTACAGACTAGGGACCGAATGGCTAGGCAGCAGTTCTGCGGAAAAGGACCTAGGGGTGACAGTGGACGAGAAGCTGGATATGAGTCAGCAGTGTGCCCTTGTTGCCAAGAAGGCCAATGGCATTTTGGGATGTATAAGTAGGGGCATAGCGAGCAGATCGAGGGACGTGATCGTTCCCCTCTATTCGACATTGGTGAGGCCTCATCTGGAGTACTGTGTCCAGTTTTGGGCCCCACACTTCAAGAAGGATGTGGATAAATTGGAGAGAGTCCAGCGAAGGGCAACAAAAATGATTAGGGGTCTGGAACACATGAGTTATGAGGAGAGGCTGAGGGAGCTGGGATTGTTTAGCCTGCAGAAGAGAAGAATGAGGGGGGATTTGATAGCTGCTTTCAACTACCTGAAAGGGGGTTCCAAAGAGGATGGCTCTAGACTGTTCTCAATGGTAGCAGATGACAGAACGAGGAGTAATGGTCTCAAGTTGCAGTGGGGGAGGTTTAGATTGGATATTAGGAAAAACTTTTTCACTAAGAGGGTGGTGAAACACTGGAATGCGTTACCTAGGGAGGTGGTAGAATCTCCTTCCTTAGAGGTTTTTAAGGTCAGGCTTGACAAAGCCCTGACTGGGATGATTTAACTGGGAATTGGTCCTGCTTTGAGCAGGGGGTTGGACTAGATGACCTTCTGGGGTCCCTTCCAACCCTTATATTCTATGATTCTACCTTCCTCGCTACAGTGCCCCCTGATGACATGCTGGCCACCTTCAACCTTTGGGGGTGATCATGGTAACCGCAGGAGTCTTAAGAGCTGGGAGGGGAAGGGGGCCTGGTGGATTAGACCAGGGGGGCTGGGAGCCAGGACTCCTGGGTTCTCTCCCCGGCTCTGGGAAGCGAGGGGGATCTGGTGGATTAGAGCAGGGGGGGCTGGGAGCCAGGACTCCTGGGTTCTCTCCCCGGCTCTGGGAAGCGAGGGGGATCTGGTGGATTAGAGCAGGGGGGGCTGGGAGCCAGGACTCCTGGGTTCTCTCCCCAGCTGTGGGTTGGAAAAGAGGGGTACCTCTGGCACTGGGTGCTGTGGGACTTGGCGAGGGGCGTTGTGTCAGCGGGAACACGCTCTCCTTTGATTCTCTCTTCTATTTACGCTGGGCCCGTATGGTGCCGGGTTTCCTGTGGCCACAGACACAGCTCCATTGTCTAGCGCGTTGACACCCCTCCTCCCACAGTCTCCAGCCGCTGCAAGAGGCAGGCCTGGCCTGGCTGCAGATTTTTTGGGGGTTGGGGTGGGGGAGCTTCCCCTTCCTAGCAGGTTGACTGCTGGCAACACAGCGGGTCCTGCGTGGAGACCATGGCTGTGAATTTAAGGCCGGGTTCTAGCTCTGTACAAACGAGCCCCGCCTAGCTCCCTGCTAGGATCCGATTCCAGCTTCCCTGCCCCCCACAATGATAATCCCTCTGGCCATCAGCGGACCTCAAAGCGCTTGACCGAAAGAAGGTTGTGGGGAAACTGAGGCACGGGGAGGAGGAAGGTCGCTCGTGCGGTCACCAAGCTCACCCGCTTGCCTGAGGGCACCCTCCCAGCCCCTGCGTGGGGGGAGCCAGCGGCCCCGTGACTTGGAGACATCCTTGTGACTTTGATGGGAACCGCTTTGCGGCTGGGACCGCAGGGTGATTTTTATGGGCAGAGCTGTGGTAACGTTTTGCGTCTCTTCCTGTCTGTCTCTTGCAGGACAGGCCCGTGAGCTCCCGCGGTGAACACTGAGGGTCACAGGAGAGCCGCCATGGCCGGCGCCTCCGTCAAAGTGGCCGTGAGGGTGCGGCCTTTCAACTCCCGGGAAATCAGCCGGGACGCTAAATGCGTGATCCAGATGCAAGGAAAAACTACCTGTAAGTACCCTTGGGAGGGTGGCTCGGACTGGCAGGGGTAGAGCCGGAGGCCGGCAGGGCTGGCTCTTCGGGTGCATCGCTGGATTTCATGCTTGGCAGGGCTTGGCTAAAATAGGGTCTGCCTGCCTCGGTTTCCCCAAACAGCGCGGCCGCAACTTGGTGCTTGGGGATCATTCTCCCGGGCTCCCTGCAGAGCCAGCTCGCCCTGTGACGGGTGTCTAGCCGGCACACGTCAGCAGCGTGACTTCTCAAACCCCGTTAGACGGGGCAAGGGGTATTTTCAACACGTTTCACCTGAGGCATGTCTATGCTTGAGAGTGGATTTGGATTAAGGGAGATTCTCTCTCCACCCCCCACTCTGATCACCCAGACATCCCTTCTCCTTCCTCTGAACTAGTAGGACTGGGCCGTGCCGGGCCAGTGATTTGGGTGGCAGGGGGGTCTGGCTCATGCTCGGGGTCTAACTGATCGCTACATTCGGGGTGGGGCCGGACTTCTCCCCAGGTCAGATTGGCAAGGACCTGGGGACGGTTTTTCCCCTTCCCCCTGCGAGTATCTGTGTTCTGCTTCTCTCCTCGCTGGGCGGTGGCCCGGGAATGCGGACCTGCCCCGAATTCCCTCGAAGGGACCCGGTACGCCCTGCCCCGGGCGTCGCAAGCTGCTGTCTCTCTGGTTATCCCGGCCCTGGTTTCTCAGCTCCTCTGTTCCTGAGCCAGAGGCACGAGCGCACCTGCCTTCTGCGCCCCAGCCAGCCTAGGGTGTATGTTAGAGCAGCCCCTGGGCTGCTCCCGCTTCCCCGGTGCGCTGTGGGCCTGGGGAAGCCAGGAATGAAAACCCAGAGTGCAGTGGGTTCCAGATCCCTGCCCCATGCGCCGAGGGCGGGGATTGGAGCCGGGCTGGTGTATAAATCCTTGTACTAGGCAACGTAGGATTGATCTCAGGGTGGCTGGGAGCGTAGGGGTAACCCTGAGGTAGATGTGCCCTAGGAAGTGCGGCTGGGTCTCTTCCGTCTCTTAGTTCGTACGGGGCTCGCCCTCCACCCTGGCCCCTCTCTCCAGAGTGGAGCAGGGAGCAGCCCCGACGCGACGGTGACGGGCCCCGAGGTTGGGAAAGCCTCGACTGGGCATTTGCCATCCGGCTCCGCAGTCACGGGGTCTGTGTTGGGGGGTAGGTGTTTCGGGATCTCCCCTCTCCACCCCCCTTGGCCTTATTCATTTTTCCAGACCGTGCTGTGTATCTGTGCAGCACCTGGGGGGGCCCCCGATCTCGATTGAATGTGGCTCCCGTGCACACGCCGGCCCCTTCGCGGTACGAACGACCCCATCGTTGTGCGGACGGGGAAAACCCACAGTTTAACCCGGCTCTGGGCAGCTGCCTCTGGTTAACCCCCTGCCTGCCTGCTGCCGGCGTCTGTGGTGCGTTCGTACAGCCCCGGCCACGGTGGTAGGAGAGAGCGAAGGCGACAGCATCACCCACAAGGAACATAAATCAGCCACGAGATGGCACTGGTACATAGTCCTGTAAATTCCCCATGTGCGAGCAAGTTTTGAGTGCTTGGAGACATGCTGGACCATTGTTATGGGGGTTGTGGGGTGGGTGTGTGTTGGGGAGTTTTTGCAGTGTAAGTTATTTGGCGGGATCGGTCCAAGCAGCATGAACGTTCGCTTCCCGCTCCGATCTCTCCGCCAGCTAGACTCCCCCCAGATCGGCTAGCCTGCCCCCAGAGCTTCCCCGAATTAAGTCCTGGGTGAACTAGAGTTTTGGTCTTGTCTGAGGGTCCTGTCGGAAGGAAGGGGCATCTCCCAACCACAAATAATTCCCAGTCCTTAAAAAGGCAAAATGGAAAACCAGAGGGGTACGGGTGGCAAACCAGCTGAAGAACCCAGGCCAGAGAGTTCCCCCAGCCGCCTGGCCCTAGAAAATAATTAATGGGATTTGTTTTAATTTCCCTTTAGCTCCTGAGCCTTTAGGAGGGTGACACTTACAAGCTTTGCTCTGCCCCCGTGAGAACTAGAGACTCACGATCTCTTTGCTAAAAGGGGAAGCAGAGACCGCCCTGTAATTCCCATGCCTCCGGTAGCTGGGGCTTTACCAGCCCCCTAGCACAAGGATGGGACTAAAAAGAGCTGGTACCAGGGAAGGTGGAAAGGGCGCAGAAGGGAGCGCGTTCCTGCCAGGCTGAGCGTGGCGCGCAGGGCGTGAGCTCTTGACGGGGTTACAGGGGAAACAGGGGATCTCGGAGGGAGGCATGTCCCCAGTTGTGTGATGTGGAGGTGGGGTGTCTGTGTGTCAGACGCCTGCAGGTCATGCTGGCTTGGAGACATCCAGGAGTCCTGGCTCCCAGCCCTTCCCCGCTCTGAGCCACCAGCCCCCACTCCCCTCCCTGGGAGCTCAGGATCTGTTCCTTTGTCGTCCGTAAAATCCTTTTGCAGAAAAAGAAAACCCACTGACGAATTTGCAGGGGGTGGGGGGGGGATTAACATGGCTGCCCCCGCATGTCCAGTGCTGCTCCCTGCTGCCAAGTCCATGCGTTGGGGGGGAATCTGGGTTTTCGAACCCAACGTGGGGTGGGGCTGACGGCCCCCCGAGCTGGGCAGAATGGCTCAGGAGATCAGCAAGCGCCCCCTGCCCCCTCACAGGAATGGGCTCAGGCTCTCTGCAAACTCAGGCAGACGTCGGGCTCAGAGACACTTCACTGAAAAAGGCAGGAGCCCACAGGTGTGGCGTGACTCCGGGAGCTGGGGCCTGGAGCACCGAGGCTGGGGGGAGCAGGGATGCAACCTCGGAGCATCCTCTCCAGGGCTGGCATCTGGCAGGACCAGCTGCCGGGAGCCTGGATGCCGGCTAAATATAGCCGGAACGTCCTCAACTTGTTATGGTCCCGGGAGCTGCCAAGACGTCACTCAGCCGGCCCGGGGAGCTGGGAGGCCTTGTAAAGGCAGCCGTGTGCCGGCCAGAGCCGGCCCCGCGTCAGAGCCGGGGCCCGACCGGCTTAAAAGGGGGATGCCAGGGTCTGCGCCTGGTTCCCCGTTCGCTGCTCAGCCTCTGTCCGGGTTTGGCCTAGAGCTAGCTGCCCTCCCAGAGCCAGGGAGAGAACCCAGGAGTCCTGGCTCCCAGCCCCCTCCCCCGCTCTAACCCACTGCCCCCACTCCCCTCCCAGAGCCATGGAGAGAACCCAGGAGTCCTGGCTCCCAGTCCTGCCTGCTGTAACCCACCTGCCCCACTCCCCTCCCAGAGCCAGGGAGAGAACCCAGGAGTCCTGGCTCCCAGCCCCCTCCCCCCCCCCGCTCTAACCCACCTGCCCCCCACTCCCCTCCCAGAGCCGTGGAGAGAACCCAGGAGTCCTGGCTCCCAGTCCTGCTTGCTGTAACCCACCTGCCCCACTCCCCTCCCAGAGCCAGGGAGAGAACCCAGGAGTCCTGGCTCCCAGCCCCCTCCCCCCCCCCGCTCTAACCCACCTGCCCCCCACTCCCCTCCCAGAGCCAGGGAGAGAACCCAGCCCCCCTCCCCCCGCTCTAACCCACCTGCCCCCCACTCCCCTCCCAGAGCCGTGGAGAGAACCCAGGAGTCCTGGCTCCCAGCCCCCACTCCCCTCCCAGAGCCGGGGAGAGAACCCAGGAGTCCTGGCTCCCAGCCCCCCCTGCTCTAACCCGCCGGCCCCTGCTCCCCTCCCAGCACCAGTCCTGGTTCCCAGTCTCTCCCAGTTTGAAAGCTGGGAATATTTATTTACGTTATCATCTCTTCAGAGCAGGGGCTGCGCCTCGCCCTGAGTCTGCGACGCGCCCGGCACAGGGCAGGTTTCTGATCTCGGCGGGGCCCCGGGGTGGGGTGGGGGGGCTGGCTGGACATGTGCCCCGCACCCGCTCGCTCACCCCGTGTGCCGTCTCCCCACAGGTATCACCAATCCCAAGCTGACAAAAGATGCTCCCAAAAACTTCACCTTCGATTATTCCTACTGGTCCCACACCTCGGTGAGTGCGCGGAGAACTGGGGGGCGCGGAGCCGGGAGGGCTGGGAGCCAGGACGCCTGGGTTCTCTCCCTGGTTCTGGGAGGGGAGTGGGGTCTGGTGGGTTAGAGCCGGGGGGCTGGGAGCCAGGACGCCTGGGTTCTCTCCACGGTTCTGGGAGGGGAGTGGGGTCTGGTGGGTTAGAGCGGGGGGGCTGGGAACCAGGACGCCTGGGTTCTCTCCCCGGCTCTGGGAGTTGGAGGCGGGGGATTGAGGGGCACCGGCAGAGCCATAAAGGGCCCTCACCCCACGGCCGTGTCTCCCCCCCCGCCCCAGGAGGAGGACCCCAGCTTTGCCTCCCAGCGACAGGTGTACGAGGACATCGGGGAGGAGATGCTGCTTCACGCCTTCGAGGGCTACAACGTCTGTATCTTCGCCTACGGCCAGACCGGGGCCGGCAAGTCCTACACCATGATGGGCAGGCAGGAGCCGGGGCAGCAGGGGATCATCCCCCAGGTGGGCGCCGGGGGGCCGTGCTGGGGGGTGCCGGGGGGGGGGGGGCGCCGTGCCATGTTTTCATCTTCCTCTCCTTGTCTCTCGCTCCAGCTGTGTGAGGATTTGTTCACCCGGGTCACCGAGAGCCACTCCCCCGACCTGTCCTACTCCGTGGAGGTGAGTCGCCCGCCCTGACTCCCCCTCGGGCCCCCCAGCGTGACCCAGACCCCCCCTCAGACTCCTCCCAGCCCTCCCCCAACTCTGACTCCCGGCCCTTTCCTGCCCCCAACCTCCCCAGCGTGAAACCCCCCCCCCCAGCGCTCCCCCAGCCCCTCCCCACTCCCCCAAGTGTGACCCTGACCCCCCCAAGACCCCCCAGTGGTTCCCAACCCCTCCAGTGCTCCCCCAACTGACCACCAGTCCCTCCCGGCCCCCCGACCTCCCCAGTGTGATCCTCACACCACCACCCCCTGGAGTCTCCCAGTGCTCCCCTGACCCCCAGCCCCCCCCATGCCTCCTCCAACCCCGCTCCCACTCCCCGCCCCCCCAGCACTGCCCCACCCCTACCCTCGTGGCCATCTCCCCCCGCCCCAGGTGAGCTACATGGAGATCTATTGCGAGCGGGTGCGGGACCTGCTGAACCCCAAGAGCCGGGGGAACCTGCGGGTTCGGGAGCACCCCATCATGGGCCCCTACGTGGAGGACCTGTCCAAGCTGGCCGTCACCTCCTTCGCTGACATCCACGACCTCATGGACTGCGGGAACAAGGCCAGGTGAGAGCCCCGCCCCCGGCTGCTGCGGGGAACCCAGGAGTCCTGCCTCATCAGCTGCTTCAGGAGCGGGGGCTGGGAGCCAGGACTCCTGGGTTCTCTCCCCAGCTCTGGGAGGGCAGTGGGGGCTGGTGGGTCAGAGCGGGGGGGCTGGGAGCCAGGACTCCTGGGTTCTCTCCCCGGCTCTGGGAGGGCAGTGGGGGCTGGTGGGTCAGAGCATTGGGGGCTGGGAGCCAGGACTCCTGGGTTCTCTCCCCGGCTCTGGGAGGGCAGTGGGGGCTGGGAGCCAGGACTCCTGGGTTCTCTCCCCGGCTCTTGGAGGGCACTGGGGGCTGGTGGGTCAGAGCAGGGGGGCCTGGGAGCCAGGACTCCTGGGTTCTCTCCCTGGCTCTGGGAGGGGAGTGGGGGCTGGTGGGTCAGAGCAGGGGGGGCTGGGAGCCAGGATTCCTGGGTTCTCTCCCCGGCTCTGGGAGGGCAGTGGGGGCTGGGAGCCAGGACTCCTGGGTTCTCTCCCCGGCTCTGGGAGGGGAGTGGGGGCTGGTGGGTCAGAGCAGGGGGGCCTGGGAGCCAGGACTCCTGGGTTCTCTCCCCGGCTCTGGGAGGGCAGTGGGGGCAGGTGGGTCAGAGCAGGGGGGGCTGGGAGCCAGGACTCCTGGGTTCTTACCCCCCTCCCCGTCTCTCACCCCGCCCAGGACCGTGGCCGCCACCAACATGAACGAGACCAGCAGCCGCTCGCACGCCGTGTTCACCATCGTCTTCACGCAGAGGAGACACGACGAGCTGACCGACCTCGACACCGAGAAGGCAATGCGGGGGTCAGGGCACTGGTGGGGCCGGCCGGGCCCCGTCACCCATAGCGGGCCAAGCCTGGCTGGAAGGGGGCGGGGCCAGAGCCAGGCCTGGAGCGAGTTTCCTGGTTCTCAGCCTGGCTCAGTGAGCTCAGGGCAGGCTGGGGCGGGGGTGTTTGCGGGAGGGGGGGCGTACGAAGCCGCTGCCAGTCCAGCCCTCCTGACCCCCCCCCCTCCCCTGCTTCCCCCTGCCCAGGTCAGCAAAATCAGCCTGGTGGATCTGGCCGGCAGCGAGCGAGCCGAGTCATCCGGCGCGAAGGGCATGAGGTTAAAGGTGAGGGGGGGCCCCCAGAACTGTTAACCCCCCCTCCCGAAGCTGCTGCCCCGTGGGGGGGAGGGGAGGGGTGGGGGGTGCTGGAGTAGAGCGTCGGCCATGGGGCTTCGGGAGTGCCGCTGGATTAGCCTGCGGGAAAGGGCTAAACCCCCCACAGTTCAACAGGAGCCAGGGAGCTCCTGGGGGGTCTCCTGAGGGGGCCGGCTGGCCGAAGCCCCGTGGGCACGGCTACTCGAACGCGGCCGGAGTGGGTGGTCCTGTTGGTGGGGCCGGACCCCCGGGGGTGGGGGGTCTCTTTAACCCCCCTAACGCTCTGGCACTCCCTCCCCTCCACAGGAAGGTGCGAACATCAACAAATCCCTCACCACGCTGGGGAAGGTGATCTCCGCCCTGGCCGAGATGGTGAGTGCTGGGGGCGGGGGATCACACACGCACCCCACAACTGACTTCGGGGTCCCTGTAGTGCCAGGCCCTGGCGGTCGAGCTGGGATCGGGGCCCCCCGAGTCCCGGCACACCAGACCCCTGGGAGCGACTCATCCCCCTCGGCCGGGACCCGGGCGCCCAGTCTCGGGGTTCTCGGTCCCCGCGGAGCCCCCAGGATAGCATGGAGACACCCCACCTGGCCAAGCTGCCGGGGTTCCCAATCTGTCTCCGGCACCGCCAGTCCTGGGGAGGGGACATCGGGGGTGGGTTTTGCCTCCCAGCTGTCGCACCAAGGGGAAACTGAGGCAGAGGTAGGCCTCGCCAGAATATAGTACAGCTAATCCCTGCTGGGTCATGTTGGGGGCGTGTCACGGAGTTCCTGGGCGATGCTCTGGAACTGCTCCCCATGAAGTCAGTCAGGACTCTGGGGCAGTCGCCTTTCTGTGAGCAGCCTGTCTTCAGGACACACAGCTCACACAGCTTCCACCTTCCTGGATCTGATCTCGGAGCATTCAGCATCCTCTGCCTCTCCGTGCGCTTCCCACAGCGAGTCCGCCCAGGCGGGGTCCTGGGGAAGCCAGAGGGTCCTGCACCCCAACTTCGCAGTCAGACGTGACTCTCAGCCAGCCAGTAAAACAGAAGGTTTATTAGACGACAGGAACATGGTCTAAAACAGAGCTTGCAGGTGCAGAGAACGGGACCCCTCAGCTGGGTCCATTCTGGGGGGCAGTGAGCCAGACAACCACGTCTGCACTTCACTCCATGTCCCAGCCAGCCCCAAACTGAAAACCCCCTCCAGTCCCTCCTCCTCTGGGCTTTGTTCCTTTCCCGGGCCAGGTGGTCACCTGATTCCTTTGTTCTCCAACCCTTCGGCTCTCACCTTGCAGGGGGGGAAGGGCCCAGGCCATCAGTGGCCAGGAAACAGGGTGTCGGCCATTCTCTGTGTCCAGACTCCTGCACACACCTGCCCTCTAGGGCTCTGCAATGATCATACACCCTTACCCCACCACCTAGATACTTAAGAACTGCCTAGGGGAAACTGAGGCACCCCCACACTATTCAGAGGAAACATTAAGAACAGTCCCACTTCGTCACAGGGCGTCAGCCCCTTCCCCAGCAGGGCCCCCCCCAATCATGTTCTCACCCCCCCGTTATTCCCTCGCTCCAGCAAAACAAGAAGAAGAAATCCGATTTCATCCCTTACCGCGACTCGGTTCTCACCTGGCTGCTCAAGGAGAATCTGGGTAAGGCCCCCCTGATCCCTCAGCCGTGGGGGTGCACTGTGTGGGGAGGGGGCTGCAGGCAGGGAGGGGGGCACGGGACAGTCCTGGTCAGGGGGGTGGGATATGGGTGTGGCCGCTGGGGGAATGGGGGGAGAAGGAGGGTATCCCTTGGTGGGGTACGAGATAATGGGGGGAAGGAGGCCCCCCCGGCTAATTAACCTTCCCTCCCCCCCCGCAGGCGGTAACTCCCGCACGGCCATGATCGCCGCCCTGAGCCCAGCCGACATCAGCTACGAGGAGACGCTCAGCACCCTCCGGTGAGCCCCAAGGGGTGGGGGGCTGGTGCGTGTGTCTGAGGGAGGATGGATGGATGGAAAGGGGTGGGGATGTGGGGCGGGGGCTGGGCGCATGCAGGGGGGCAGGGCTGCTCTCTCTCGTCCAGGGACGCTGACGACACCCCCCCCCCCCGGCCCCCCCTAGCTACGCGGACCGCACCAAGCAGATTCGGTGCAACGCGGTGATCAACGAGGACCCCAATGCCCGGCTCATCCGGGAGCTGAAGGAGGAGGTGGCCCGGCTCAGGGAGCTGCTCTTCGCCCAGGGCCTCTCCGACGCCCCCCTCCCCGGCGGTGAGTGCCCCCGCCCCCAGCACACATGCATGGGGGCAGAGTTAAGGGGATTTGGTGGGAGGGGATGGACAGGGTTCCCCCACTAAACGCTGGTGGCTGGAATGGGGGAGAGGGAGTGGGTGGGGAAAGGGGGCTCTGTTTTTAAAATGGGGTCTGCCCCCCCCAACCCCAACCCCATTTGGGCAGCGCTCTGGGCATGGGGACAGGGCAGGCCAAGGCCGTGGGTTACATGGGGGTGGTCCAGGGGAAGTGGACGTGGGAGGGGGCACAGGAGGAGCTGGGGGCGTGACCAGCCCCTCAAACCCCCCAATGCTTCGTTCCAGGCTTGAAGCGGGAGGAGCCCGACAGCCACCCCCCTGCTCCCGCACTGCCCTACGACCCCGCGGCCGAGCCCCAGTCCCCCGCCCCCCTCAACGGGGGGTCCGAGCCCTTCCCCACCCTGGAGGAGCAGGTCATCTGCACAGAGGAGGCTATGGAGAGGCTGCAGGTAGGGGATATAACTGCCCCCCAACCTTGAACAATTCCCCCACCAGCCCCCCAGATCCCACAGCCTGCCCTCCAGCGGCCAGCCCCCTTTCTCTAGCTCAGTTTGCACCAGAGCCGGAAGAGAACCCAGGAGTCCTGGCTCCCAGCCCCCCCGCCCTGGCATGTCAGGCAGTCTCCCCACGAACACCCCAGTCTCCTGCTCTGGGCAGGGTGGGGCAGGTGAGGGGTGCAGGGACCTGGCTCATCGGGGTGAGGAGAGACGGGGCCCCCCTGTGCTGGGGGTGACCTGAGCCCAACTCTCCTTCGGCCTGCGCAGGAGACGGAGAAAATCATCGCGGAGCTGAACGAGACATGGGAGGAGAAGCTGCGGAAAACCGAGGCCCTTCGGATGGAGAGGTGAGCGCTGGGACTGACCTCGCCCAGAGGTGGGCGCATCTTGGCCCCGGGTGAGGGGTCCCTGTGTCACCCCCCGCCCCAGAGGTGGGCGCATCTCGGCCCCGGGCGAGGGGTCCCTGTGTCACCCCCCACCCCGCCCCAGAGGTGGGCGCTTCTCGGCCCCGGGCGAGGGGTCCCTGTGTCACCCCCCGCCCCGCCCCAGAGGTGGGCGCATCTCGGCCCCGGGCGAGGGGTCCCCGGATAATGAGCCGCCCCGCCCCAGAGGTGGCCGCATCTTGGTGGAAGTTTGGGGGGCGCACGGGGCAGTGACGTGGGTCTCTCGCCGCAGGGAGGCGCTCCTGGCCGAGATGGGCGTGGCCGTGCGGGAAGACGGTGGCACGGTGGGGGTCTTCTCCCCGAAAAAGGCAAGTGGCGTGGGGCTGGGGGGCTCATCGGGCAGCGATGGGGTGACACCACAGACAGGCGACGTCCGTCCAGCCCTGCGCAGAGCCCAACCGAGATCGGGGTCGGTGCCGGGCACCCCACAGAACCACCCGCTCCCCAACTTTTCCCTCTGTAATTACCCCCCATCCCTCTCTGCACCCAACTCTCGTCAGTCCCCGAATCCTGTGGGGGGCTGGGCCCCTCCATCCCAGAATCCTCCGTGGTGGTGGGGGGGGGGGGGCGGGCCGGGCCCCCCAAAGCCCTGCCCCCCCCGCTGACCGGCTCCCCCTCTGCAGACCCCGCACCTGGTGAACCTGAACGAGGACCCGCTCATGTCGGAGTGTCTACTATACCACATCAAGGACGGCGTGACCAGGTGCGGGGCGGGCTGGGGTACCGCGGGGGGGGGTGGGAGCCAGGTTTGGGGCGTCCTGCCCTGCCCCCCTCTCACCTCCCCCCCCGTCTCCCCGCAGGGTGGGCCAGGTGGACGTCGACATCAAGCTGACGGGGCAGTTCATCAACGAGCAGCATTGCCTTTTCCGGAGCCGCACCGGCCCCGCCGGGGAAGGTAGCAATGGGGGGGCCCCCCAAGTCCCCAGCCAGCACCCCCAGGCTTCGTCTCTCCCCTGGGCAAACTGGTCACCTGGGCGTTTTGTTCCCGACCCCCCCGCCAGGCTACAAAGTGGGGGCCGGGCTCTGCACCCCGGTATCCCGTCGCCGTCACACCTGCCCAGCGCCAATCCCACCCCGGAGATACGTGGGGAAACTGAGGCACGCACGCGGTACTCAGACAAAACCATTGAGAACGTTCCCGCTTCGGCACAGTGGGGTCCTCGGGGGCAGGACGCTCCCTCAGCTGGGCTCCCCCCTCCCCTGCCCCACAAAGGGGGGGGCGGGGGGAGTCTCTTGCGGACCCAGACCAGGACCGCACTGACCCTAACGCTTCTTTCCCCCTCTTTTGTGCTGGCGGGAGGCGGCCGAGACGCGGAGCCACCCAGGTACGGATCGCTGGTGCCCCCCGCACACGCCCCCCGCCGCCGGTGTCCGTGGGTCGTCCCCCCTGCACTCCCACTCCCCAACAGCCAGCCCCACGGCGCGGGGCAATCATCCCTCCCACAAGCCGTGTGCCAGGAGTCCCCCCACCCCACGCCTGGCACTCACCTCCAATCCACCCTTTCCGTGGGACTGGGACCCCCACTGCCTGCCTCCACGGGCATGTCTCATGGGGGCTCCCTCTCCCCACAGCCATTGTCACGCTGGAGCCGTGCGAGGGGGCTGAGACCTACGTCAACGGGAAGCAGGTGACGGAGCCGCTGGTCCTGAGGTCAGGTAGGGGCAGCTCCTCAGACGCCTGGGTTCTCTCCCCGGCTCTGGGAGGCGAGTGGGGGCTGATGGGTGAGAGCGGGGGGGCTGGGAGCCAGGACTCCTGGGTTCTCTCCCCGGCTCTGGGAGGGGAGTGGGGGCTGGTGGGTTAGAGCAGGGGGGGCTGGGAGCCAGGACTCCTGGGTTCTCTCGCCGGCTCTGGGAGGCGAGTGGGGGCTGATGGGTGAGAGCGGGGGGGCTGGGAGCCAGGACTCGTGGGTTCTCTCCCCGGCTCTGGGAGGGGAGTGGGGGCTGGTGGGTTAGAGCGGGGGGGCTGGGAGCCAGGACTCCTGGGTTCTCTCGCCGGCTCTGGGAGGGGAGTGGGGGCTGGTGGGTGAGAGCGGGGGGGCTGGGAGCCAGGACTCCTGGGTTCTCTCCCCGGCTCTGGGAGGCGCGTGGGGGCTGGTGGGTGAGAGCCGGGGGACTGGGAGCCAGGACTCCTGGGTTCTCTCCCCGGCTCTGGGAGGGGAGTAGGGGCTGGTGGGTGAGAGTGGGGGGGCTGGGAGCCGGGACTCCTGGGTTCTCTCCCCGGCTCTGGGAGGCGCGTGGGGGCTGGTGGGTGAGAGTGGGGGGGCTGGGAGCCAGGACTCCTGGGTTCTCTCCCCGGCTCTGGGAGGCGCGTGGGGGCTGGTGGGTGAGAGTGGGGGGGCTGGGAGCCAGGACTCCTGGGTTCTCTCCCCGGCTCTGGGAGGCGCATGGGGGCTGGTGGGTTAGAGCAGGGAGGGCTGGGGGCCAGGACTCCTGGGTTCTCTCCCCGGCTCTGGGAGGGGAGTAGGGGCTGGTGGGTGAGAGCGGGGGGGCTGGGAGCCGGGACTCCTGGGTTCTCTCCCCGGCTCTGGGAGGGGAGTAGGGGCTGGTGGGTGAGAGTGGGGGGGCTGGGAGCCGGGAGTCCTGGGT
This sequence comes from Caretta caretta, assembly GCF_965140235.1. Classification (NCBI taxonomy): domain Eukaryota; kingdom Metazoa; phylum Chordata; order Testudines; family Cheloniidae; genus Caretta; species Caretta caretta. Next base: position 1,191,497 of record NC_134233.1, read on the forward strand.
TCTCTCCCCGGCTCTGGGAGGGGAGTAGGGGCTGGTGGGTGAGAGCAGGGGGGGCTGGGAGCCAGGACTCCTGGGTTCTCTCCCCGGCTCTGGGAGGGGAGTAGGGGCTGGTGGGTGAGAGCAGGGGGGGCTGGGAGCCGGGACTCCTGGGTTCTCTCCCCAGCTCAGGAGGGGAGTGGAGGCTGGGGGGCTGGAGGAGGTGCCAGGACTCCTGGGTTCTCTCCCTGGCTCTGGGAGGGGAGTAGGGGCTGGTGGGTGAGAGCAGGGGGGGCTGGGAGCCGGGACTCCTGGGTTCTCTCCCCGGCTCTGGGAGGGGAGTGTAGGGGCTGGTGGGTGAGAGCAGGGGGGGCTGGGAGCCGGGACTCCTGGGTTCTCTCCCCGGCTCTGGGAGGGGAGTAGGGGCTGGTGGGTGAGAGCAGGGGGGGCTGGGAGCCGGGACTCCTGGGTTCTCTCCCCAGCTCGGGAGGGGAGTGGAGGCTGGGGGGCTGGAGGAGGTGCCAGGACTCCTGGGTTCGATCCCTGCATCTGCCCCCTCCCGCTCAGGTAACCGCATCGTGATGGGCAAGAACCACGTTTTCCGCTTCAACCACCCGGAGCAGGCGCGGCTGGAGCGGGAACGCAGCGCCCCCGCCGAGCCCCCCGCCGAGCCCGTCGACTGGAACTTCGCCCAGCGCGAGCTGCTGCAGGAGCAGGGCATCGACATCAAGCTGGAGATGGAGAAGAGGTGGGGGCCCGGGCCCCCCGGCTCCCAGAGCACACGGCGGGAATGCCCGAGAGACCCCCAGGGCCTTCTGGGATTGGGAGGATGGGCTGCCCCGCCCAGGGGGATTTTGGGCCTGGGGAGTGGGGCGTCCCCCTGCCCCGCCCCGGGGGGTTCTGGTGCGGGGGGCTTGTCCCCAGGTGGGGGTCGAGGGGGCTGCCCCAGTCTCACGGCGTCTCCCACCCCAGGCTCCAGGACCTGGAGAACCAGTACCGCCGGGAGAAGGAGGAGGCCGATCTGCTCCTGGAGCAGCAGAGGCTGGTAAGGGGGCGGGGGGGGCAGTGGGCTGAGGGGGCTGGATTTGGGGGGCAGGGAGCTCAGGCAGGCAGGAGGCAGCGGAAGGGGAGGGGCGAGCAAACGGGGGCGGTCTCAGATTTCCTGGGGGGGGGCAGAGCGAGGTGGGGGCGATTGGGCTGGACAGGCTGGGGATGAGGGGGGCCATTCTGACCCCCCCGTCTTGTGTCTTTCACCCATGCCCCCTGGACGTGGGTATAGACAAGCCGGTCAGGGGCGTGAGGCTAGAATACGGGGCACAGAGCGGGGACGGGGGTGCCGGCCGGCCGGCGGTGCTGACCCCGTCTCTCCCCATCCCGGCAGTACGCGCACAGCGGGGACGACTCGGACAAGCGCTCGTGCGAGGGGCACTCGTGTGAGGAGGGGCTGAGAGGGGCCGGGGAGGGAGCCGCGGAGCCGGCTCGGGGGTGCCGGCCGGCGGTGCTGACCCCGTCTCTCCCCATCCCGGCAGTACGCGCACAGTGGGGACGACTCGGACAAGCGCTCGTGCGAGGGGCGCTCGTGCGAGGAAGGGCTGGGAGGGGCCGGGGAGGGAGCCGCGGAGCCGGCTCGGGGGTGCCGGCCGGCGGTGCTGACCCCGTCTCTCCCCATCCCGGCAGTACGCGGACTCAGACAGCGGGGACGACTCGGACAAGCGCTCGTGCGAGGAGAGCTGGCGGCTCATCTCCTCGCTGCGGCAGAAGCTGCCGGCCACCAACGTGCAGAGCATCGTGAAGCGCTGTGGTGTGCCCAGCAGCGGCAAGCGGCGGGAGCCGCTCCGGGTCTACCAGATCCCCCAGCGCCGGCGCCTGGGCAAGGACCCCCGCTGGGTCACCCTGGCCGACCTGAAGATGCAGGCGGTGAAGGAGATCTGCTACGAGGTGGCGCTGAACGATTTCCGCCAGGCCCGGCAGGAGATCGAGGCCATGAGCATCGTGAAGATGAAGGAGCTGTGCCGGCTCTACGGGAAACGCGACCCCAACGAGAAGGAGAGCTGGCGGGCCGTGGCCCGGGACGTCTGGGACACCGTGGGCGGGGGCGAGGAGCCGGAGGGCCGCGGCGGCGGGGGCGCCAACCCGGCGGTGGACGACCTGCGGGCCCACATCGACAAGCTGACCGACATCCTGCAGGAGGTCAAGATCCAGAACAACATGAAGGACGAGGAGATCCGGGCCCTGCGCCACCGCATGGTGAAGATGGAGAGGGTCATCCCCATCGCCCAGGTGAGCGGAGAACCCAGGCATCCGGGCTGCGACCCGCCAGCCCCCACTCCCCTCCTGGGTTCGCTCCCCGGCCCTGGGAGTCCTGGCTCCCAGACTCCCCTGCTCTGACCGACCACCCTCCCAGAGCCGGGGAGTGAACCCAGGAGTCCTGGCTCCCAGCCCCCCTGTTCTGACCCACCAGATCCCGCTGCTCTCCTAGGGCCGGGGAGAGAACCCAGGAGTCCTGGCTCCCAGCCCCCCCTGCTCTCACCCACCAACCCCCTCTCCCCTCCCCTCCCCTCCCAGAGCCGGGGACACAACCCAGGCATCCGGGCTCCCAGCCTTCCCTGCTCTCACCTACCAGACCCCACTCCTCTCCGCTCCCAGAGCTGGGGAGCGAACCCAGGCGTCCTGGCTCCCAGCCCCCCCTGCTCTCACCCACCAACCCCCCCTCCCCTCCCCTCCCAGAGCCGGGCACAGAACCCAGGCGTCCGGGCTCCCAGCCTTCCCTGCTCTCACCTACCAGACCCCACTCCTCTCCGCTCCCAGAGCTGGGGAGCGAACCCAGGCGTCCTGGCTCCCAGCCCCCCTGCTCTCACCCACCAACCCCCCCTCCCCTCCCCTCCCAGAGCTGGGGACAGAACCCAGGCGTCCGGGCTCCCAGCCCCCCCTGCTCTCACCCACCAACCCCCCCTCCCCTCCCCTCCCAGAGCCGGGGACAGAACCCAGGCATCCGGGCTCCCAGCCTTCCCTGCTCTCACCCACCAGACCCCACTCCTCTCCGCTCCCAGAGCCGGGGAGCAAACCCAGGAGTCCTGGCTCCCAGCCCCCCTGCTCTGACCCACCAGAGCCCGCTGCTCTCCTAGGGCCGGGCAGCGAACCCAGGAGTCCTGGCTCCCAGCCCCCCTGCTCTGACCCACCAGAGCCCGCTGCTCTCCTAGGGCCGGGCAGCGAACCCAGGAGTCCTGGCTTTGCTGTGTACTGGCCACTTCTCACCAGCAGGTGGAGCCCAAGCGTCACGTCTGTGCACTGCCTTGGGCTCAGCTGGGTCCAGTTTCAGACTCGTCTGCAGGAGCAGGGGGCTGCGGGTCTGGTGTGAGGGGCACCGGCCCAGCACCGCATTGTGTCAGGCGCTGTACATGCACAATGCAGCAGTGTCGTATGCCAAGGGACAGGCCCCCACCCCCCCAGCCTCCTGCCCAGCAGTGGAAGGGACTCGGGGCCTGGCTCCCAGCCCCCCTTGCTCTAACCCACCCGCTCCCCTCCCAGAGCCGGGGAGAGAACCCAGGAGTCCTGGCTCCCCCCCCCACCCTAGTTCCCCAGCTCTCTGCTCCGGAGGCGGAACTCGGGCATCTTGCCCCCTAACACCTCCCCCGTGTGCCGGCAGGAGGACGGGGTGGACGAGGACCTGGAGAACGACTGGAGCTCCCCGCTGTTCGAGGCGGGGCTGGCGGATGAGGCGGGGTCCCGGGACCGGGCGGGGAGCCCGGAGTCCCTGTGCGCCCGGGAGGAGCCGGAGCGGAGCTACGCGCGGGTGTGCCGGCTGATGGAGCAGGACCCGGCTTTCCGGCGCGGCCGCCTCCGCTGGCTGAAGCAGGAGCAGGCCCGGCTCCAGAACCAGCAGCAGCTCGGCAAGGGCCTCCGGCGCCAGCCCCACGCCCCCGGCAAGTTCGTGCCCCCCCAGGACTGCAAGCTGCGTTTCCCCTTTAAGAGCAACCCCCAGCACCGCTACTCCTGGGGCCCCAACACCGCCTTCATGGTGGCCGGTGGCGAGGAGCCGGAGCCGGAGGGCGACGGCCTGGGGCAGGAGCCAGCCCCGGGGTCGCCCCGGCGCCCCGGCGGCCCCCAGCACAAACACTGCAGCCAGCAGCCGGCCCAGCGTCCCCACCGGCGCAACTCCCTGGACGGGGGGAGCCGGGCCAAGCCCTCCCGCCCCGGCGCCCCGGAGCACTACCAGTCCCGCAAGCACAACTATTACCCGCAGCACCGCCAGCCTTACCCGCAGCACCGCCCCTACCTGGGCCCCCGCCCGCCCCACGCCACCCCGCCCCGCATGCGCCGGCAGCACTCGGCCCCCGAGCTGCAGGACCAGGAGACCCCGGTGTAACCGCCGCCCCCCCGGGGGGGCCGCCTCTGGCGTGGAGGGTCATGGGGAATGCCAGAGACGGCAGCCAAGCTGCAGAGGACCATGGGAACGTGAGACGAGCCGCAGCGGAGTGTGGGGAAGCCAGGGGGCGACGGCGGCGCTGCACGGGGGCTCGTGGGAAAATCAGGGAGTGGAGGATCATGGGAAATGGGGGCGGGCCGCCGAGGGTCATGGGAAAGTTGCAGGGGGGAGTAAGTGCGGCGCTGCAGAGGATCACGGGACGTTACGGTGAGCCACGTTGGATCCTGGGGCGATTGCGGAGTAGAGGATCATGGGAAATCAGGGTGAACTGCAGAGGATCATGGGACATTAGGGTGAGCCATGTTGGATCATGGGGAAAATCAGGGAGTGGAGGATCATGGCAAGCCATGGGGGCTCATGGGAAAATTGCAGAGTGGAGGATCATGGGGAAATCAGGGTGAACCGCAGAGGATCATGGGGAAAAGCGGGGAGTGGAGGATTGTGAGAAAGCAGGGTGGGTTGCAGAGGATCATGGGAAATGGAGCCAGGGGACAAGTTGCAGAGGATTGTGGGAAGTGGGGATGGGGCGGGTGAGCCGCAGAGGACTGTGGGAGCTCCCATTCTGGGGATGGGCGGGAAACTCCCCCGGGAGCCAGCCGGCTTGGCCCCATGCCCCCAGGGGTCTCTGGGTGCTGGTGCTGGGAAGAGTGGGGAGACCCCTGGTCCCAAAGGCCCCCCCCGGGGGTGCGTCGCCCACCTTGGGCTCTGCTCACCCAAGGACAATCAGGTTAATTGTAAACCCCCCCTTCCTTGTCGCACCCTTGGGGGGGGGGGCTTGTCTTGGCCACCCCACCCCATACAGCTGCTGCTGGAGGGGGCTGCAGGGCATGGGGCTCCCCTACAAGCCAGAACTATGGAGGGGTAAAGGAAGCCACGGGAGTAGGGCCAGATGTGGGACTGGGGCTGCAGGGGGAGCCAGGACTCCTGGGTTCTCTCCCAGGCTCTGGGAGGGGAGTGGGTGCTAGAGAGTGGGGGTGGGGCTGGGAGCCAGGACTCCTGGGTTCTCTCCCTGGCTCTGGGAGGGGAGTGGGGGCTGGTGGGCCCCAGGACTTGCATTTCCCTGGCTGTGGTTGGGGGGCTGGTGTCTAGATGGGTCCTGAGCCTTTAAGTGGGTGGGGGGGGGGTTCACAGCTGTCCCCCAATCCTGCCCCCCTGGCCTCAGCAAAGGCCTGGCTGATTTCCAAAGCCTCCAGTGCCCCCTAGCTTTGAGGTCCCCCCTCCCCGCAAGGGGGGGGGCAAGGGCAGAGAGGGACAAGCCCTGCCCCCCCCAGGTGCTGAAGCCCACACACCAAGACATTCACTGCCTTCAGGACCCCCCCCCACAACTCAGCCCCCCCAACTCAGCAGCATGACCCCCTAGAGCCCAGAACACTCCCCCACCCCCCAGGAGAAGTTGTGGCCTGTGTGTGTTGTGTTTCTTCACCCCCCTCCGTTCTCTGTGGTTGGATTTATTCTTGGGGGGGGGGGCAGGCCCAGGAATTATATTGTGCTGTCCCCCCCCGTATTAAACGTGTAAACTGCCTCTGTGTCGTGAACCCGAGTCCTTCGGGGGGGGCAGGGCTGGGCTAGCAGGGGCTGGGGGTCGGGAGTGAGGGGCACCGGCAGAGCTGGGGGGGCCCGGGACTGGGCTAGCAGCAGCGAGGGCCTCTGCCTCGGTTTCCCTGCCTCTGTCCTCACTTCACCCCCCCGCCCCCGTGGGCAGAGCGCGGCCCGGCTGGGCAGGCAGGTTGCCCAGGGTCACGGCTTCATGCCCAGCAGCGCTTGGCTCTGCCATGAAAGCCCCTCGCCGCCGGCTGTTTGTTCTCCGGCCGGGCCCAGCCGCGCTCCCCGTGGGGCTGGGGGGCAGGAAAGGGGGTGTTCACGCCTTGTGACTCAGCCCCATGGGCCGCCGGCTTCGTGGCTGCAGCGGCCAGAACTGGGCCTGGCTGGGGCGGGCCCTGGGGAACTGCCTGCCACAGGAATCCTGGCACTGGACCGCGGCCTTGTCCCCGAGCCGGGGGCGGGGCCCAGGCTGGGGGGCAGGAGCGGAAGAGGGGCCAGCGGGAAGCTGCAGCCAGCTCTGGGGGGCAGGGGGGCAGCTATTTATACAAGAATCCCCCCCCCGCAGTACCAGGGGAGAGCGCCCCCCACTCCCTGCAGCACACGACCCCTTAGGCTGCCCAGGGGCAGTGGGGCCAGCCCCCTCTCTTCCACCACTCACCTTGGGGCTGTGACCCCCTCGTGCCACATTGGGGGTGGGGAGGGAAAGGGGGGGTCAGAGCAAGGACCTCAGCCACCCCCCATAACCTTCCTGCCCCATAGCTCCCTCCCCAGCCCATTGCCCCCCCACTACACCCCAGCCCCCCAGGTTTGCAGCTCAGGGCAGTCGCTGAGCGTTAGGGTCCTGGGGTCCCTGTAGCTGGGGGAGGGGACAGACAAGGGGACCCCAGAACTGTACCACTTTGGGGGGCCCTCCCCCCACCCCAGGGGAGATTTCCCCAGCTTCCCCCACCCCTGTAAATCACCCTCCAGGGCCTCCCAGTGGACCCCCAGGCACCCACCCCAGCTCCCCCCCCACACCCCTCCACCCCCAATGGACCCCCAGGAACCCACCCCAGTTCCCCCCGGACACCTCTCCACCCCCCAGGGCCCCCAATGGACCAGCTCCCCCCAGACACGCCCCACCCCCCAGGGTCCCCTAATGGAGCCCTAGGAACCCCCCAGACACCCCTCCACCCCCCAGGGCCCCTCCCTCCTCATTTGGTAGACCCTCCCACGCCGCGTCCCCATTGGCCCGACCCTGCCCCCCCCCATTGGCTCCCAGGGCCACCCGCCCCTCCCCCTCCCCGAGCGCGCGGGGCCGTTTCCACCTCCCCGGTCGATGATTGGCCGTCGCCCCCCCCGCGCCACGTCAGCACCGCCCGAGAGGGAATGGGCCCCGCCCCCAGGGAATCCCCCAGCCAGCCCCTCCCCTCACAGACCCCTCCCCCAGGGAATCCCCCAGCCAGCCCCTCCCCCACAGACCCCTTCCCACAAGCCCCTCCCCCAGGGAATCTGCCAGACAGACCCCTGCCCCACAGACCCCGCCCCCCATAGACCCCTCCCCCAGGGAATCCCCCAGCCAGCCCCTCCCCCCAAGGACCCCTCCCCTAGGGAATCCTCCAGTCAGCCCCTCCCCCCAAGGACCCCTCCCCTAGGGAATCCCCCAGCCAGCGCCTCCCCCCACAGACCCCTCCCCCAGGGAATCCTCCAGCTAGCCCCTCCCCCCAAAGACCCCTCCCCACACAGACCCCTCCCCCAGGGAATCCCCCAGTCAGCCCCTCCCCCCAAGGACCCCTCCCCTAGGGAATCCCCCAGCCAGACCCTCCCCCCACAGACCCCTTCCCACAAGCCCCACCCCCAGGAAATCTGCCAGACAGACCCCTGCCCCACAGACCCCTCCCCAAGGGAATCCCCCAGCCAGACCCTCCCCCCAAGGACCCCTCCCCACAAGCCCCACCCCCAGGGAATCCCCCAGCCAGCCCCTCCCCCCACAGACCCCTCCCCCCGGGGAATCCTCTGTCCCCGCCCCCGCCCCTCCCCCCCAGCTCCTTCCCATTAAGGCTGCGCGGAGCCCGACCCGCTGCTTCCCGGCCCGTCCGCGCAGGGACCAGACCGGACCGGACCGGACCCGAACCGGACCCAGCCCCAACATGAGCCCGGCCAGGAGCCCGCTGCTGCTGCCGCCGCTGCTGCTGCTGCTGCTGTGGGGCTGCGCCATGGGGCAGAGCGACCCGAACCCCGCCCCTGCCCCTAACGCCACGAGGTACCGCAGCCCCCCATCCCCGCCCCGCAAATCCCCCTGCCCCATGACTCCCCCAGCTCCCCTGACCCCCAGCCCCGATCCCTGCCCCACAACTCCCCCAGACCCAGATCCCTACCCCATGACTCCTCCAGCTCCCCCTGATCCCCTGCCCCACAACTCCCCCTGCCCCCAGCTACCCCCTAGCCCTGCCCCATCCCTGCCCCCCAGCCCCGATCCCTGCCCCACAACTCCCCCTGCCTTCCCAGCCCTGCCCCCTGACTCCTCCAGATCTCTCCTGCCCCCACATCCCTGCCCCATGACTCCCCCAGCTCCCCCGATCCCCCTGTGCCACAACTCCCCCTGCCCCCCAGCTCCCTCCACCCCCATCCCTGCCCCACAACTTCCCTTGCTTCCCCAGCCCTGCCCCACGACTGCCCCTGCCCCACGACTCCCCCAGCTCCCCCCTGCCCCCGATCCCTGCCCCCCAGCTCCCCCCTGCCCCTCCAGCTATCCCAGCCCCTGATCCCTGCCCCAGCTGGGCGCTGCAGGTCGGGAGTGGGGGGCACCGGCAGGGCCGGGGGGAGCCGGGGGGAGCCGGGACAGGCCCAGTTCCAGCACATCTGGAAGGTTTTAGCGATGGGAGCTGAAGCTGCCAGATGCCGGGGATGAGCCAAAATCTCTGGATTCTCTGAATTCTCCTGGGGGGGGAGCAGCTTGGTGGGGGGGGAAGGGCCAGGCTGGGACCCCAGGGACAGGTGGGGGGAGGTGAAGACCGGATTCTTATGGTCACCAAATCTGGGGGTCAGAGGCCAGACAGAGCCGACTCCGGGGACCCAACACACGGGTGGGCGAGGCTGGGGCCCCGGCCCGGGCTGAGCGTCAGGGGGACGGCGGGGGGCAGGCCGGGGGGCGCTGGTCCCTGCTGGGGGCTGGGGCGGGCCATGCTGGGGCACATGGACCAGGCCGGGACCTGGGGCCGCTTGCTTGGGTGGTCACCAGCGGGTCTGGAGGCCTCACGAGGCAGGACGGGCCCCCCTCCCCGTGGCCTGGCTGCGCTCCCAGCCCCCGGCGCCTGGGCCAGGACAAACAGATGCTGGATCCTGGATGCTGACACCAGCTGCCTCCACCACGCCCCGCCGGGGCCCAGGGCCAGAGGGGAGCCCAGGGCCGGGCTAGCAGGGGGCTGCGGGTCGGGAGTGAGGGGCACCGTCAGGGCTGGGGGAGCCCAGGGCTGGGCTGGCAGGGGGCTGTGGGCCGGGAGGGAGGGGCACCAGCAGGGCTGGGGGGAGCCCAGGGCTAGCAGGGGCTGTGGGTCGGGAGGGAGGGGCACCGGCAGGGCTGGGGGGAGCCCAGGGCTAGCAGGGGCTGCGGGCTGGGAGTGAGGGGCACCGGCAGGGCTGGGAGAGCCCAGGGCTAGCAGGGGGCTGCGGGCCGGGAGTGAGGGGCACCGGCAGGGCTGGGGGGAGCCCAGGGCTAGCAGGGGCTGCGGGTCGGGAGGGAGGGGCACCGGCAGGGCTGGGGGGAGCCCAGGGCTAGCAGGGGCTGCGGGTCGGGAGGGAGGGGCACCGGCAGGGCCGGGAGAGCCCAGGGCTGGGCTAGCAGGGGGCTGCGGGTCGGGAGTGAGGGGCACCAGCGGGGCTGTGGGTCGGGAGTGAGGGGCACCATCAGGGCTGTGGGGGGCTGTGGGTCGGGAGTGAGGGGCACCGGCAGGGCTGGGGGGAGCCCAGGGCTAGCAGGGGCTGCGGGTCGGGAGGGAGGGGCACCAGCAGGGCTGTGGGGGGCTGTGGGTCGGGAGTGAGGGGCACCGGCAGGGTTGGGGGGAGCCCAGGGCTAGCAGGGGCTGTGGGTCGGGAGGGAGGGGCACCGGCAGGGCTGGGGGGAGCCCAGGGCTAGCAGGGGCTGCGGGCTGGGAGTGAGGGGCACCGGCAGGGCTGGGAGAGCCCAGGGCTAGCAGGGGGCTGCGGGCCGGGAGTGAGGGGCACCGGCAGGGCTGGGGGGAGCCCAGGGCTAGCAGGGGCTGCGGGTCGGGAGGGAGGGGCACCGGCAGGGCCGGGAGAGCCCAGGGCTGGGCTAGCAGGGGGCTGCGGGTCGGGAGTGAGGGGCACCAGCGGGGCTGTGGGGGGCTGTGGGTCGGGAGTGAGGGGCACCGGCAGGGTTGGGGGGAGCCCAGGGCTAGCAGGGGGCTGCGGGCCGGGAGGGAGGGGCCCCGAGTGACTGTGGCTCTGGGGGTCTCTCCCAGGCCCGTGTTCCTGTGCGGCGGGGAGCACGTGGGCGACTCGGGGTACATCGCCAGCGAGGGGTTCCCCAACCACTACCCGCCCAGCAAGACCTGCACGTGGACCATCACGGTACGGAGGGCGATGGCGGGGCCGGGGCGGGATGTGGGGAGATCGGGGTGGGGGCATGGGGCAGCGGTGGGGGGGGGTCTGAGCCCTCACCCGGCCACAGACACCCCCCCCAGCCGGCCCCCCGCTCACCCGCGGCCTCTCCCCCGCAGGTGCCCGAGGGCCAGGTGGTGATGCTCTCCTTCCGGGTCTTCGACCTGGAGCCGGACCCCGGCTGCCGCTACGACTCGCTGGAGGTCTTCAACGGGCCCTCGGCCGGCGCCCAGAGCCTGGGCCGCTTCTGCGGCACCTTCCGGCCGGGGGCCCTGCTCTCCACCGGCCGCCACATGCTGCTCCGCATGGTGACGGACGAGGGCACCGGGGGCCGCGGGTTCCTGGTCTGGTTCAGCGCCGGCCTGCCCCACGTCAACGGTGAGAGCCCCCGGCGGCCCGCCCGCCCCGGCTGGGGGCTCCCGCATGCTCCCCCCGGGGGGAGGCTGGCTGCAGGGGGACCCCCCGCCGTGGGTGCATGGCCGCTGGGTCTCCCAGGGGAGGCTGGGGAATCGTTACCCACAACGCACCTGTGCCGACGCCAGGGCAGAGAGGATGCTGGGTAATCGTTACCCACAACGCACCTGTGCCGACGCCAGGGCAGAGAGGATGCTGGGTAATCGTTACCCACAATGCACCTGCACTGACGCCGGGGCAGAGAGGATGCTGGGTAATCGTTACCCACAATGCACCTGTGCCGACGCCAGGGCAGAGAGGATGCTGGGTAATCGTTACCCACAACGCAACTGCGCCGACGCCAGGGCAGAGTGGATGCTGGGTAATCGTTACCCACAATGCACCTGCGCTGAGGCCAGGGCAGAGTGGATGCTGGGTAATCGTTACCCACAATGCACCTGTGCCGACACCAGGGCAGAGAGGATGCTGGGTAATTGTTACCCACAATGCACCTGCACCGAGGCCAGGGCAGAGAGGATGCTGGGTAATTGTTACCCACAATGCACCTGCGCCGACGCCGGGGCAGAGTGGATGCTGGGTAATCGTTACCCACAATGCACCTGTGCCGACGCCAGGGCAGAGAGGATGCTGGGTAATTGTTACCCACAATGCACCTGCGCCGACGCCGGGGCAGAGTGGATGCTGGGTAATCGTTACCCACAATGCACCTGTGCCGACACCGGGGCAGAGAGGATGCTGGGAAATCGTTTCCCACGCCAGCTCCGCGCCGGCCGTCGTGACCCCCCGGTGCCTGCGCCCCGTGTCTCCGGCTTGCATGGCCCCCCGCCCTTGCCTGCCCCCCAGCGGCTCCCCCCACCCATCCCAACCTGCGGGACCTTTTGCAGGCCGGCCGCGCGGAAGGCAGAAGTGGGGCGCCAACCATATAGACTCCCGGTTGGCCGGGGAGCCCTGGCATTACTGGGACGGTGAGTATCCGGCCGCCTGCCCTCTCCCCCCGCCGGCAATGGCGCTCCCTGCAGGTGGCGGGGGGCTGGGGCGGGGCGCAGAGACCGCCCCCCCAGCCCTGGGGGAAGCCGTGGCCCGTCCCGCCCCGACTCTGCCCCCCGGGGGCGCCATTGTGGTCGGATCGCGGCCTGGGGCAAAGGGGCTGGAGGCGCAGAGAGGATGCTGGGTAATCGTTACCCACAATGCCCTGCACTGACGCCAGGGCAGAGAGGATGCTGGGTAATCGTTACCCACAATGCCCTGCACTGACGCCAGGGCAGAGAGGATGCTGGGTAATCGTTACCCACAATGCCCTGCACTGACGCCAGGGCAGAGAGGGTGCTGGGTAATCGTTACCCACAATGCCCTGCACTGATGCCGGGGCAGAGAGGATGCTGGGTAATCGTTACCCACAATGCCCTGCACTGACGCCGGGGCAGAGAGGATGCTGGGTAATCGTTACCCACAATGCCCTGCACTGACGCCAGGGCAGAGAGGATGCTGGGAGCACGTTACCCACAATGCCCTGCACCGACGGGGGTGTGACGATGAGGGGGAGTTCCCCCTCCATCCTGTGCACCCCCAAACCAGCCGCCTTCTCCCCCCAGCCCGGGATCTGACCCCCGCATCGCCGTCCCATTGCTGTGTCCGGTGGGGGCTGCGGAGGGGGGCTTGGCTGCTGGACAGGGTGAGACCCCCCCCACCCCCGGCCGCCTGCTTCTGCCCCGCCTGTCGGTCCCCCCCTCCGCTCCCCCCACGGCCTGTAATTACCAACCGCGGCATCCGTGGAAATTGCTGGTTTTTACCAGGCCGTCTCTCCCCTCCCCCACTCCTGGCGCCACTGCCCATCCCCCCCCCATCCTATCCCACTGCTGCCCATCTCCCCCCCCTTCCCCCCCCACCAAGGGCCAATGCCCCCAAAGCCGTGGGCTGAGCAAACACGGGCCCGGGCAGGGTGACGCTGGCTGCTTCGGGACCTGTGGGACGTCGGCCCTGTGGCCCCGCACCGCCCCAGAGCTGGCCGCAGCCCACGAGGGGCTCGGAGCATGGGCGGGGGGGCTCCGAGGGGGGGCGGAGCTGGCCCATGTGCCTCATGCAGAAGCGAGGGGGGGGGGCTCACACCCAGAAGGGCCAGGGGGGCAGCAGTGCAGGGGTTTGCACGTGGGCAGGTGCCTGTTTGCCGGCCCCCGCATGGGTGGGCGCTTTGCACGCTTGCCGGGGCTTTGCACATGGGCAGGCGGTTCGCACACGCCCCGGTCCAGTTTTCCACCTGGCCCCCTCGCACGGCCGGTGGGGGGCCGCACGTTCGCACGGCGACCTGGGCCCCGTTGGGCAGGCAGGGAGGAGTTTGCACGCCTGCCATTGCACACATACGCGGCGAGGGCTGCACGGGCAGGCAGTGCGTTTGCCCCTTTCCTCACACGCTTGGTGGGATTTGCACAGACCTGCTCCTGGGCACCGCACCGGGGCACAGCCTTCCACGTGCACGGTGCCCTGCGTCTTTGCACACTCAGGTCCACGTGCGCACGCTTCTGTACCGTGCACACCTCAGGCCCACTCACTCTTACGCTCATGTGCAAACTGCTCTGCGCACACTCACCTGTATCCTTGCCCTTCACGTGCGTGCACACCTGTGTTTGCACACTTACACACCCGTTTCCCTGCGCACACCCCTGTCTCCGCCCACAGCCCAGGCAGGCTCCTTCGTCTGCATGCTTCCCTGTACGGCACGACTGCATTCTCCCAAGCTCACCCTTGTTTGCACAATTCCTGTGCACCCTGATACCCTGCACGGCCAGTGAGCACACGCTCGCGCACACTTGCTGTGCACACTCACCCCTCTCTTTGCACTCTCCGCTCTGAGCCGGCGCGCTCCCCTTTGCCCCCAGGGGTTGCCCATGGGGGGGAGGTGCCGGGACAGGTGCCCGCTGGGTCTCCCCCTCGCTGACCTGCCCCCCGTGTCTTGCAGAGCATCAGTTCTGTGGGGGGAAGCTGGAGAAGCCGCAGGGGAGCCTCAAGACCCCGAACTGGCCCGAGAGCAACTACCCGGCCGGGATCAGCTGTTCCTGGCACATCATCGCGCCCCCGGGCCAGGTACGGGGGGGGGCGGGGGGGCTGGGAGGTGGGTGTCACTGTGGTGGGTGGGGCAGGGGATGCAGAGGGTCCATGTGGCGGGAAGGGGCTGAGGGGGCGGGGCTGAGGCTCCGCAGGGGCGGGGCGGAGGGGAAATGTGGGCAGGGCGCAGGCACCAGAGGGGCGGGGCTGACTCCATGCCACGCCCCCCCAGGTGGTGGAACTGACCTTCGGGAAGTTCGACGTGGAGGACGACACCTACTGTCGCTACGACTACGTGGCTGTTTTCCACGGGGGGGCCACCGACGACTCCCGGCGCGTTGGCAAGTTCTGCGGGGACCGTGCCCCCGGGTGAGCCCCCGCCCCGGCGCCCCCCCAGAGGGGCCCATTCCCCGCCCCCCCACCCCCCTCCGAGCCAGCCGGGCCCCACCCTGGGGCCGGCGCCCGGCGCAGGAGGGATTTTCTGACCCGTCTCCCCCGCAGCCCCATCTACTCGGAGGGGAACGAGCTCCTGGTCCAGTTCGTCTCGGATCTCAGCGTCACGGCCGACGGCTTCGCCGCCTCCTACACCGTCAAGAGTCCCGCCGAGGCGGCCGACAAGGCCCTGAAACCTGCCCCCGGGATCTTCCCCGGCTCCAAACCGGGCCAGGCCGGCACCAAGTCCGCCCCGAAACCGAAACCCGAGCCCAAACCCACCACCCGGGCCCCGCCCGAGGCCGAGCCGCCCAGTGCCCAGACGCCGGGTAAGATGGGCCCGTGCAAACCCGGGCCATGCACAGCCCAGCCGGTCCCCTCACTCCTGACCCGTAGCCCCCTGCCAGCCCAGCCCTGCCCCCCCAGCTCCACTGGGGCCCCTCACTCCCGACTTGCAGCCCCTGCTAGCCCTGGGCTCCCCCCAGCCCAGCCGGTGCCCCTCACTCCCGACCCGCAGCCCCCCCCATGGTAATTCTAGGCTGTGTTGTGGCAGGTTTGGGCAGTGTGGTCCCTGGGCTGTGTGATTTGTGGGAGGGGGTATGTGGGTTGGGGGGAAGCTGCCCCCCCAGGCTGAGCACTAACCCCTTCAATCTCCCTCCAGCCAAGGTTCAGTGCCCCCAGAAATGCCGCCGGTCGGGAAGTCTCCAGGGCCACTTCTGTGCCAATGACTTCGGTAAGGGACCCAGGAGTCCGGGGAGGGAGGAAGGGGGGGCTCCCCTGACTCTGGGCCAAGCACCCCAAAGAACTCACACCTGGCCCCCGTGCCCTGTCTCACAGTTATCACCGGCACCGTGAAAACCGTCGTGCGAGGGGCCGGCAACCGGGTCACAGCCACCATCTCGCTCCTCAACACGTACAAGGCCGGAGCCCTGAGCCTGCCCCAGGCCGAGAAAGGGGCCACCCTGCGCCTGGAGGTCCCCTGCCGCCAGTGCCCCGCCCTCAAGAAAGGTGAGCGAGCCCTGCCCCAGAGGTGGCCGCATGCCGGGCGAGGGGTCCCCGTGTCACCCGCCGCCCCGCCCCAGAGGTGGCCGCGTCTCCCACCTCTCCTGATTCTCTCGGTCTCTCCCCCTCCCCCCTCAGGTTCCAGCTACATCTTCATGGGCCGGGTGGACGCCGAGGGGCTCGGTGAATTGCCCCCCGAAAGCTTCGTGGTCCCGTATCGCCCGCAGCAGCACCAGGTCCTCACCACGCTCAGCAAGCGGCCGTGTGGGGGGGCGCCCAAGAGGAACGCTTGAGCCCGGAGGGGCTGGGGTTTGGGGTGTCGGGTCTGACCTGCGGGGGACATGTCTCCCCCCACCACCACCACCCGGTCCAGCTCCCTGAGGCCGGCTCCGTGTATCCAAATAAAGGAGCAAACCGGCCGTTCCGCCTGCGGTGTGTTACCCCGGAGTCACGCCCCCCCCCTTCACACGGCAGAATCTCCGTGCGAATCGCACAAGCACGGGTCACTATGGAGCAGCTCCCACGGGCCAGGGCAGAGATCCAGCCCTGGCATTGCCCCCCCACCTCCCTGCTCTAACCCACCAGCCTCCACTGCCCTCCCAGAGTCGGGGAGAGAACCCAGGCGTCCGGGCTCCCAGCCCCCACCTCCGCTCTAACCCACCAGCCCCTGCTCCCCTCCCAGGGCCTGGAGAGAACCCAGGTGTCCTGGCTCCCAGCCCCCCTGCTCTAACCCACCAGCCCCTGCTCCCCTCCCAGGGCCTGGAGAGAACCCAGGTGTCCTGGCTCCCAGCCCCCCTGCTCTAACCCACCAGCCCCTGCTCCCCTCCCAGGGCCTGGAGAGAACCCAGGTGTCCTGGCTCCCAGCCCCCCTGCTCTAACCCACCACCCCTCACTCCCCCCCTGGAGCCTGGAGAGAACCCAGGTGTCCTGGCTCCCAGCCCCTCTGTGGCTCCCTCTTGGTTCAGGGGCGGGGGGGAGGAGCTGGTTCCATGCGGCCCCTGGTGGCCGTCCCAGGCTTTGGCCCGGACTCGGCTCCAGGGGGCCTGGCCCCCTCTGTCCGGCTCTCAGTGGGTTGGCGGCTGGGGGGGCAGGCGGGGATAATGGACTTGTGGGGGACGGGGCTGGATGGTGGAGGAGCGAGTGTGGGGGGGTGAAAACGGGCCTGGCCAGGGATGGATTCGCTCCGGATTCGCTCTAGTTTCCGTTTCATGCAGGGTTGGCTCGGATCCGGAGTCACTTCAGAGCAGAACTCCCTTTCCACTCCCCCTGGTTCCGGTCTGCTCGGGGTTTGCTCCAGAGTCACTCTGGATTCACTCCGCTCCTGGGGCCTCCAAGCAGGGGCAGGGCCAAGTCAGGGCTTGGGGCCGGGACAGCTTTTGGGGGGGGGGGGGCGCATCCTCTGTGTGACACAGACACCTCCCTGCCTGAGGACCCTGGGGTGGGGGAACCCCGGGCTCTGTCTCCCAGCCCCCCATGTGTACAGCCCCCACAGCCCATGTCCCTCCCCCCACACCAGCGCTGCTGAGCTTCCCTGCCCGCAGTTCACCCTCCTCCCTGGGCCCCAGCCCTGACCCAGAGGGACCCTGGGGGGAGGCTGGGCCCTGGCTGGCGCTGGGCCAGTGAGCACGGGCCGTGGGACAGCTGTCTGTGCTGCCCGGTGCTGGAACAACCCCCCCGCGCCCCCAGAGCCATAAATAACCCAGGGGCTGCGGGTCGGGAGTGAGGGGCACCGGCAGGGCTGGGCTGGGAGGGGCTGCGGGTCGGGAGTGAGGGGCACCGGCAGGGCTGGGGGGGCCCAGGGCTGGGCTGGCAGGGGCTGGGGGTCAGGAGTGAGGGGCACCGGCAGGGCCGGGGGGCTGGGGGTCAGGAGTGGGGGCAGAGGCCGCAGGGACAGGGATGTGACCCTGGCTGACCCCCAGGGGCGGGTGCCATGGGGGGCCCAGCAGATGTGTGGGGGGGTCATGGCTGCACCCAGGTGTCCCATGACTCCCCCCCCCCCGCCCAGCCAGGCCCAGTGTCTGCCCCCCACGCTGGCCCAGTAGCCAAAGGGGGACCTGCAGGAGCCCAGGGGGAAGTGAGCCGGGCGGGGTCACGTTTCCTCCCCGTCTGACCCTTCTGCTCACAGGGGATCAGTCACCCCCCCGGTCTGTCCCCACCGTGGTACAGGGGGCCCATGCTCTGTATGGGGGGGCCTGTACCTATGGGGCACCCCAGGGTGGGGGGAAGCGTCCCCTTTAAGGCTGGGCCGATGGGGGGGGTGTGTGGAATGTCTGTATCAGCTGGCAGGGGATGGGGGCGGGGCTTGGGAGGCTCGAGCTCCAAGGGGGGCGGGGTTAGAACGTTGAAGACCCACCACCTGGGGGGGGGGGGTTGGGGGCCTGATCAGCTGGTGGGAGGGGAGGGAGCCTGGAGCCCCCCCCTCTCCCCCCCGGCTTCTAACCCAGGCACCGGGGAGGGAGGGAGGCAGCACACGGAGGAGGGAGGCCCCCCCACAGGATCCTGCCCCCCATATCCCCTGCCTCTGAGCCCCCCCCATCCTGCAGGAACCTGCCCCCCATATTCCCTGCCTCTCAGCCCCCCCCATCCTGCAGGAACCTGCCCCCCATATCCCCGCCTCTGAGCCCCCCGCATCCCACAGGATCCTTCCCCCCAAATCCCCTGCCTCTGAGCCCCCCCCATCCTGCAGGAACCTGCCCCCCATATTCCCTGCCTCTCAGCCCCCCCCATCCTGCAGGAACCTGCCCCCCATATCCCCTGTCTCTGAGCCCCCCGCATCCCACAGGATCCTTCCCCCCAAATCCCCTGCCTCTGAGCCCCCCCCATCCTGCAGGAACCTGCCCCCCATATTCCCTGCCTCTCAGCCCCCCCCATCCTGCAGGAACCTGCCCCCCATATCCCCTGCCTCTGAGCCCCCCTGCCCCACCAGATCCCAGGCCGAGGCGGGGGACAGACGGACGCCACCCCCCCATGCCAGCCTGTATCCGGGGCGAAGGCCTGGCAGGCCGGGGGGCAGGGGGGCTTCCCCGCTGGATCCCTTCTCCTGCCCGCCGGGGAGCTGCTGCCTGGGGGCAGGGCCAAGATCCCCGGGGGCCGCTTCACCGTCTGGGTTCCCCCCGCTGCACCTTCCCGAGCCGGGCATGACCAGGGGCGAGAGGGGGCAGCTGGGGGGGCCGCCCCCCGGCCCCCCTTCCTCCCCACCCTCGGGGTGATGCTGCTTCTGCTGGCGGGCAGGTTTGGGCTCCAGGCCCAGCTCAAGGCGGTGTAGGCTGGTGGGCGTGGACTGGGGGGGTGGGGGGCAGTGGGTACCCCGGACCGGACCCTGGGGGTCCTGCCCCCCCCAGACCACGCCGCCGGCTTCTCCTCTGACGCTTTATTAATTCCCAATTCTAGCGTGTGCGTCTGTCAATCGTGGTCCATGATCGGGGGGAATTTGGGGGGCCCCGTTGGCGGGGCGCGGGCGGGATCCGGGGCTAGCTGCAGGCAGGGGGGCTGCGGGGCCGGGCCGAGCGCCGGATGAGCTCCAGGGCCTCCCACAGGAAGTCCTTCTGGCAGGGGGGCAGGGCCAGGGCCCCCACGGCCTCCTTGACCTTGGCCAGCCGCCCGGCCAGCGTGGGGCAGCCCTGGAGCTGGCTCAGGTACTGCTCGCAGGCCTGGGCCCCCGGGCTCTCCGGCGGGGGGGGCGCCCGGCTGGGGGGCAGCTCGCGGTACCCCGGCCCCCCCTCGATGTCGTGGCTGGACAGCAGGTAGAGACACTCGCGGGTGGAGCACAGGCTGCTGGCGCAGAGCGGGACCTGCCGGGGAGCCGGAGAGAGGGGGGAATGCGGCTGGCTCTGGGGCGGGGCGGCTGGTGACACGGGGACCCCTCGCCCGGCGCTGAGATGCGGCCGGCTCTGGGGCGGGGCGGCTGTTGGTGCCAGGCTCTGCCCCCTCCCCCACCAGATGCGGCTGACTCTGGGGCGGGGTGGCTGTTGGTGCCAGGCCCTGCTCCCCCCCAGATGTGGCTGACTCCAGGGCGGGGTGGCTGTTGGTGCCAGGCTCTGCCCCCTCCCCCACCAGATGCGGCTGACTCTGGGGCGGGGTGGCTGTTGGTGCCAGGCCCTGCTCCCCCCCAGATGCGGCTGACTCCAGGGCGGGGTGGCTGTTGGTGCCAGGCTCTGCCCCCCACACCAGATGCGGCTGACTCTGGGGTGGGGGGTGGCTGTTGGTGCCAGGCCCTGCTCCCCCCCCAGATGCAGCTGACTCTCGGGTGGGGGGCGGCTGTTGGTGCCAGGCCCTGCTCCCCCCAAGATGTGGCTGACTCCAGGGTGGGGCGGCTGTTGGTGCCAGGCTCTGCCCCCCCCACCAGATGCGGCTGACTCTGGGGTGGGGAGCGGCTGTTGGTGCCAGGCCCTGCTCCCCCCAGATGCGGCTGACTCTGGGGCGGGGTGGCTGTTGGTGCCAGGCCCTGCTCCCCCCCAGATGTGGCTGACTCCAGGGCGGGGTGGCTGTTGGTGCCAGGCTCTGCCCCCCACACCAGATGCGGCTGACTCTGGGGTGGGGGGCGGCTGTTGGTGCCAGGCCCTGCTCCCCCCAGATGCGGCTGACTCTGGGGCGGGGCGGCTGTTGGTGCCAGGCTCTGCCCCCCCCACCAGATGCGGCTGACTCTGGGGTGGGGCGGCTGTTGGTGCCAGGCCCTGCTCCCCCCAGATGCGGCTGACTCTGGGGTGGGGCGGCTCCCCCCGGCCCCTCTCACCTTGACCTGCAGCTTGATGAAGGTGGCGCTGCCCTTGGGCCAGCCGGGCAGCCGCCCCCCGGCCCCGCAGCCGCAGCCCAGCACGGCCTGGCCCAGCTCCCGGCTCTGCAGCAGGGCCAGCGAGTGGTTCAGGCCGCACCAGATGTCCAGGGGGCACTTGAGGCCATGAACCTGCCCAGGTGGGGGGAGAAGATGCCAAGTCATGGGGGGGCCCCGAGCTGGGGGAGGGGATTTGTCGGAGGTCTGGGGGTGTCTGGGGAGGACGTTGGGGGGGTGTTGGAGGTGCCTGGGAATGGGGGGCTTCCTGAGAGCCCCTAGATGTGGTGGGGGGCTGGGGGGGCCTGGATGGGGGCTACGGTGGGCCAGGGGTGCTGGGGGGGCCCAGAGGGGCTGTGGGGGTTATGGGGTGCTGGGGGAGGTCCAGAGGGGCTATGGGGGCCCAGAGGAGCTATGGGGGGGAGAGTGGGTGGCCCAGAGGGGCTATGTGGGACTGTAGGGGGCCTGAGGCAGCTATAGGGGCCAAGAGGCCCAGAGAGGCTATGGGGGGCTGTGGGAGCTTGGGGGAGCTGTGGGGTCCCAGGGGCTCTGGGGGGCCTGAGGGGAGTTCAGGGGGTGTGGGGCACCAGGGGGATCGGGGGGGGCTGTGGGGTGCCGGGGGTCTATGTGTGGCTGGGGGGGCCCGGGAGAGCTCAGGGGGTCTGTGGGGTGCCAGGGAGCTCGGGGCGCTATATTGGTGTGGGGTGCTCCGGGGGGCCTATGGGAGCAGGGGGGCTGGGGGGTGCTGGGGGGGCCCCGGGGGGGCTCTCACCAGCGTGGGCTCCCCGCGGTCGATCTTGTCCCCGGTGCCCAGCTGCCCGTAGCGGTTGCTCCCCTGCATGAAAAGCCGCCCGAACTCGTCCAGCAGCCCCAGGTGGTTGTAGCCGAGGGCGCAGGACAGGACCTGGGGGGCAGGGCAGGGTCAGGGGGGGCGCCTGGGGCAAGGGGACAATCCTGGGGGGGTGTCATACCCCTGTCGACGCTGCCCCCCCCTCACACAAGGCTCCGGGACCCATCCCCCACCCCCGGGACCTTCCCCCCAGCGCCACCCCCTGTCACCCGCAAATCAGGGCCCTGGGCCCCCCAATCCCCACAGCACCCCCAGCCCTGCCCCAGCTCCCCCCAGCCCCCCAATCCCCACCGCTGACCTTGGCGGGCAGGGCGAGGGCCAGCGGCATCTGCAGATCCAGGGGGTCGAAGGCGTGAAGGGTCCCGAAGAGGTCGCGATAGACGCCCGGCGCGTGGACCTCGAAATACACGGCCCCCTTGTCTGAGAGAGGGGGTCACAGCGGGCGAGGGGGGGGTCAGACCGGACAGACGCCCCCCCAGGCAGGATCAAAGCAGGGGGCTGCGGGTCAGGCTGAGGGACACTCGGGGGGCTGCGGAATGGGGGTCGCTGCCCGGGGGGCTATGGGTTGGGCCTTGGGGCGCGGGGACCCCCATACCGGTGAGGAAGGCGGCGCTGCTCTGGTTGGAGGTCATGGCCCGCACGGCGAGGCCGGGCTGCGGGTGGGCGGGATGAGGGGGCCGTGTGGGGGCTGTGGGGCGGGCTGTGGGGCGCGGGGACCCCCATACCGGTGAGGAAGGCGGCGCTGCTCTGGTTGGAGGTCATGGCCCGCACGGCGAGGTGGGGCTGCGGGTGGGGATGAGGGGGCCGTGTGGGGGCTGTGGGGCGCGCTGTGGGGCGCGGGGACCCCCATACCGGTGAGGAAGGCGGCGCTGCTCTGGTTGGAGGTCATGGCCCGCACGGCGAGGCCGGGCTGCGGGTGGGGATGAGGGGGCCGTGTGGGGGCTGTGGGGCGGGCTGTGGGGCGCGCTGTGGGGCGCGGGGACCCCCATACCGGTGAGGAAGGCGGCGCTGCTCTGGTTGGAGGTCATGGCCCGCACGGCGAGGCCGGGCTGCGGGTGGGCGGGATGAGGGGGCCGTGTGGGGGCTGTGGGGCGGGCTGTGGGGCACGCTGTGGGGCGCGGGGACCCCCATACCGGTGAGGAAGGCGGCGCTGCTCTGGTTGGAGGTCATGGCCCGCACGGCGAGGTGGGGCTGCGGGTGGGGATGAGGGGGCCGTGTGGGGGCTGTGGGGCGGGCTGTGGGGCGCGCTGTGGGGCGCGGGGACCCCCATACCGGTGAGGAAGGCGGCGCTGCTCTGGTTGGAGGTCATGGCCCGCACGGCGAGGCCGGGCTGCGGGTGGGCGGGATGAGGGGGCCGTGTGGGGGCTGTGGGGCGCGCTGTGGGGCACGCTGTGGGGCGCGGGGACCCCCATACCGGTGAGGAAGGCGGCGCTGCTCTGGTTGGAGGTCATGGCCCGCACGGCGAGGTGGGGCAAGCACCGGGACACCTTGCGCAGGGCGAGCTGCACCGTGTAGGACCGGGGCTGGTCCAGCTGCGTCTCGTTCACCAGCAGGCTGTAAATCTTCCCCTCCTCTGCCGAGAGACGGGCCCCGAACCGGCGGGGGGCAGGGGTCAGGGCGGGCGCCGTGGGGATCCGGGCCCCACAGCTCCCCCCTCTCCTGCCTCCCACTAGCCCTTGGCTACGGGGTGCCCCCTTGGGGCGAGTGGGGTTTCCATTCCCGCTGCCGCCATATTGGTGCAGCACGCGGGGAAACTGAGGCACGCCCAGGCTTGGCCTAGGACAGTAAGACTCACGTGCCACAGAAGCAGAGGAATAAACCCCGCCCCCCCCCAGCCCTTGGCTATGGGGCGCCCCCCCCCCTCGCCCGCCGGGCACCTGTCAGGAGCAGCAGCGCCCGCTCCGTCTCCTGCCCCACCAGCACCAGCTGCCGGAAGCGCATGGCGGCGTGGAACGTCATCTTGAAGACCCGCTGCCCGCTGGACTGGAGATACACCTCCACGCAGTCGCACGCCCGCCCGGCGCCCGGCGCCGCCTCCCGTGCCACCAGCACGTACACGTACTTCCGGTACCCCGCGTCGCTCCGCGGGTCCGTGGTGAACTGCGGGGGTGGGAGGGACGGTGCTGCTGTGGGGCAGGGACTGGCTGGCTCAGCGGGGCGGGGAATGGGGTGTGGGGCCTGTCCCCGCTAGGGGGCGCCGGCCCCAGGGCGGGGACCGGCTGGCTCCGGGGGGGCGGGGAATGGGGTGCGGGGCCTGCCGGGGCGCCGGCTCCCCTCCGGCCCCAGGGCGGGGACGCCTGGCTCAGGGGGCGGGGCATTGAGAACCATCCCACCGCTGCCACCAGCGGGGCTCACGTCCTTGGCGCTCCGGCACAGCACCACGTAGCGGCAGGCCCGTTTCCACTGGAGGTGGCCCGGGGCCGAGGAGACCAGGGCGTTGCGGAGGAAGAAGAGGGTCCCGCCGTGGTCCAGGACGAAGACGTGCTCCTTGGTGGGCAGGAACTTGCGGTAGCCGTGGGCCAGGAGCGGGGCCACCGACTTGCTCAGGCAGCGCCGGCGGCCCCCGAAGGTCTGGAAGTACAGGCCCTTGGTGTCTGGGGGGGCGGGCACACAATCCGGGGGTGGGGTTAGAGGGGGGGGTGCAGACACTGCATAAGCACCGCCCCTCCCTTCTGCAAGCCCCGCCCCTTGTGTCAAGCACCACCCTCCCTCGTGCGAGCCCCACCCTCCCTCGTGCGAGCCCTGCCCTCCCTCGTGCGAGGCCCCTCCCTTGTGAGAGGCTCGCTCCTTCCTTGTGCGAGCCCCCCTCCCTCATCTAAGGCCCACCTTCCCTCGTGCAAGCCCTGCCCCTCCCTCGTGCGAGCCCCGCCCCCCGGCGGCCGGTACTGACAGTTGAGGATGGCGGCTCTCTTCCAGGGGCGGGCGCCGGCCGTGCCCTCCTGGCGCAGCCGCGGGCAGAGCCGGCGGCAGACCCGGCGCCAGACGCCCTCGCTGTCGCACGCCTGGCGCAGGTACCGGCATGTCTGGCCCAGGGCCACCGTGTCCCGCACCGGCAGGAAGGAGACGATGTGATCCAGCTGGGGGGCGAGAGGAGGGGGCAGGACCCCCAGCGTGACCCCCGGGTGCGGGGCCCTCTGGGCTCGACGGAGCCAGCCCCCCGGGTGCGGGGCCCACTGGGCTCTACAGACCCAGCCCCCCGGGTGCGGGGCCCTCTGGGCTCGACGGACCCAGCCCCCCAGGTGCGGGGCCCTCTGGGCTCTACGGACCCAGCCCCCCGGCTATGGGGCCCTCTGGGCTCGACGGACCCAGCCCTCCATGTGTGGGGCCCTCTGGGCTCGACGGACCCAGCCCCCCGGGTGTGGGGCCCACTGGGCTCTACAGACCCAGCCCCCCGGGTGCGGGGCCCTCTGGGCTCGACAGACCCAGCCCCCCGGCTATGGGGCCCTCTGGGCTCGACGGACCCAGCCCTCCGCGTGTGGGGCCTTCTGGGCTCGACGGATCCAGCCCCCCGGGTGCGGGGCCCACTGGGTTCGACGGACCCAGCCCCCCGGGTGCGGGGCCCACTGGGCTCTACAGACCCAGCCCCCCGGGTGCGGGGCCCTCTGGGCTCTACGGACCCAGCCCCCCGGGTGCGGGGCCCTCTGGGCTCGACAGACCCAGCCCCCCGGCTATGGGGCCTCTGGGCTCGACGGACCCACGGCTCTAGCCCCTCAGCCCACCCTGTGCTGACTCACCAGCTCCGGGGGGAGGCGCTGGATGGGGGCTGAGCCCCCCGGGTCCGTCCTGCCCTCAGCGGCCCCCACCCCCTGGCTGCAGCGCGGGCGCTTGGCCTGTGGGGGGAAGGGCAGGGAGGGGGTGGGTGCGGCATGGGCCCTGTGCCCCCCACAGGTGCTGAGCATCTGCCCCATGGCCACCCACCTGCCCCATATGCCTCCAGCCACCTGCCCCACGGCATCACGCTGGGCCGCCTGCCTGCCCCCACAGGATCCCCTCCCCGTGTCCCCTCCTGCCCCACAGCACCCCCTGTGCCCCCTGCTTCCCCACAGCATCCCCCCTGCCCCACAGCTCCACACCGCCCCCAGCTCTCTCCCTATGACCCCCGAAGGGCGACTGACTGCCCCCCGTGGTGCTCCTTGGGGGGCTGGGCTAGCAGGCGAGGAAGGGGCCCGGGGCGGCTGGCACAGCTGGTGGGGCAGGCTCGGGGCCCTCCCAACCCGTGGGGCGCCCCTGGGATCGGACAGCTGGGG